>NW_027256889.1:8639337-9051837 GCF_029215685.1 Pituophis catenifer annectens
TGTGGTGGTTGTATAAAGAAACAAAACAATATTGGGTGAAAATACAAACATGGTTAGAGGGAATGTTGCAGCAACATATAGAGTTAAAACCAGAAATATTCTTATTGGGAATTTTACCAGAGAATTATAGTAAAGAAGATACATATTTGATTATTGATATAATAACAGCGGCTAGAATTGTATTTGCACAAAACTGGAAAGCAGATAAAATCCCGCTGGAAGGAGATAATAAAGAAAATTTTAGAATGTGCAGAAATGAATAGATTAACATTGAGAATAAAAGATAAAGAGGAGTCGATGTATTTCAAGACATGGGATAAATTTTATGATTGGTTAGAAAAGAAATATGAATAAGGACATAGAGAAGAAATAGATAGAGAATAGATGAGAGGAAACAATTAGAAAAATAGATACCCAGATGATGTCAAGTAAAAGGAGAACGGGGAGTGGGGGTAAAAAGGAAAAAAGTGAGAGATTATAAAAATGTATGTAAATGATGAAATAAAAATAAGTAATAATTGAATAAGAAATTGAAATGAGAATAAAGATAATGAGAAAATCGGGGCTGCTCGAATACCACTTTAGATTGAATTGAAAAGGGAAACAACAGGAGAGAGGGGAAGGAGTAGAGAGAGAGGAAGGGAAAAGAGAGGAGAGGAGAAAGAAGAAAGGGAAAAGGAGAGGAAGAAAAGGGAGGGGAAAGAGAAGCAGAAGAGAAGTTAGAAGGGGGAAGAAGAGAGGAGTGGGGGAAGAGAAAGGGAAGTAGGAAAGAGAAGGAGAGGAAGAACGAAGGAAGTAGGAGGAGAAAGAGGAAGGAAGAGAAGGGGAGGAGAAGAAGAAAGGTTGGAGTAAACGTAAAAGGTAAAAGAGCAGCCCCGAAAAAGTAAAAATGAAAAATGAAAGTTAAAAGAAAAGATGAATGAAAAATGATGGAAATGACTGTACAATGTAAATGTGCTTATGAGAAATAAAAATAAAAAACTTTTTTTAAAAAAAGGTTACAAAAGAGGGCCTCCCGGGACACCTTGCAACAATTGCAAAAATAGCAGCAGATTTTAATTCTTGGTGTTAAAAACGCATATTTTTAGAACCCCGCACTGAAAAAAAATCAAAAATTAATTTTCACCCCATTAAATGTTGCCCTACGTGCAACAGTCCAAATATCAGTCAGTAGCCGATTGATTTATGATCACATGACCATGGGGATGTTGCAGTGGTCGTAAGTGTGAAAAATGGTCACAAGTCACTTTTTTCAGTGCCATTGTAACTTTGAACTTTGTCATAAATGCACTGTTATAAGTCGAGGACTACTTGTAATTTATTTTTCTCGTGCTGTGTCTTGATCTCATACATAGCCAATATCTATCTATCTATCTATCTATCTATCTATCTATCTATCTATCTATCATCATCTCTCTCTCTCTCTCCCTCTCCCTCCCTCTCGTGCTGCCTCTTGATCTCATACAGAGCCAATATCTATCTATCTATCTATCTATCTATCTATCTATCTATCTATCTATCTATCATCTATCTATCTATCTATCTATCTATCTATCTATCATCATCTCTCTCTCTCTCTCCCTCTCCCTCTCCCTCCCTCTCTCTCTCTCTCTCTCCCTCACTCACTCCCTCTCTCTCTCTCTCTCTCCCACTCCCTCTCTCTCTCTCTTTCTCTCTCTCTCCCTCCCTCTCTCTCTCTCTCCCTCTCTCTCATGTTTTTGTTTAACATTTTTCTTGGTATTTTAATACTGGCTTATCCTATTCTCATCATCAAAGATTTGGATCACACATTAAAACTTAAGAGTAATCAACAATAAATGAATCGCTAAGATTTTAACATGTAAGGGGTAGGTTTAGAATGGTAGCTAAATGCAAATCATGAAGCAGTTTACCCTTACTCTAGGTGTAACAACTACTAAAGAGAGCAACTAGTATACATGCTTGCTGTCCCACATCTTTTGGACAGTCATATGGATTCCAACGAAAGAACAAGAGTAAAAAAGAGATGGTCAAAAGTAGCAGCAGAGATCAGTGAAAGGAGGTTGATTCTCCATTCCCACATCAAAATAAAATTTTGAAGTTGACACTAATATCTGGAATGAGCAGGGAACTACAATGCTAATCGTTAACAGTGAGTGTTAATAAACCAATGTTTTCAAACAAATAAGAGTACGTATGGATTTTAAAAAATCCTGTTCTGAGCCCTGGCCAGAACGTATGGCGAAGAGTTGAGTCTGTCCTATCGTAGCCTACGTAGTGGGGTTGCAGATCAATGCTTGTTGATTGAGATAAAGAAGTTCTTAACCATCCACAGCAAGGACTTCTGTTGTGAAACCACTCAGCCAGGGTGAAATCCAAATTTTTTTACTACCGGTTCTGTGGGCGTCGCTTGGTGGGCGTGGCAGGGGAAGGATACCACAAAATCTCCATTCCCACCCCACTCCAGGAGAAGGATACTGCAAAATCCCCATTCCCTCCCCACCCCTGAGGGAAGAATATTGCAAAATCTTCATTCCCACCCTACTCTAGGGCCAGCCAGAAGTGGTATTTGCTGGTTCTCTGAACTATTCAAAATTTCCGCTACCGGTTCTCCAGAACTTGTCAGAACCTACTGGATTTCACCCCTGGATGATATTCCTTAACCTTCGCTACCGATTTGCAAATGTGAGCGCACGCGCCACCTCCACAAATGTGCAGAGGGTAAAAAACAGGACCTGATGACATCTGGGTGGGTGGGCAGAGCCTCCCACAGCCGCCGCTACCAGTTTACCCAAACCGGAGAGAACCGGCTGAATTCCACCGCAGCACTCAGCACTATCTATTTCTGTAAACAGAAAATAATCTCCAGCTAAAGAGGGGTTGTTGTTTTTTCCCCACTAATCCATCACATTATTCTCCCTCTCTCTAGACCCGAGAAGCCAACCACTCTGGAAACAACATGGCTGCTCAGCGAAACTCCAAGTTGGCACGCAAATTTTCCCATGCAGCTCTTGGTTTTGGCATCGTCCTCTTGATCATAAATATCACCATACTGTATCTGTTGCGCAGATCCTGAAGGGTTGCATCTTCTCTTTCTTGAGATACAAAACAGAAGCAAAAGGCTTGAATTCATCTGCACAGGGCGATTGCATCGAAAGATACAGCAGCTTATTTACACCCACACACACATACACCTGAAAAACACAGGATTTCCTTGCTCTTTACTGCCATCACCAGCTATAGGATGAGGTTTTGTGGTTCTAGCAGCTAGATTTGTACATGAGATTTGACGAGCTTTAGATGTCCACTGATAAACATTCTCCGACTCTACAAAGCACCTACTGAAGCAAGGGAAAGGGGGTGTCGGGTGGCAAGGATCAAATGGGGCACAACAACCTGCCTGTAAACTGTCCTGTTGTCATCAGAGTTGAATTATCAATCTCCTTGGAATCACACGAGGGGTTGAGATCACCTCTTTTCCACTGTTGCTCCTCCCATCAGGCCACCATCTTCTCATTTCCTCTTCTAGACTATTCCGTACATTTCAGTAATGAAGACCACAGTTCATTTGTTTGCAGTTGTGAGGTCATTCAGTTCCTTCTGAAACCTGAGTGGATGTTCTTTTGCCAAGGTTGTCTACAAGGAACCAACTTTCCAAGCCCTTGTAAACTCCTGCCCATGTCATCAGAGGTGGCATCTACCTACCTTAGATACAATGCTTTCCATTGTTCTGTTTTTTTTTTATAGCTTTTGATTTTTCCAAGTGCCAGAGTCTTCCCCAGTTATTCTTGCTTTTGCATTATATATTCAAAGTTTTAACTTCTGGATCAATTCTTCCCAAAATTCACTGGGAGGTTTTATTTTTCCCCTTCATCTTCCTGAGAACACCCCAATTCTGATGCTACACACTGTTAATCAAGGCCTTTCCCTCCAATTATATATCACACACAACACTTTATTCTGCTCACTGGTTCTGGTTCTCATCTGAATGCACCTTTCAAAGTGCCGTACGCAAGAGGACTACGTCTGAGAGTGTTGATCATCAAATATGGTCTCCTTGTTTTCCTGAAACAGTTTTTCCTTACCTGTGAGATTAACATCTGAGGGCTGAAATAAATATTGCATGATGAAAATAAAGAAATGGATCACATAAGGCCCCCCCTCCCTTTTTATTTGTAAGAATTAAAGAATAGTAAAAGTAAAGGTTCCCCTCACACATATGTGCTAGTCGTTCCTGACTCTAGGGGGCAGTGCTCATCTCCGTTTCAAAGCCGAAGAGCCAGCGCTGTCCGAAGACGTCTCCATGGTTATGTGGCCAGCATGACTAAACACCAAAGGCACACAGAACGCTGTTTCCTTCCCACCAAAGGTGATCCCTATTTTTTCTACTTGCATTTTTTACCTGCTTTCAAACTGTTATAGAAATGAAAGGCTGGGAAACATTCCTGGGTCAGACAGATGCATTTATTTGCGCAAAGGTTCAGTGCAGTTTTTGGTTCTTGCAAATCTGAATAAAGAGAAGTCCTGATTTCACTGCTTTAAATTTTTTTCAAGACAAAGAGTTCTATGAGCCCTTCCGGCTTCCATATTTGATTACATTATAAATACATTATACTTACATTACATTTTACTAATTACCAAACCATTACTTTTGCTGTTATTTTTTATTGAAAAAGTTTTCAAATACAAGTTTTTCCCCCTTTCCCCCCCCTCCCCCTCCCTAACCCCCCCTCACCCCCCCTCACCCCCTGTGACTTCTTCATAACAAAAAACCTAATTCATAACAGATTACTTACTCCCTCCTCTAAATACTGACCTTTACTTACTAGAAATATTATTAATATTATAACATCCCCTTTTAACCATACATTTCAAAAAAGGAAAAAAAAAAAGAAAAAAAAAGAAAAAGAGAAAGAGAAAAGATTCTACTATGACATTATATGATGACTTCTAATTTAACATATTTTTATAACCCCCAATTTAACAATAATCTGTCCTTTTTCTCCTCTTTCAAACTTTTATCTATATATTATTTTACAACATTTCAAAACCACCTTCCGCTTTAAATATATATAGTAAATCCTGCTTTAACATTTAATCTTTTGTGTATATTAATATAACATTTTAAAGCGGCCTGCCCCATAAATCCTAATTTAATTTATTCAACTCTGTCCATTTCCTCCACTCCCCTAAATATATCACTTAAACATCCCTAATTACCAAACCATTACATGCTAGTTAATAAAATTATTTTGGCTACACATTTTTACTACTCCATCATTTTACTAATTATTAAACCATTACACTTTACTAACCCATCACTTTATAGTTTACAACTTTCCTTTAAGTGCTGTAATGTTTAAATGCAGAAATATATGGCTATACTTTAAACAATAAGTAACTTTCTGTTTCCTATGCATGTCCTGTCAGATGTTCCCATATAGCTGTATTTCCGTAGTTTTGATTCTATTAAGAAGATATATAGAATCAGTGTGTTTGACACAGTATCATAGGTCAAGTAATTATGAGGAACTCTATGATGTAATTGCTTAGCTTCTTCTCTTTATCAGAGTCAGTCATCTACCATCTGCCCTCTCTGTGGGGGCACCTACTATCTGGAACGAGCTCCCCCCGGAGATACGGAGGATCCCGGATCTGCGTACCTTCCGTCGTGCGCTTAAGACGTTCCTATTTCATCAAGCTGGCCTGACCTAAATTTTCCCCTTTTTAAATGGGAATTTTAAATTTGGTTTTAAATTTATTGGGGTTTTAAAATGGTTCAGCCAAATTATTTAATTTGTTTTATTTCTATTTTAAATTTTGTATTTATATGTTTTATTCTATGGCTGTTCACCGCCCTGAGTCCTTCGGGAGTAGGGCGGTATACAAATTTAATAAATAAATAAATGAATGAATGAATGAATGAATGAATGAATGAATGAATGAATGAATAAATACCAGAACACCATTCTTAGCTTTCCTGATGGATGACAGCTAGGTCCTCTCAGAAGATATATTACCAATCATGAAGTTCAGCTGCCTCTAACAAGCACGTTTCTCTCTTATAATAATGTGAATAGAGAGGGTCCTTCAGAGTTCAATAGAGAAGGTTCTTCAGAGTTCATGGATCTGATTTTATGTATCTTACTTGGTATGATTCTTATTTCTTTTTATTCACATTATTTCTTATTTGCTCTAATTCCTACTTTACATCAGAACTGCTAGGTTGGCAGAAGCTGGGACAAGTAACGGGAGCTCACCCTGTTACGCGGCACTAGGGATTCGAACCGCTGAACTGCTGACCTTTCTGATCGACAAGCTCAGTGTCTTAGCCACTGAGCCACCATGTCCCTAATATAAGAATAGTGCTGTCCAGTAATTTAGAGGGAGATTGACCAAAGAATGATATTTCATCTACTTTACTTCCAACTCTTTCCTGTGGCATATAGACGTTAATTTCCCACCCAAACGCACGAGCAGGAATTTAGTCTGGCTACCAATTGTCCAAAGGGGGGGTGGGTGTCGCTGGAAGTGAAATGGCCCTTTTTACTCCAGCCAGCATTTTTGGGTGGAATTAATATTAATCTCAACATCTACTCGTATGGTAGAAAGAGCTAACAGAATAGGCCATGGGTCCTACTTCCACAGTCTCAAGAGAGACGTGGGACTAACTTAGGAATTTGCAGATTGTTTTGGGAGCATGCTGGCTGGGGAATTCTGGGACTTGACGTCCAGACATCTTAAAGTTGCCAAGTTTTTAAAAAACACTGCACTAAAAGATCCCTTTCTCCCCCTTTATGGAATTTTCTGGCTGAATTCAACAGCCTAAGCCATGGTGATGGCTAACCATTTTGTCATCACGTGCCAAAAGTGCGTGCATGCGTGCATGCCCACACCTATAATGCAATGTGCGTGGATACCCCCATGTGCCCCCCTGGTCATGTGCACCCGACCCCTCCCCCACTTCCACTGCCCCCCATGCATGTTCCTTGATGACCCAGTTTGTGGGGGCAATAAGCTGACTTTGTAAAAATATAGAAAAGTATGAAGGCTATTGCTTAACGCATTGTAAGCCGCCCTGAGTCTCTGGAGAAGGGCGGCATATAAATCAAATTAAAATAAAAAAATAAAAGGATCCCTTTCGCACCTTTTATGGAATTTTTCTGGCTGAATTCAACAGCCTAAGCTAAACAGGTCTAAACTAATGAACTTTTATTTACAGTCTCAAACCAAAACAAACTATGAACTATAAACTATAAAACGTTAGGTGTTTAAAATGACGCAAATTGCACAATAAAACATACCGGTAGCCACCCTAAGTAGAATACCAGTTAGCTATTAACTACAATTTGTCACGTAGCTTGCGGGTTTAACACACACATAACGCAACTTTACCCACTGTGCATAGTGTTGAATGATTCTTGAACTTAAAAATTCATCCGTATGCCCAAGGAACATCTTAACTAGTATAACAGAATTGTCCTAGAACAGTAAAGCAAATATCACATAGCACTAGCCATCATTTCATGGCAAAATTCATTATGGAAGATGTTACCGCTGAATTCCACTGAAGATGTGGAATTCAGGAAACAAAATATTCCTGGAATATTTAGCCTGGAAACAAAATATTCGGAAACCAACCCAGCTTGGAAAACAAACCTCCCACCCGCAGCAGTGGTGGGTTCCTCCCGGTTCGGTCCGGTTCGGCTGAGCCGGTAACGGTGACGATATGACGTCACCGGACCGGTTCTCCCCCCACCCACCCACCCACGTTATTCTTACCTTTTATTTGCCCCCACCCCCAATCTATTGCTGCCTCCTGAGTCCCAGCTGATGACTAGAGGGAAAAAAACTGTTTAAACTCTTGCTGCGGGGCTTCAAAGGGCCGTCCTACAGCTGATCAGTGTTAAAAGCAAACAAATGAGTCAGGTCGTAACTGCGAGGACCTTCCAGAAATGACTGACCAGCTAGCCACGCCCACCTAGTCACATGACCTCCAAGCCACACCCACAAAATAAGCCACGCCCACAGAACCGGTAGTAAAAAAAAATTAGAACCCACCCCTGACCCGCAGCCTACACCCGAACTATGGATATTTGACACTATCATGAATTACCATCCTACCCTGTTGCCACTTATACAGCAGGGAGAGTCTATATTACTAAAAAAAAAAAAAGTGGGGGGAGCATTATTCACTTCTAAACGTCTTCATGACATGCTGAGGTCCTGGTTTAGTATTTTAATGTTCTCCTGCATGGTCTCAAATATGAGCCGAGTTAAAGGAAAGCACAATTTTAGAAAAGGTTGGTTCAGACATACTCCAGTCCAGTCTGTCAATGTCCTTCCTAAAATACCACAGCTGGTCAGTGGCATATCATAGGAGCTTTTCCAGACCTGCTCCAAGCTGCCAACGTCCTTCCTAAAATACGATGCCCAAAATCGGACCTGATATTCTACGTCTGAACTGATCAGTCCAACATAAGACAAGTTGGTCATTTGTCTCAAGTTGTTTCGCCTGGATCTAGCCTAGGATTGCATTTGCTCTTTCTGCACCCAAATCACACTCTTGGCTCATGACCAGTTTGCAAACTGTTTTCATCAGATTAAATAAAATAACTCCCAGCTACATAGCTCAGTCCTCACAACAGGCTTAACCGGTTGCGTATTGTAGGAGCTGCATGCACACAACATGTACCAAGATTTATTCATTATGAGCTTAGTCCATGTATGTGTACGTTAGTGGTACAAGCCCAGAGCATGTAACTCCATTTATTTTCCGAGCCCAAGGCATGGGTTAATTGAATGACTCTTACCTTCCCATGTAACACTCTTATCTTCCATTACTGCCATGCCTTTTCAGTTTCAGCTAATCATTAAAAACAATAAGGAAACATAAAAGCTTTTTCATATCTGAAGGATAAATATTCAGCGAGCAAGCACTGCAGGTAAGCAATTTAGCACTCCCTGGCTTCTTCATAAAAGGACTAAAGCCAGTCCCTATTTTGAATACAAAACATAGAATCATAGGTCTGGAGGGGACCTCGGAGGTCTTCTAGTCCAACCTCGTGCTCGAGGCTGGCGCCCTAGGCTATCCCAGAATATCTTCCCAGAATATCTTTTTTACAGTTTCCCAGTTCTTGTTGTTGGGAAATCACTAGCAAAGGCGAAATCAGGAATTAGGTAAGCAGTTTGTTCCATTGACTAATGTTCATAAAATTCATACGTTTCTCCAGATGACTAATTTAAACTTCCTAAAGTTTTGCAACTTTAGCGGAGTGGTTCTGGTTTTGCCCTCAAGGTAGTAGAAAACAAATCAGTTTCCTCTTCTGATATCTTTCTAGAAATTGGAAAACTCTTCCCGTAACTCTCCATAACTCCCTCCCCCTCTCCACGCTGAGCACCAGGACTTGAATAGCTGCTAATGTACTGCAGGAGTGTCAAACTTGATTTCATTGAGGACTGCATCAGGGTTGTGTTTGACCTCGGAGGGGGTTAAGGTTGCCAGGTCTGCTTCCAAAAAATAGCGGAGAAGCGGGGAGGGGGGGTTAAGTAGTAAAAAAACAAAAAAAAATTTACAATTAAATTATATATTTTCTTACAAACATTTTAACACGCCATTTTAGGTCAGTCGACACAAGCTACAATACATTTTAAAAATGTGAACTGTACATAATTTTATAATATATTTTTATTTTAATCTCATCATTAATTTTTTCGGAGAATCGAGTTCAATGGATATTCGATCTTTGTCTCATTCTAACTTATGAAAAAAAAGACAAAACGCGATTCTCCTATCCTTATTCTCTTAGACTGTACAGTTTTAGATTACGTACTATTTCATCATAAAGCTTTAGAATAAAAAAAAAATGTCCACTATTTTGTGAAAAAGAATAGTGAACATAATGTGAAAAAAAAGCGGACTGTCCGCTCAAATAGTGGACAGCTGGCAACCCTAGACAGCTGGCCAGGGTGGATGTGGCCAGCTCAACATCACTCATGTCGGGGGGTGCCTGTGGCAGCCCAAGCGCTCTGCTAGCAAAAACAGGCTCCCGAGCTCCATTTTGGGCTACCACAGCCTTCTGCAACCCTCTGCCAGTGAAAATGGAGCTCAGGAGCCCGTTTTCACTGGCAGAAACACCTCAGGCCAGTCCTCCGCTGTTTCCAGGGTGGTCCCACAGGCCAGATCTAAGTACCCCATGGGCTGGATTTGTCCTCCGGGCGTTGCATTTGATACCTCTGATCAGGGGTGAAATTCGGCAGGTTCTGACAGGTTCTGGAGAACCGGTAGTGAAAATTTTGAGTAGTTTGGAGAACCGGCAAATACCACCTCTGGCTGGCCCCAGAGTGGGGTGGGAATGGGGATTTTGCAGTATCCTTCCCCTGGAGTGGGGTGGGAATGGAGATTTTGTACTATCCTTCCCCTGCCACGCCCACCAAGCCACACCCACCAAGCCACACCCACCAAGCCACACCACACCAAACAAGCCACGCCCACAGAACCGGTAGTAAAAAAGAATTGGATTTCACCACTGCCTCTGATGTACTGCATATAATCATATATGGAATAGAGAGAGCTGGGTTTTGTAGCCAAAACAAAATACTTTCCCTTGGGAACCAAGGACATTTTCATACCTGGTCAGAGGGAGGAGGAGTGAGAACTATTTTTATACACCTCTACAGCTGGTCCTTGAGTTAAAATAGTTCATTTAGTGACCGTTCAAAGTTACAACGGCAATGAAAAATGTGATTCATGACAGTTTTTCATAGTTACAACCTTTGCAGCATCCCTATGGTCACGTGATCAAAATTCAGATGCTTAGCATCTGGTTCATATTTATGACGGTTGCAGCGTCCCAGGGCCATGCGATCCCCTTTTGCAACCTTCTGACAAGCAAAGTCATTGGAGAAGCTAGTTTCACTTAACAACCAGGTTACTAACTTATCAACTGCAGTGAATCACTTAACAGCTGCCTACAATTTGACAGATTGAATCTCCCCAGACTCAAGGTTGACTCAGCCTTCCATTTGTCTGAGGTGGGTAAAATGAGGACCCAGATTGTTGGGGGCAAAACGCTGACTCTGTAAACCACTGAGAGAATAGGATAGGATAGGATAGGATAGGATAGGATAGGATGGGATGGGATGGGATGGGATGGGATGGGATGGGATGGGATGGGATGGGATGGGATGGGATGGGATGGGATGGGAAGGGATGGGATGGGATGGAGTAGAGTAGAGTAGAGTAGAGTAGAGTAGAGTAGAATAGAATAGAATAGAATAGAATAGAATAGAATAGAATAGAATAGAATAGAATAGAATAGAATAGAATAGAATAGAATAGAATTCTTTATTGGCCAAGTGTGATTGGACACACAAGGGATTTGTCTTTGGTGCATAGGCTCTCAGTGTACACAAAAAGACAAGATACATTCATCAACAGTCATAAGGTACAATACTTAATGATAGTCATAGGGTACAAATAAGCAATCAAATCATACTAGGAAATCATAAACATACAAGCAACGTTACAGTCATGCAGTCATACGTGGGAGGAGAGGGGTAATAGGAACGATGATAAGAGAGGAATGTAAAGCACTGTAAAGCAATATATAAATCTAAATGCTATTGCTTCCTTCCTTCCTTCCCTACTTCCCAGTGGTTAGAAGGCAGTATTGCAGGCTAATTCTGCTGAGTGCCAGCAGTTCAATCCTGACTGGCTCAAGTTTTGGCAGCTCAAATCTCACCAGGCTCAAGGTTGACTCAGTCAGCCATCCTTCTGAGGTGGGTAAAATAAGGAGCCAGATTGTTGGAGGCAATGTGCTGACTCTGTAAACCATTTAGAGAGGGTTGTAAAAGCACTGTGAAGCGGTATGTAAATCTAAGTACTATTGCTATTGCTAACTGCGGCAAAAAAAAGTCGTAAAATGGGGCAAAACTCATTTAACTAATGTCTCACTTAACAACAGACATTTTGGACTCAGTTGCGGTCATAAGTCAGGGACTAGCTGTTATTTATAGGCTGGCCTCCCTTGTAAGACAACTGCAGGAGACACATGTCCACTGTTTAGAGGGAACTTTGTGCAAAGACATCCTTATATGTTTGGTGACAGAGTTGTTTTTCTTTTTTCCCAGTTGGTGGGAGGCAATAAATCCAGCCAGCGTGGATAAGATTTAGCAGTCAGTATGATGGTGGAGGGAAACACTGAAGCCAGAAATCAAAGTAGGGGGTGTCCAGATCCTGTCCCTATTTTCAGTTGTGAAGTGGTAGGCCTCTTTGGGAGGAGGAGCTACTCTAACTTACCCTTACTGAGGAGGGAAAAGAAAATTGAGTAACTGAATTTACATCATCTGCTGCTAGGGAAATATCTGTTCTTTGCCAGTGCTGCCCCACCCAATCCAGATCCATCCCTGTTTATTCACTGCCACATTTTCCCACACCAGACAAACCTTATCCTACAGCAATAAGGAACTGTCATTTCTGAGGGCAGGGCAATTCTACTATAAAGTAAACCATCTATCTGAAGCCCATCTCCAGATGTTTCAGTCCATGGGAGAAGGACGCTAGCAAAGCAAGAAGAGTCTGGATTAGAAAGTGCAACCAAGGCAAAAGAAAAAAGATCAGCAGGACTTGGGGGAGCATCTGAAAAAAAAGAAGAAGAAGAATAAGAAGAATCTGTTGAGAAGCAAGCAGAGAGATTGCAGAACTTCAAGGAAGGAGAGGAGAGGAGACCAGGCTGCAAGATGAGCAATCCAGAAAACGGGAAGACATCTCAAATGAATGAATCCTTTCATCCTGGACAACAGCCTGATCCGATGAAATCAGCTATGAATCCACCTCCAGCAGTGTATGGGACATCTCCCTCCATGCCATACCAGTATCAACCTTATGCTGGACATCCTGGTGCCATACATATGCAGCCTGAACAGACCATCCTCATGACAAATGTACAGTCTGTCAATGAACCAGATTATTTGGGCTACTCCATCTTCACCCTCCTTTGCTGTTGCCTCCCCTTGGGCATAGCTGCTTTGATTTACTCTCTAAAGGTGAGTTTCAGTGAGAGAGGGGAGAGGGGAAGGAGGGAGGGAGAGGGAAAGGGAAAGGGGGAGAACCATGACTAACTTCGCTTAGATGGTTATGAGTGTGGCCAATGCTAGATTAATCTTAGTAAGAGGTAACAGCCAGCACTTGTTGCAGTGAACAGGACAGTAGAAGAAGAGAGAGTAAAAAGGAAGAGAGCAAGAAAAAAAGGGGTAGAATGAAGTGTACAGAGTTTGTTAACACAAGTCCTTACTCAGAGATCAAATACAGTTCAAAGAAGGAAAGTTAGCTTTGCAGAGATAAGAGCATCTTTCAATGCACTATCGGACTGCCTTCATTGAAGGTATTGTTCAAGTATTATTAAATAGACTTATTTATTGCAAGCAGAAGGGTAGATGAATGTGATGAAGCGTATTTAGTCTTCAACTTATGACCAGAATTGGGACCAGAATTTCCATTGGTAAACAAGGGCGGGGCATGTTTGGTACAAGTGAGTCACACCTGATTTTATTACCTTTATGGCTACCGTTGTTAAGCAAGTCACTAAAGCTATCGAGTGAATCTCACAGTGGTTAGGAAATCCAGTTTCTTCCATTGATTGTGTTGGAAGCTGGGAAGGTGGCAAATAATGATTGGATGACCCCCCTCCCGCCCAAAAAATGCTGCAGCCATCATAAATACATGCCTGTGGTCAAGAATGTTGATCACTTGCCTGTGAGGATGCTGTGACTGTGATAAGTGCAAGGAATGGTTGTACTTCACTTTTTTCAGCACCAATGGTACTTAAAATGTTCATTAAATGAATGGCTATAAATTGAGGACTACCTGTAATAGAATATGATTCCTTCATGTTGCTACCGTGTTTCCCCGAAAATAAGACATCCTCTGATAATAAGCCCAGTCTGGCTTTTGAGCGCATGTGCTAAAATAAGCTCCCCCCCCAAAAAATAATAACCTCTCCCCGAAAATATTTAAATATTTAAATGCATGCAATTTCCTCTGGGTAGGATTAGTTAGGGAGACAGAGCCCCATCTTGCTCCATGCACCCCAAAATAATAAGACCTCCCTGAAAATAAGGCCAAGCGCTTATTTCAGGGCTTAAAAAAATATAAGACAGGGTCTTATTTTCAGGGAAACACTGTATGGTTTTTTTTTTTAAAGTTTTTTTTCAGAAACTATTGTGGTTTATTATTTTTTTTTTAAAGAGAAAGGGATACATCGGAGAGGTGCATTAAACCTGCCGATTTGAATGTTAGCTGAAATAAGTTTTTTTAAAAAAATATATAATAATAAATAAGAACACTACTTTTGCAGCTTGCTATTGAATGACTGGGGATTGGAAGGCGCCAGAGCTTGCAATAGAATCAATGGCTTGCCTTTCCTATGTCAACTCAAGGGAGAGAACCCTAAAAAGGATTTTTTTTCTTTTCTTATAATAACATCTTGGGGAAGATAAATCTATTTATCTGTCGTTGCTGTTGTTCTGTTTCCAGTGCAACTTGCCCAGAAAAGTCTCACATCATTCAAAGTCCTGCAGAAACCCTCCATGCAGTCTGATGAGCTAAATCGATTAGAGTGGTTTGATTTTTAAAACAGGGTATATGGGTACGAGTGCAGCAAATGGATAAAAAGGAATTCCGCTGAATTAATTTGAGACCCAGACTGATCTTGTCCTTCTGCAATTAGATCAGTGCTTACACAAACACACACAGAGAGAGAATAAATTCTACGTTCATCATTTTTTGTTTCACTCTGTATATAGCGCATTCCTCTTTATCTTTTTCTTCCTTTGCTTCTTCCTTTAAATAGAATAGAATAGAATAGAGCTGGAAGGGACCTTGGAGGTCTTCTAGTCCAGCCCCCTGCTCAAGCAGGAGAACCTATACCATCTCAGACAGAGGACTGTCCAGTCTCTTCTTAAAAACCTATTTTCTTCTCTGCTTCTTCTTCTTCTTTTCCTCTCTCCTTCTGCCTTCACACTTGCCATCTTTGTTTTAAAAATCGTGGTTCTCATGCATGTTTTGACATTTGTCTCCGCCTTGCTCTCCCACATGCCCAGAACAATAGTGAAATCCAATTTTTTTTACTGCCGGTTCTGTGGGCGTGGCTTGGTGGGCGTGGTGTGGCTTGGTGGGTGTGGCAGGGGAAGGATACTGCAAAATCCCCATTCCCACCCCACTCCTGAGGGAAGGATATTGCAAAAACTCCATTCCCACCGCATTCAGGGGCCAGACAGAGGTGGTATTTGCTGGTTCTCCGAACTGCTCAAGATTTCCACTACTGGTTCTCCAGAATCTGTCAGAACCTGCTGGATTTCACCCCTGGCTCAGAATCAACTAATTATATGGGTATCAATAATCTTTTTCTTACCTCTTTCCTCTCGCCCACCCTCAGACTCAAGGGGCCAATCAACAGAGAGACATCGCGTCTGCTAAGAGATATTCCAGACGGGCACTAACTTTGGATCACGCTGCGCTTGGATTGGGGATTGCATGGATCGTTCTGGCTATTATTTTGGTCGTTGTTTTCAGCACCGTAGCTGTGGAACCAGTAGTATCAGTTCATCAGGGCAACTTTGGAAACTTTGGAAATTACAATCCCTGAAGACACCATATTATATTAAATGATTTCTGTTCTTAATACACGGAAGGCAAGTCAGAAATCTAAAATAAAACCATTGTCTTTGAATTAATGTAAATATAAATCATGTAAGTAGGGATGCGGTGACTCAGTGGTTAAGACACTGAGGTTGTTGATCGAAAGGTCGGCAGTTCAGCGGTTCAAATCCCTAGTGCCGCGTAACGGGGTGAGCTCTCGTTACTTGTCCCATCTTCTGCCAACCTAGCAGTTCGAAAGCACGTAAAAAATGCAAGTAGAAAAATAGGGACCACCTTTGGTGGGAAGGTAACAGCGTTCCGTGCGCCTTTGGCATTTAATCCTGTTGGCCACATGACCATGGAGACGTCTTCAGACAGCGCTGGCTCTTTGGTTTGAAATGGAGATAAGCACCTCCCCCTAGAGTCGGGAATGACTAGCACATATATGTGCGAGGGGAACCTTTACCTTTACCTTTAAATCATGTAAAACTCTTAGTACAGAATCTAACCATAGGCCGGTCCTTCAGACCTCCCACTAGTACACACGCTTTGCTCGCTACACCTAACAACTAGCCCATAATACACTGGAGACAACATTGGGCAGTCTGAAACCCTATTAATCGATTATTCTGATTCTTATCGACCCCCAGATTGAAACAATAGCTTGGGAAAAGGTAAATGAATCAGTGTTGAGGCCACATGTGAAGCATTGGCTCATTTGGAAGTGAAAACTGTTTATATTGAAATACACATAATCAGTCCTAAATCTCATTCATATGAAATGGATGCAATGCACTAGACATGAGAACGGAAATCCCGATTTGTTGGAAACCTACCATAAGGATATTCTTCATATTTTCTCTGGGACAATCTTACAGAAGACATTATCTTCTTCATTATCTACATTACACATAAAATCCAGTGTTGTCATAAATTAAAAGTGAACAGAGCTTCATGTAGCTTTCCATCTCCTGACACACATTTAACTCCAACTTGTAAAGTTCAATGATCATAGGAATTTAGCGATCATAGGAATATCTCTGTCTCACCTTTCTGTACAATTGATTTTATTGTCACATTGCTCTTATTGTTGGAAATTATTACATATTATCCAATTAGCATCTGCCCTTCTGGAATTTGATAACCTTATTCTGTGTACTGCATTGATATAATACAAAGTGGTATTTTATTAAATGCATGAAGTGTGATTTTGTGAAGATTTTTTGTTTGTTTGTTTAAGCTTATGTAAATTTATACTATAAAGTTATGTGAAATAAATGCTACTTTGTGTTCTGGCCCTTATGTGTGAACTTCAACTCCCAAAATTCTGCAGCCAGTCCTGGAAATAAATGGAAATCAGAAATGTCAAAATGAAAAGTGGGGCAGAACAATGAATGTGTTAAGTGAGTTAAAACAGGAAATTAAAATAGATTTTGATCCGGGGCACAATGAGAGCTTAGTTTAACCGGCTCACATCTGGTTTATTTGTTTATTTTATTTATTTTATTTTATTTTGAATTTGTATACCGCCCTTCTCCCTGAGGACTCAGGGCGGTGAACAGCCAAGTAAAAACATCAAGTACAAATATTAAAATACAATTAAATATATATATATATATATATATATATATATATATATATATATATATATATATAAATTTGGCCCCATTAATTAAAAACGATAAACAAAACAATTAAAAACACTTAAAAAATTAGGCTTAAAAAATTAGGCTAGCCTGGCTTTCTGGAAAAGGAAGGTTTTAAGGGCTTGGCGGAAGGCACTGAGGTCTTGGATTCTCCTTATCTCTGGGGACAATTGATTCCAGAGGGTATCTGAGGGCAATTGTGTTTGTGTGTGTGTGTGTGCACGTGCACATTTTTTTATCCGATACCAGTTAGTTTTTTATTGGGTCATGTACTATTGGTGCAATTCTTTTTTCACCAGTTGAAAATATCTATTGGGGCCACACATAGCATACACACCCTGCAGAAAATGTTTGAATGTTACAACAAATGCAAACTGTGGTAACCTTTCCTTTAATGGAAAATGGAATGAGAATCAGGAGTGGGTTTCACTTACCTTTGGTACTGATTGGCTCATGCGCATGCATGAGCAAAACGAGCGCAGATCGCATGCACAGATTATATTTGATAATGTCCGATTGGCGAAGACGGCATTTAATTTCATTGTACCATGTGCAATGGCAATAAAGTAAACTAAACTAAATTAACTAAACTAAAGTCCTCTGCAAACATTACTGGTCCGCAAGAGGACTACATCTGACAGGGTTGATCATCAAGTATGGTCTTCTTGGTTTTCCTGAAACAGTTTTTCCTTACCTCTTTGGAACAGAACAGCGGGATTAACATCTGAGGGCTGAAATAAATATTGCATGATGAAAATAAAGAAATGGATCACATAAGCCCCCCCCCCTTTTTATTTGTAAGAATTAAAGAATAGTAAAAGTAAAGGTTCCCCTCACACATATGTACTAGTCGTTCCTGACTCTAGGGGGCAGTGCTCATCTCCGTTTCAAAGCCGAAGAGCCAGCGCTGTCCGAAGACGTCTCCCTGGTCATGTGGCCGGCATGACTAAACGCCAAAGGCGCACAGAGCTCTGTTACCTTCCCACCAAAGGTGGTCCCTATTTTTCTCCTTGCATTTTTTACGTGCTTTCAAACAGCTTGGTTGGCAGAAGCTGGGACAAGTAACGGGAGCTCACCCGGTTACACGGCACTAGGGATTCGAACCGCTGAACTGCCGACCTTTCTGATCGACAAGCTCAGTGTCTTAGCCACTGAGCCACAGCGTCCCTATTATAAGAATAGTGCTGTCCAGTAATTTAGAGGGAGATTGACCGAAGAATGATATTTCATCTGCTTTACTTCCAACTCTTTCCTATTGCATATTCTGTTCTATAGACGTTAATTTCCCACCCAAACGCATGAGCAGGAATTTAGTCTGGCTATCAATTGTCCATTGGGGAGGTCTGCTAGAAGTGAAATGGCCCTTTTTACTCCAGCTAGCATTTTTGGATGGAATTAATATTAATCTCAACATCTACTCCTATGGTAGAAAGAGCTAACAGAATAGGCCATGAGTCCTACTTCCACAGTCTCAAGAGAGACATGGGATTGACTTAGGAATTTGCAGATTGTTTTGGGAGCATGCTGGCTGGGGAATTCTGGGACTTGACATCCAGACATCTTAAAGTTGCCAAGTTTTTAAAAAAACACTGCACTAAAAGGATCCCTTTCTCCCCTTTTATGGAATTTTCTGGCTGAATTCAACCGCCTAAGCCAGTGATGACTAACCTTTTTGTCATCGCATGCCGAAAGTGTGGGCACACGTGCAATGGGCTCACAAGCCCCACGTGCCCCATTCCCGGTCATGCGCATGTGCCCCCCCTTCCTCCCCACCCCACCGCACATGCACACATTTCTCCCACATGCCCCCCACGCATGCGCGGCAGATACCCGAAAATCAGGTGGCCGGCAGGAGACGCACAGACATTCACAGTGGAGCTGAGCTGGGGCGATGGCTTGTGTGCCCGCAGAGAGGGCTCTGCATTCCACCTGTGGCACGCATTTATTTTATTTATTTATTTTATAAAATTTGTATGCCGCCCTATCTCCAAGGACTCAAGGCGGCTCACAACGACAGTCGACCAAGCGACTGTTAAAAACAACGAATATACATAAAAAATCAAGAAATATATTACCCCATCAGTCCAGGCCGGGGGACATAAATAGCCAGGTCTTCAATTCACGGAGGAAGATGCGAAGGTCAGGGGCCAATCGGAGCCCCAAGGGAAGTTGATTCCAAAGGGTGGGGCCGCTCACAGAGAAGGCTCTACCCCTGGGAGTCGCCAGCCGACATTGTCTAGCCGATGGCACCCTGAGTAGGCCCTCTCTATGAGAGCACACCGGGCGATGGGAAGTTGACGCTGGTTGCAGGTGGTCCGACAAATAACCTGGGCCTAAGCCATGAAGAGCTTTATAGGTTAACACCAGCACCTTGAATCTCACATGCCATAGGGTCGCCATCATGGGTCTCTATTACAAAAAAGGGGGGCATTATTCACTTCTAAAGATCTTCATGACATGCTGAGGACCTGGCTTAGTATTTCATGTTGTCCTGCATGGCCCGGGTCTCAAATATGAGCCAAGTTAAAGGAGAACACAATTTCAGAAAAGTTGTGCGGCTGTTGGTTCAGACATGCTCCAGGCTGCCAACGTCCTTCCTAAAATACGATGCCCAAAATCGGACCTAATATTCTACGTCTGAACTGACCAGTCCAACATAAGACAAGTTGGTCATTTGTCTCAAATTGTTTCGCTTAGATCTAGCCTAGGATTGCATTTGCTCTTTCTGCACCCAACTTACACTCTTGGCTCATGACCAGTTTGCAAACTGTTTTCATCAGATTAAATAAAATAACTCCCAGCTACATAGCTCAGTCCTCACAACAGGCTTAACCGGTTGCGTATTGTAGGAGCTGCATGCACACAACATGTACCAAGATTTATTCATTATGAGCTTAGCCCATGTATGTGTACGTTAGTGCAGATACAAGCCCAGAGCATATAACTCCATTTATTTTCCAAGCCCAAGGCATGGGTTAATTGAATGACTCTTATCTTCCCATGTAACACTCTTATCTTCCATTACTGCCATGCCTTTTCAGTTTCAGCTAATCATTAAAAACAATAAGGAAACATAAAAGCTTTTTCATATCTGAAGGATAAATATTCAGAGAACAAGCACTGCAGGTAAGCAATTTAGCGCCCCCTGGCTTCTTCACAAAAGTACTAAAGCCAGTCCCTATTTTGAATACAAAACATAGAATCATAGGCCTGGAGGGGACCTCGGAGGTCTTCTAGTCCAACCCCGTGCTTGAGGCACGTGCCCTAGGCCTAGGCCATCCCAGAATATCTTCCCAGAATATCTTTTTTACAGTTTCCCAGTTCTTGCTATTTGTTCTCATGAAGGGATAGAAAAGAGGAAAGACGTTTTAACCCAAGCCACATTTGGAAGGTCTTCTGGGAGTTCATACCATCTTAGCGTAATAAAAAAAAAAAATAAAATTGTTAATGATCCCAGAGGGCACCTAGTTCTACCCCATATTCTTCACAGCAGCATTTTTGACCGATGAACATCCAGCTTCTGTTTATTTATTTATTTATTTATTTATTCAATTTTATATGCCGCCCTTCTCTGGAGACTCAGGGCAGCTTACAATGCGTTAAGCAACAGCCTTCATACTTTTTTATATACCAGTTTAGTAGGGCTTTTGGCCCCCCCATAAGCAGTTTTCTTAAAAAGAACACGATGGGGGCTTCCCGACCGTCGGGAAACTTATGGCTCAATACAGCCCCTATGCCATATGGGGAAGCATCGGCGGTCAAGGTAAGGGGGAAGTCTGGTGTGTACTGGACCAGAACAGCCGAGGACGTGAGCAGATCCTTTACAGCTTGGAATGAGCGGTTCTCAGCCAGGGTCCAAACCCACGGTGAGTTCCTGTCTAGGAGCCAGTGAAGAGGCTCAGCCACGCTAGCTTTATGGGGAAGAAATACACTGTAGAAATTTAATAACCCCAAAAAAGCTTGTAACTCGGATTTACTGGTGGGGACGGGGACATGTTTGATGGCCGCCACCTTTGAAGGGGTGGGGTGAATGCCCGAGGCATCTATGAGATACCCTAAAAACTCAACCTTAGGCACACCAATGAGACATTTGTTCTTTTTCAACTTGAGTCCAGCACTTCGGAACCGTAGTAAAACCGTCCGCACACGTTTGATGAGCTCACTCCAAGAAGAAGCGGAGATGAGAACATCATCAAAGTATGGGACGACTCCAGGTAACCCAAATAACAGACGTTCCATTAAATTTTGAAAAAGGCCAGGTGCGATGCTAATGCCAAATTGTAGACGCCGGCACTTAAAAACTCCACAGTGGGTCACGATGGTCTGAGCCTCAGCAGAGGCCTCATCCACCGGGAGCTGCTGATACGCCTGAGCTAAATCTAACTTGGCAAAAATGGAGCCAGGACCCAGAGTGTGCAGTAATTGTTGGACTACAGGAAGAGGATATGGGTTAGATTGTAAAGCCTTATTTAGGGTACTTTTAAAATCGGCGCAAATGCGAATAGACCCATCAGGTTTGATTGGAATTACAATTGGAGTTTCCCACTTAGAATGATCCGTGGGCTCTAATACACCCTGGGAGATGAGTTTATCCAGCTCCGCATCTACTTTTGGGCAGAGAGCCAGGGGAACTCACCTCGGTTTGAGGCGAATAGGAGCTACCTGAGGGTCCAAATTTAGGGAAATAGGGGAACCAACATATTTACCCAAAGATCCGCTGAAGACATCAGCAAATTCCGTATACAGAGCATCGCAATCTCCTGCCAACATGGAGTGTATGCCAGAAATGCCAAGGCCCAGAGAGGTGAACCAATCTAAACCCAGAAGGCTGGGAAGGGAAACACCCACTACAATTAAAGGGAAGCAGCCCGCAAAATTATTGTTTTCAACTAAAAATCAGCCCTGGCCTATAATAGGAATGTGATTGCCCTGATAATCGCGTAATTTGATGGGGCAAGTATGGAGTTGGCTTTTGTGGAGGTTGGGCAATAGCTTCTTGATGGTGGTTCAGGAGACAATCGATTTAGCGGATCCGGTATCGACTTCCATCTAGCAGGCCACTCCCTCAATCTTGACCGTCAGGAACAGCTTGCTCATCTCAGGTCTGTGTTTGTTGGTGGTCACCTCGGTAACTCGGCGGCCTTGGTAGATGGCATAGCAATCTTCACTGGTGGAATACGTTTTGGATTCGGGCTGCTTGTACTTGGAAACCCATGAGGACTGTTTACCAGACCGGCAAACGCGAGCAATATGGCCCTGTTTCCCACATTGGCGACATGTGGCGGATCGGAAACGGCAATTCGCCCTAAGGTGATTTTCACCGCAACTGAGGCAAAATGATTTTGAGGATCTTGGTTGTCCCGTTGGGCCCCTTTTTACGGTTGTAGATGCCTTTAAACGACTTGACATCCCCCTCGTTTTCCTCATCAGTAGCCTCGTCCTCATAATGAACAGCAGTGGCTAAACCGGCATGTGGTTGAAATTTTCTTATATCCGTTGCGGACTTATGGGACATCTCGGCAGCTTGGGCCTCCTCAACTGCCGTTGGGAGGTCCAACTCCTTCCTTGCTAGCAGCCTCCTTTGAAGTCAGATGTCCCTGATGCCACAGACTAACTGTTCTACAAGGGCATCATCCAAGTCCCTGAACTCGCAGTCTAAAGCTGCCGTTCGGAGGCAAGCCATGTATTGGTTTATGGACTCCCCTTCCTCTTGCACTATCTGTCTCAGGTTAAAACGGCAGGCTATACGGGAGGGAACTGGCGAGTAATGACTCCTCAGTTTCTCTCGTAACGCCTCCAAGGGAGCCGTGTGTACTGGAAGAGGAGCGACTAATGCCCTTGCCGTTGCGAATACTTCTGGCCCACAAGCATTTAGAAAATGAGCGCGCTTTCGGCTGCTTGAAAGTTCAGTGAATTCATTCGCTTCTAAGTAACACTCAAATCTTTCCTCGTACACCTGCCACGTCTCTGCAGCTGCGTTAAATGGGGCGAATGTAGGAGGGGCCATATTCCTGTCAGGTTCATTTGTATTTTACTTTACCTCAGTGCGGCCGCTCAGAATAACATTCACTTCTTCCGTCACCTCAAAATCCCACCTTCGTCGCCACTTGTTGTGTTTGGATTATAGTCATTAACTGAGGCAAGGATGTCAACGTAACATCGGTTTATTTCAGGCAACAGCAAAACATTAGAACACTGAACTGTCAGTCTTTCTGACAGCTCACCTTTTTATACTTGGCAAACAGAACAGCATTTTATATATATATATATACTTTATTAGTTTTATAGTTACAAAAAACATCAAATCTCTACTAAAATCAGAACAGTATTAACCAATCAGAAAATGAGTAACCTCCCGCGCTTAGCATAACCCCGTCCCAACCAATCAGGTGCAGGCATTTCCATCGCTATGATAACGCGCCGACACAACAAAGGACATTCTCACAATTAGACAGGGGGAGGAGGAACGATGTTACCCGGCAACTGAACAGCACCTCAATTGGACCATGTGACTGATTGTTTGGGGAAAGGGAAAAAACTTTTACTTTTCAATACTTTTCAAAACTATTCTTTGAGGAATCTACCTGCCTCGGAGTCTTGTTTGCTATGGATGCATCGTTTGAAACCCTGACACTATCATTCAGCCAATTCTGACTCTATCCAGCAGTAATATCATCTAATCCATCTTTTCACCATTTTATGAAGAACAACAAACTTTCCCAAAAGTCTTGCTTCTTCCCAGGTAAAATGTTCACAAAGAGTTCCCCTTATTCAGGATCCAGGAAGATGAGTGCAGCAAGATTCAGGTTCCAAAGATCCAACTTCCATCCTCTCCTGCTCCCCGTCCGCCCCCCCACCACCACCCTACAGTCACATGATTGTATTTTGGGCCTGACAAGAGGCACGACTTATGACTGTAATTGCCAAGTTCAGTTACAGTCATAAGTTGAGGACTACTTTTATACACCTCTACAGGTAGTCCTCGACTTACAACAGTTCAACTGGTTCATATATATGACCGTTGCTGTGTCCCAGGGTCATGGGATCCCTTTTTGCGGCCTTCTCACAAGCAAAGTCAATGGGGAAGCCAGTTTCACTTAACAACCAGGTTACTAACTTAACAACTATGGGGATTCACTTAACAACCATGGCAAGAAAAGTTGTAAATGGGGCAAAACTCACTTAACTAATGTCTCCCTTAACAACAGACATTTTGGACTCAGTTGCAGTCATAAATCAGGGACTACTTGTTATTTATAGGCTGGCCTCCCTTGTAAGACAACTGCAGGAGACACATGTCCACTGTTTAGAGAGAACTTTGTGCAAAGACATCCTTATATGTTTGGTGACAGAGTTGTTTTTCTTTTTTCCCAGTTAGTGGGAGGCAATAAATCCAGCCAGCGTGGATAAGATTTAGCAGTCAGTATGATGGTGGAGGGAAACACTGAAGCCAGAAATCAACGTAGGGGGTGTCCAGATCCTGTCCTTATTTTCAGTTCTGAAGTGGTAGGCCTCTTTGGGAGGAGGAGCTACTCTAACTTACCCTTACTGAGGAGGAAAAAGAAAATTGAGTAACTGAATTTGCATCATTTGCTGCTAGGGAAATATCCGTTCTTTGCCAGTGCTGCCCCACCCAGTCCTGATCCATCCCTGTTTATTCACTGCCACATTTCCCCACACCAGACAAATCTTATCCCACGACAATCAGGAACTGTTATATCTGAGGGCAGGGCAATTCTACCATAAAACAACCACCTTTCTGAAGCCAATCTCCAGACGAAATAAGTTTCAGTCCATGAGAGAAGGACACTAGTGAAGCAAGGAGAGAGGGAGGATTGAAAGTGCAACCAAGGCAACAGAAAAAGATCAGCAGGACTTGGGGGAGCATCTGAAAAAAAAGAAGAAGAAGAAGAAGAAGAATCTGCTGAGAAGCAAGCAGAGACATTACAGAACTTCAAGGAAGGAGAGGAGGGGAGACCAGACTGCAAGATGAGCAATCCACAGAATGAGAAGACATCTCAAATGAATGAATCCTTTCAACCTGGACAACAGCCTGATCCGATGAAATCAGCTATGAACCCACCACCTCCAATGTATGGGACATCTCCCTCTATGCAATACCAGTATCAACCTTATTATGCTGGACCTCCCGGTGCCGTACCTATGCAGCCTCAACAAACCATCTTCGTCACAAATGTACAACCTGTCAATGAACCAGATTATTTGGGCTACTCCATCTTCACCCTCCTTTGCTGTTTCCTCCCCTTGGGCATAGTTGCTTTGATTTTCTCTATAAAGGTGAGTTTTAATGAGAGAGGGGGGGAGGGAGAGAGCAGGAAAGGGGGAGAGGGAGAAAGTGGGAGGGAGAGAAAGAAAGAAAGGGAGAGCGGAAGCGAGGGAGAGAAGGGGAGAGAAAGGGAGAGAGGAGAGGGAGAGGGAGGAAGGGAGAACTTGGGACTGGGTTTTTAGGGAAAATATTGTACAGACATTTTAATGTTTGTCCTTCTCCTCCGGTAAGGGAATCTCAGTGAGTGCTCTAAACTACAGCCAAAATTCAGCCTGATCAGGGGTGGGTTCTACTTATCTTTACTACCAGTTCGCAATGGGATCATGCACACGCGCTCCAGTGGTGGGTTTCAAATTTTTTTACTACTGGTTCTGTGGGCGTGGCTTGGGGAAGGATACTGTAAAATCCCCATTTCTTCAAGATCAGCTGGGACTTGGGAGGCAAAGAACAGATGGGGGCGAGGCCAGTCAGAATTTTTACTACCGGTTCTCCGAACTGCTCAAAATTTCTGCTACCGGTTCTCCAGAACTGGTCAGAACCTGCTGAAACCCACCTTTGGCGCGCTTCCTTCGCTTACGCGTATGCCTTGCTTCTGCGCATGCGCAGATCGCCAATGACGACATCCGCGGCAGTGGCCGGGGCCTCCCACCGGTTTTACTACCAGTTCTTGCGAACCGGTCCGAACTGGGGGCAACCCACCACTGAGCCTGATGTTTATTTTGGAAGGGAGATATGAATATACAGGTAGCCTTCTTAGAGAGAGAAACAAAGAACCATGATTAACTTTGCTTAGATGGTTACTAGTGTGGCCAATGCTAGATTAATCTTAGTAAGTCAGCACTTGTTGCAGTGAACAGGAAAGAGGGAGAGGAAGAGGGAGTAAAAAGGAAAGAGCAAGTAAAAAAGGGGGTAGAATGAAAGGTACAGAGTTTGTTAACACAAGTCCATACTCAGAGATCAAATACAGTTCAAAGAAGGAAAGTTAACTTTGCAGAGATAAGCGCTCCTTTCAATGCACTATCGGACTGCCTTCATTGAAGGTATTGTTCAAGTACTATTAAATAGAATTATTTATTGCAAGCAGAAGCGTGGATGAATGTAATGAAGCATATGTAGTCTTCAACTTATGACCAGAATTGGGACCAAAATTTCCAGTCAGAATTCAAAACACTACCCTCTTTCCCTGAAAATAAGACATCCCCTGATAATAAGCCCAATCGGGCTTTTGAGCACATGTGCTAAAATAACCCCCACCCCGAAAATAAGCCCTCCCCAAAAATATTTAAACACATGCACAGCCAGTCCCCACCATTTCCTCTGGGTAGGGTTAGGGAGACGGAACTGGAAACCAGGTAAGACTGCAAGAGGAGCCCCATCTTCCTCCATGTGCCCCCAAATAATAAGACCTTCCCGAAAGGCCTTATCTTTCTTTCTTTCTTTCTTTCTTTCTTTCTTTCTTTCTTTCTTTCTTTCTTTCTTTCTTTCTTTCTTTCTTTCCTTTTGTCTATTCTGTTCAGGATAGTTTACAAGATGACAAGAGAAAAATTCAGTGAAAATAAATGATCCATGTAACCAAAATTCAAGCACCAAGGCAGTCCCGGTCCAACATCTGCTCCAAATGTGAACCAAAAATTATAAAATGCAAGCCAGGCCGGGAGCCCACTGCACTTAGGACAAGATATGCTATAGGAAAAGGGTGTCAAACTCGATTTCATTGAGGGCCGCATCAGGGCTGTGTTTGACCTCAGGGGTCGGTGGCTGTGGCCAGGGGGCATGGCCAGTCAATGTCACTCATGTCAGGGGCATCTGTGGTGGCCCAAGCAGGGCTGTGGGGGGGGGGGGTCCTCCAGTCTGTACAAGAAGAAGTGAAAACTGAAAACTATCCCTCATGGCCAGAGGTGGTATTTAGCCGGTTCAGATTGGTTCCAGGCAAACTGGTAGTGGTGACCTGCAGGTGGGCCCACCCAGCCACCTGGGCACAATCCCGTCCTATATTGCTGTGTTTTTGATGCCAGACACATGTATGGTCGGCGCACGTGAGGGAATTGCCATGTTGTTTGACATCGCACACATGCGCGGACTGCGGCACACCAGCAAAGCAAGCACGCTCACATTTCCGGTGCTGGGCGAACACTGGTGTTCGCGCGCGGTACTCGCGCGCTCACATTTCCGGTACTGGTTGCTACCGTATGTGAATCCCACCTCTGCTCAAGGCTGACAGATTGGCAATGGTTTCTAATTTATTGCCTGGGACATGTGGTCAAAAGGCATGCAAGAACCTGATTTCAACATAAACAGGTCCCCAGCAGCTGCCAGGTTCCTTTTGCAAAGGAGTCTTTTTTTTTTTTCCTGCACTAAATCTATTTATCTGTCATTGCTGTTGATCTGTTCCCAGTGCAACTTGCCCGTAAAAGTCTCTCATCACTCAAAGTCCTATGCAAACCTTCCATTCAGTCTGACGAGCTCCTCTTTGCTCTTCCCCATGCCCAGAGTCAACTAATTATATGGGTATCAATAATCCTTTTCTTATCTCTTTCCTCCCCTCCTCAGACTCAAGGGGCCAATCAACAGGGAGACATCGCGTCTGCTAGGAGATATTCCAGACTGGCCCTCACCTTGGATCACGTGGCGCTTGGATTGGGGATTGCATGGATCGTTCTGACTATTATTTTGGTCATTGTTTTCAGCACTGTAGCTGTGACCACAGTTCAACAGGGCAATTTTGGAAACTTTGGAAATATCAATCCCTGAAGACACCATATTATCTTAAATGATTTCTGTTCTTAATACACAGAAGAGAAGTCAGAAATCAAACTATCTAAAATGAGACCATAGTCTTTGAATTAATGTAAATCGTGTAAAATGCTTGGTGCAGAATTTAACCGTAGGCCGGTCCTTCAGACTTCTCACTTGTTCACCTATGCTTTGCTGGCCGCACCTATGAACTAGCCCATAATACACTGGAGACAACATTGGGCAGTCTGAAATCCTATTAATCGATTATTCTGATTCTTATCGACCCCCCAAATTGAAACAATAGCTTGGGAAAAGGTAAATGTATCAGTTTTGAGGCCACATGTGAAGCATTGGCTCATTTGGAGGTGAAAACTGTTTATATTGAAATACACATAATCAGTCCTAAATCTCATTCATATGAAATGGATGCAATGCACTAGACGTGAGAACGGAAATCCCGATTTGTTGGAAACCTACCATAAGGATATTCTTCATATTTTCTCTGGGACAATCTTACAGACATAAGATTTATCTTTACATATAAAACTCAGTATTGTCATAAATCAAAAGTGAACAATCTGGTACTTTAGGGCTTCATGTAGTTTTCCAAATCCTGACACAGATTTAACTCCAACTTGTAAAATTTAATGCGATCATAGGAATATCTCTGTCTCACCTTTCTGTATCATTGATTTCATTGTCACATTGCTCTTATTGTTGGAAATTATTACATATTATCCAATTAGCATCTGCCCTTCTGGAATTTGATAACCTTATTCTGTGTACTGCACTGATATAATACAAAGTAGGGTTTTATTAAATGTATGAAGTGAGATTCTGTGAAGATTTTTTTGTTGTTGTTGTTTAAACTTATGTAAATTTATAATATAAACTTATGTGAAATAAATGCTAATTTGTGTTCTGGCCCTTATGTGTGAACTTCAACTCCCAAAATTCTGCAGCCAGTCCTGGAAATAAATGGAAATGTCAAAATGAAAGGTGGGGCAGAACAATGAATGTATTAAGTGAGCTAAAACAGGAAATTATAATGGATTTTGATCCGGAGCACAATGAGAGCTTAGTTTAACTGGCTCACATCTGGTTTATTTGTGTGTGTGTGTATGCACACATGTGTGTGCACGCATATTTTTTTGTCTGATATCAGTTAGTTTTTCATTGAGTCATGTACTATTGGTGCAACTCTTCCTTTACCAGTTGAAAATATCTATTGGATCCACATGTAGCATACACATCCTGCAGAAAATGTTTGAATGTCAAAACAAGTGCAAACTGTAGTAACCTTTCCTTTAATGGAAAATGGCATGAGAATGTTCTAAAATCAATATCCTGCCAATAACAGCTATTTTTCCCTGGGACAGTCAACCTAATGCCCTCTACATGGAATTATGCTTCCCATGGCCAGTGCAGAAAGTTAGCACCTACCCCTCTCCTAGAAGAATGAAATATTTTAGGAAGTATTAAATAGGCAGAATATTATATTTCCCCTAAAAGAGAAACAGAAATCTTAAGGGAGACAGAAACTCAGCCTCTGCTCCAAGGTAATGGGATTAAGACATGACCCTCCAGGACATAATAGAATTATCTAGCAGCAGGGCTCACTGCATTGCCAAATCTCCTAAGGACATTGCATCAGCCCAAGCTTCAACCAAACTTGATTCAGACAAACATGACACCACATGGCCCCCTGGGACTCTGACTACAGCCAATATAGCCAATTTGTAAACAGCAATGGCTCATGCCCAACATCCCAAATGACAATGACCAAAAAAAAATGACAAAAGTTTGTGGTTTCATCCCAAAACCCCCATAATTTTAACCTAACACTGTCTACTGTTGACCTCACCCCATTCCTAAGAGGTCTGTAAGGGGCGTGCATAAGAGCACCAGCATGCCTCCCGTCCCTGTCCTAATGTTTCATCTATTTGTATCTATTTTATGCATCCAGTCCATGTTTATACGTATTACCTAATATGTTCTTGACAAATAAATAAATCAAATAAATAGAATACATTTCTTGCACAGGAACAGGAAGCTCAAGTTCAGAGCCCAAGAGAGGGTATAAATACCTCTCACTCTTCACTTCATGTGTTCAACCGCACCAGGACCACGTGCTTGATGGTTCTGCTTCATTAAAACATCTTTCCAATCAGCCTCCATGTTTCCAGTGTCTGGAAACTGAACTGAACCAGATGGACATTTCTTCCAATACCAGGAAATTCCTTAACCAAGGTGCCGGAAGCTTATGGGACTTAGGATCCAAGCAGTCTAGGGAACCAGGCCTACTCCTGATTGTTCTGACACTAACTGCAGTGAAATAAATTCTTCATAAGAAATAGCTGAGGAGGGAAGAGTTAAAGCATTCCTCATCGAACACCACAATTCCTAATTGAAATGGCTACTTGGTATTTAAGAAAAAAATATATAAAATATAAAAGCTGGCAGGGTTTCAAGCCCTGTAATTATTATAATGCCTACTTTGGCTTGAAGTACACAATTTGCAATGTGCAAAGCATTTTGACTCCTTTCAACACATTCTTTTTTTTTTCTTTTTCTTTTTTTTCCTCTGGCTGACTTGAATTTCTAGCTGAAGGGAAGAATTGCATGATGGGAGCAGGTCGTCCCTGGAAGGACATCGGTTTCCAAGGAGAGATTGATTTATAAGGCGATAGAGGCCTTAGAGAACAAAGGGCAAAGAACTTCTGTACTTCTCCATAAGGAGATGGAAAATCTATCTGAAGAAGATCTTTGCCTTTATTGCAATGCTGTCCTTCTGTTGTTTCCATTGAATAATAATAATAGATAATAGAATTATTTATTGGCCAAGGAATTTGCTCTCTAGGTGTGCCCATATGCTCTCAGTGTACATAAAAAGAAAAGATACATTCGTCAAGAATCATAAAGTAGAATAGAATAGAATAGAATAGAATAGAATAGAATAGAATAGAATAGAATAGAATAGAATAGAATAGAATAGAATAGAATTCTTTATTGGTCAAGTGTGATTGGACACACAAGGAATTTGTCTTTGATGCGCTCATAATAGTAATACAGACTTAGGGAATAGTTTGACAGTGTTGAGGGAATTATTTATTTAGCAGAGTGATGGTGTTCAGGAAAAAACTGTTCTTGTGTCTAGTTGTTCTGGCGTGCAGTGCTATATAATGTCGTTTTGAGGGTAGGAGTTGAAACAGTTTATGTCCAGGATGCGAGGGGTCTGTAGATATGTTCACAGCCCTCTTGTGACTCGTGCAGTATGCAAGTCCTCAATGGAAGGCAGGTTGATAGTAATTGTTTTTTCTGCAGTTGAACTGATGCCTCTGAGAACCTTCAGCTCATGAAAAGTCCTCTGCAAACATTACCGGTCATTTTGGTCTCATTTTCCTTTCCTTTCCTTTCCTTTCCTTTCCTTTCCTTTCCTTTCCTTTCCTTTCCTTTCCTTTCCTTTCCTTTCCTTTCCTTTCCTTTCCTTTCCTTTCCTTTCTAACATGGCACTGAGAGTCCTCAGCCAGCTCCCAGGTTCAGTCCCAGATTTCAAGGGGGAGGGGAGCCCAGTATCTCTGGCAGCCAGATGCTTCGAACCATTGCCCTGTCTTGCTTGCTTCCATGCATGCTTGCTTGCTTATTTATTAAATTCATGTGCCACCCATCTTGTTTACAGGTGGTATGTAAGAAAGACATGAGAAATGGGACCAAGAGATGCTGCCTAGGGAATGGTTAGATAAGAGAAAGCTTAGCCTGCAGCTGCATAATGGGTAGAGAAAGAGGCTCATTCTTACTCTTAAAAATTTGGGAAAACTAAAGTTGGGGGAAAGTGTGTCAGTAAAGTTGATCCCTACCTATTCATATGTTGACAGATGCTTCCATGACCTTCTGGAAGTGCTCCATTTCTGCAATGGATAAATATATTAAATAGTAGTAAATGTTGCTTCAAAAATCACATCAGGAAAGGCTCGGGACATAAGCAACTTTTAACTCTTAAATTAGAGATTCCATGTCTGCATTCTTTTTCTCAAACACAAGTGCTCAAATCAGGGGTGAAATCCAGCAGGTTCTGACAGGTTCTGGAGAACCGGTAGCAGAAATTTTGAGTAGTTCAGAGAACCGGCAAATACCACCTCTGGCTGGCCCCAGTGTGGGGAGGGAATGGAGATTTTGCAGTACACTTCTCCTGCCACGCCCACCAAGCCACACCCACAGAACCAGTAGTAAAAAAAATTGAATTTCACCACTGGCTCAAATATGCTTTCCTTCTATGGACCTCATCCCTCCCTTTTCTTTCTCTGTTTCAATTATTATTTCCCCATGCCATAAATACTGTAGCTGGAATTCTGTGGATATAATTTATAATTACATTCATGTCTTTGACAAATACCCCAATAATGTTTGGTTAGACAATTGGTGAAATAGAGGCTACAGAATTATACAACTGGGCTCAGATCTGGTTAGAATACTGCACCATAAAATGTTAGGTCAGTTGCTTCTCGTTAAACTAGCTTAGAATGAGGTGCCTTATCAAGATGGATTGGAAGAAATCAGGTCTATAAATGACAATAAATAGGGAGAGAGTTATTACATGGGGGAAAATGTATTAACTCTCAGTAACTTCACAGAATGGAAAACTAGGCAGAAACAGACAATGCACTGGCAAAATGTTCCATGCGAAACATAATTCAAATAAATTGATTGAATCCACAGTGTCAGACGTCTTCAAAACAAAATGGTGCAGTGTAATTAATGATAATGGAAGCAGAATCTCCAAGTCACAAAAAGAGATATTTATCCGTTATACAGCACTTATTAGTTCTTCTCTTCTGCCCCTCTCAGAAAATATTGTTGGCAAAATGAACGGAAGACCACAAAGATCTTTTGGTGAAAAATGTGGAAAATGGAGCTAGAGGTGGTAGGATTCTGCCACTCGGGAATTAGACAAGACTGGTAATTTGTGGTCCCAGGGAGCAGGGTAAAATTTAATGGGAATGTATCACTGAATGGTACATTATAGACTAAAGTAGAGCTACCCAGAGTTGCTTAGATGAGATGGATGATACAACTTGAATTAATAATAATTACTCTATTTGCACCAGGAGTGAAATTCAGCAGGTTCTGACAGATTCTGGAGAACCGGTAGTGGAAATTTTGAGTAGTTTGGAGAACCGGGAAATACCATTTCTGGCTGGCCCCAGTGTGGGGTGGGAATGGAGATTTTGCAGTATCCATCCCCTGCCATGCCCACCAAGCCACGCCCACAGAACCGGTAGGGAAAAAAATTGAATTTCACCTCTGGTTTGCACCTTTCATCTGAGTCTTGAATATGAAAATAATTTAATAGGAGAATTACTTTGAAGGTGAACCGTCTTTTCCTTGATGGAGATTTCAAAGGGAGACTGATTGTTTATCTGCTGGGATTGTTCTTCCCGGATTTTAGAACACTGAGCAGTTGGGTTCAACAAAGTCAATGATGGCTCCCCAGAACATTTCCGGAACTGTTATTGTTCAGTCATGAAGAAATGCAAGACACAATGTCTATACATTTGTGTGTGCAAGTATGAAAGTCTATCCACCTATAACAAGGGCACAAAAATAATGGCCTGGGGCCTACCAAGATGTGTCCTATACTCCTCAAAGCAAAAGGGTTGATTCTTATTTGAATTTTGGAGAATTCTGAATGGGAGGGCAAATGCAATTGTATTTCTTAAAACCCTTAGTCCAGATTTTCTCCACCAGCACTACCTACTGGTCTGTTCATCTGAAGCATGGGCCCTCTTCTGTAAACAGCCTCCTTTTCATTTCAGCATTCTCCCCACCTCCCCACCCAAAATTGGCCCATTAATTTTGTAATGAAATTCTGAACATGCCGATATAAACCTGGTTTATTTGGGGCTTTATTTTATTTGGGCTTATTTAATTAGCCTTGGGACTGGCAGACGTTCTGCATCCTATCAAACTCCTGTCTGGCACCCCCTTTCCATAGGACGTGTCCAGTATCCATCAGTCTGTTCGTCCTGGCTGCCTAATTATTTATTCCACCCACTCTTTCTCCTGATCCTCAAGACACAGTGATGTCATCCCGCCAGAGAGCCAGAGCAATACATAGCGGTCTCTTAACAAGATAAAAAAGAAGGAAACTGCATTATAAGGTATCGCGTCCAGCAAGCAAGAGAAGGCTTGCCAAGAACAGAAGCAAGAGTTGGGAAACAGACATTAGGTACCACCAAGGAGAAAAATCTAAGCAGCTTCACTGCAGGGCAGTTGAAGTGGAAGAAAATCAGAAGCCAAGATAGGACCTCACTGGCCGTGACACTAGAAAGAGAGCAGCTTCTGCATGATGACCAACCCAAGCTATGAAACCCATATTCCTGTCCCCCCAAATCCTTCTCCTTATCCTGAACAAAAACCTCAGGAAGAGTCTGATTCACTTAAATTCCACGTTGAATCAACATCCTCTCTGGGCTATGGGGCGGCTTCCTCAGTGCCACTACCGCCACCACCACAGTATCAGATGTACCAGGATCCATCTTCTGCAAAGCCCCATCAAGATCTGTTTGTTGAGTCTCAGGAGGATGTCTTTATTTCACACATCCAGACCACCAATGAGCCTGACTACCTGCGCTACTCCATCTGCACCATGTTGTGCTGTTTCCTACCCTTTGGAATTGTGGCTGTGATTTATTCCATAAAGGTGAGTTGGTGGCCATTGTTTTGTTCTGTAAAGGTAAGTTTCTCTGGGTACGGGTGCTGAAGGTAGCAGGGAGCTTGGCCTTTTTATTGTTTTTTTCTAAAGTCCCTCTTAGTTATATTTGGAAAAATGAAGGGGACGGAATCATATGGTTTAAAGTAGGTGGGCTCCAGCTTCTGGAACTCATCAAGAGCCCCTTTCATAACTCCAGTACCATGAGATGTTCCTCAGGGGCTGCATGGCTACAGCGAAAGAGGGGGATAAGGAAGAAAGGGGGACAAGTAAGGGGACAAGTAAGAGAGTATAGTGACATTTGCAGAGAAACAGAATATGTGACATCATAATATCTTCACTTAGGATTAGTTGCCTGCTTTTCCTTCTTGTAGTGTTCATATTTAGCTCTTCGTTCATTCGTTCGTTCATTTGTATTCTGCCAAATTTTGTAATTCATTTGCAAATGCTTTTCCTCTAGGAGCTCAAAATTGTAGGGAGGGGAAGGATCCCTATCTTTCATCCATACCGGTACCATACACCCCTTTTGAAGTAGCTTGAGTTGAAAGAATGAATGGCACAGCTTTATCCAATTAACTCTTGGTCAGGGGAATTTGAACTTCAGTACATAATCACTAGATAGATAGGTGATGGAGGGATAGATGGATAGCTAGATGATAGATAGCTAGATAGATAGATAGATAGATAGATAGATAGATAGATAGATAGATAGATAGATAGATAGATAGATGTGTGTGTGTGTGAGAGAGAGAGATAGGTGAGAGAGAGATGAGAGAGAGAGAGATGAGAGAGAGAGAGAGAGAGAGAGAGATGATAGATAGATAGATAGATAGATAGATAGATAGATAGATAGATGATAGATAGATGTGTGTGTGTGTGTGAGAGAGAGAGAGATGAGAGAGAGATGAGAGAGAGAGATGAGAGAGAGAGAGAGTAGATAGAGAGATAGAGATAGATAGATAGATAGATAGATAGATAGATAGATAGATAGATGATAGATAGATGTGTGTGTGTGTGTGAGAGAGAGAGATGAGAGAGAGATGAGAGAGAGAGATGAGAGAGAGAGAGAGTAGATAGAGAGATAGAGATAGATAGATAGATAGATAGATAGATAGATAGATAGATAGATAGATAGATGTGTGTGAGAGAGAGAGAAAGAGAGAGAGAGAGAGAGAGGGAGGGAGGGAGGGAGGGAGGGAGGGAGTATTTTGAGGAGTTAGTGATATATTTTGATTTCTCCTTCATATTAAGAAAAGTTGAAGCTGAGAACTCATTATGCTTGTTTAACCTGCTCATTTTCACTAATGCTGGATGAATAAAGGGAGAGGAAGTCTAACTTTGTCTTACCTAACTTGATTCCTATCATGTCAAGACTAGGGCTTCTAATCTTGTGACCACATAAGAAGGATCATGAAGTCTTGGTGCTAGGTTTTAATACAAAAAAAACCCTGAATGTTGCCCATTAAGCTGAGACTCTGCATAGGCTTGAGCTCCAAGCTGCGTACCCAGAGCATATGGGTCTCTCTACAGCTTGAAACAGGGTTCCCTAATTAATATGTTATGCTTTCTTGTCTTTCCATTTAATATCTATCAGAATTAAAAGAATAAAGCTTGAAATCTCTTCACTTAGTGGATGTATTCATTGTCTCTGGATTCTCAAAGAACCAATCTCTGGCACCTTACCACTGCCTGACACTTGGCAAAACAATAGGTCAACTAATTATATCTCTTATCGCCTAATTTATCATATATTCTTCTTGACATTTTAAAGAGAGTAAATAATACACATTGATTGGTGTTACCATGATCTAATGGTAAATAATTAATCCTTTACAAATCTAAAAAGGCTTTTTGTGAGGTATTTGGGATTCAGATCATATCAGGGGTGAAATCCAGCAGGTTCTGACAGGTTCTGGAGAACCAGTAGAGGAAATTTTGAGTAGTTAGGAGAACTGGCAAATACCACCTCTGGCTGGCCCCAGAGTGGGGTGGGAATGGAGATTTTGCAGTATCCTTCCCCTGCCATGCCCACCAAGCCACACCCACCAATCCACACCACATCCACTAAGCCACGCCCACAGAACCGGTAGTAAAAAAATTGAATTCTACCACTGGATCATATATATTCGATAACCACATTTACTGTTACCAAAGTATATTTTTCCAGAAAAACAACCTTGCCATCTCTCAATATTAATCAGAAAATATTATTTGACACAATTATCATAAATTGTTCTGAAGACAGCTTAAAACATACAAGCATACCATGAAATAGGCACTACTTCACCTGCAGTATATGCCATCCTGAAGAAAGAAATTAATAGACTGTTTGCCTTTTAACTTCCACTAATTCTTTACTGACCATGATGTCATCCCATCGTTCTCCTTAATTCATCCTGCAGTGGGAAAGATTTTCGCAATGTTTCTTGCAGAATATTAGAACAATGGGTGCTTTATTAGATCATCTGTCACCTTTAGGTTTATAAATCAGAAGTAATCCAATATAAAATAACCTGGAGCTATTTAAAAAATCCATGGTCTAGAATGAATAGAATCAAGATCATGTGAAGTGTTAATACCACTTTATAATGCCTTGGTAAGACCACACTTGGAATATGGCATCCAGTTTTGGTTGCTACGATGTAAAACTCTACAAGAGGACAGTGCAACAAAGATTATTAGGGGACTGGAGGCTAAAATATAATAGTTGCTGGAATTGGATATGTCTAGTTTAATGAAAAGAAGGACTAGGGGTGACATGATAGGAGTGTTCTGATATTTGAGGGACTGCCACAAAGAAGAGGGGGTCAACCTATTCTCCAAAGCACTTGAAGGCAGGACAAGAAGCAACGGATGGAAACTAATCAAAGAGAGAAGGAACCTACTCTAGAACTAAGGAGAAATTCCCTGACAGTGAGAACAATTAATCAGTGGAATGATTTGCCTCCAGAAATTGTGGATGCTCCAACACTGGATGTTTTTAAGAAGAGATGGGACAACCATTTGTCTGAAATGGTATAGGGCCGTGATGGCGAACCTATGGCACGCAGAGCCATATTGGTGGGCATGCGAGCTCAGCTCCGACACACATGTGTGCGCCAGCCAACTGATTTTGGGGCCTTCTGGGCCCACTGGAAGTAGGGAAACAGGCTGTTTCCTGTCTCTGGAAGGCCTGGGGGAGGTGGGGAAGGCCCATTTTTTTCTCTCCCCTGGCTCCAGAGCCTCTCTAGGAGCCTAGGGAGGGTGAAAACGGCCTTCCCCACTCCCCAGGAGGCCCTTCGGAGGCTGGAAATGGCCCATTTGCCAGTTTCTGGTGAGACCGGAAGGCCCGTTTTTTGCTCTCCCCAGGCTCCTAGAGAGAGTCTGGAGCCTGGGGAGAGCAAAAAACAGGCCTACCGGGCCCCCGGGCCATCACATGCCAAAAGCGGGGGGACTGCGGGGGAGTCACACATGCATGCGTGGGGGGCAGGGCACATAGAATTATGGGTGTGGGCACGCGTGCGACAACACACACATGCCTGTGCTTCCCCCGTTAAAAGGCCTTATGGGTTTGGCCCTGGTAAAAGTTATTCCTAACATCATATATGCTCAAAGACACCCAGTTCATTAATTCTAGGATATGTTAACTATCTGAGCCAGAATTTGAGATCTGGTTCCAGTCAGAGGATCTCAAGATTCTACGTGTTAGGGAATGGCTATTGCCTAACTGGTTGGGTTGGCAATATATATAAACCGTCAATGTATGTTTGCAGTCAAAATGTAATGTGTAGCTTTAAGACTGTAATGCTGTATTGCATCATACTGTATTCTGATGGGCTAGCTCTGTAGCCAACGTACTTAAGGGGAAGCTGGAATCATGGCTTGTTTTTCTTATTACATTATTATTGCTACCTCTGCTCCTCTCTGCCTGTTCTCTCTGCATGATCACTGCTTGATCATTGCTACTTGTTGTTTTTCTACTGTTTTACTGATTGTTTTACTGCTGTACTCGTTCCTGTTTGCAACTCCAAAAAGAACTGTTTTATTGCATATGACTACAACAACTACGTAGTTTGGAGCTTGTGATCTAAGTAAGCTTCATCTTGCAAGGCTCGTGTCAACCTATCACCTAATACTAATGTGATAATACCTGACCAATAAGGTGGGTTGACTTTCCAAGTCAGCTAATCATTCCACAGCTTCCTGCAGGTCACCTTATTTCTGGAGATGCTTTTCTGTTTCAAGTGCTCACCAGTCTGATTCTTATGTCTCTTTCTCTTCAGACTCAAGAATCCAACCGAAATGGAAACTATACAACTGCTCGAGAGAACTCCAGGCTGGCCCGCATATTTATCTATTGGGCAGTTGGCGTCGGGCTCATTTTCTGGACCCTGTACACCATCTTAATTTCACGCCACTTCTAGGCTTCCAACGGTTAGACATCCAAGTGAAGTCCGTTAGAACATCAGGCATTACATGGGGCTCTTCTCCCACAGCTTTACCCAAAAGCCTTAGTTGGAGCTAAAGTTGTCGGCATCATTCCATTCATATGCACATGAACTGACTTGATGATCAGCAGTGGAGCATGAGAACTTCAAAGTCTTGCACCTGAGCCAACTTTTAACATTCTGAAAGTTCTCCCTAGCAGTAACCCATCCAACATCAAGTGATAAATCTCATGTGTGATGCAACTCTATGGTATCAAAAGATCTCCAGATGAAGGTCATAGGAGGTCCATTGGCTACCTGGAACAATATCACTTTAGCTAGGGTTATTAGTTTGTTTCTTACATGTGTATAATTTAGATTTCTTCTGGCAGTTGAAGATCTAATCTATGGATTTTCCTCTCCCTTTTGTTTATCCCCAAAACAACAATGCTGTGACAGCGCACAACCATTCAATCTGCTCTATAGTCAAACGTGAAATTCAATGTGGGTCTTCCCTAGCCAACATCTTAACTACTACTGCTACACCAGACTGGTCCTTCTGTTCAATGAACCGATCAGTTACCTTTGTATTGTCAAGGAAAACAATGGAATGTTAATGTTAACAGAATATTTTTTTCATTCATCTGACCATTTTTTCGTTTTATTCTAAGGTTGGCCTTTAAATGGTGGGCTTCAAAATGACATTTGAATTAACTTATGTAAGTTTAATTGCAATCAGTTGGATTCAATATCTACTATATATTTGAGCATATCCCCTCTAGTCCCGTAACATTTCAGCACTATTTTTCCCAGAGGTTTTAGGAACTGCTTCAAGGATCTAACCTAGTGAGGACATTAAATTTCCAGAAGATGTTTGGGACTACAGCTTCCATGATCATTAGCCATTCAAATATCTGGACAGCTCCCACTTGCTCTCTAGTGCTCCTAGTGCTAGTCCTAGTGCTCCTATCTAGCCAACCCAGCTTCAACAGTAATTCCCCTCAATATTTCATAGATGAAAACAAGAGATCTTTTACCTTGATCTCTACATAGCTTGGCCCCTTAAGATTCATGCAAATGAGTGAGATCTGGGCCTGCACTTGAATGGGTTGATTCTGCAAGAGGCTTTCATCAGCTATTTTGGGCACTTCTTGGCACTATATCAATCAATAAATCAATGCTGTAAAACTGCGGTGATTTTTATTTCCCTGGTACATTTTCAATGAGTTGCTTGGATTCTCCACATTGCTAAAAAAAAAAAGAGAGAGAGAGAAAGTTAAATAACCTTGTTTATATTGAATAGAAAGGAAAATCCTCATTTTTGTACTGCAATGAAGAGCAAATATTCAAATGCCTTAAATATGCTGCGTAGCAACACTCAAAATTCGTCAGATGATGATGACCTGTGCCATAAACTAGACTTAGTGAGCACCTAGTTCAACATATTGGAATGCTCCTTAATTTGTTAGATATAGTCTCCCACATACCAACCTTTTATACTGCCTTACACCAATCAGATCTTCCTATCCCTTCTTTTAATTACTTTTGGACTCTTGATTTTTATATATACTTTAGGTTTTAATACAAGTAGTCTCGGACATAGGACTGGTTGCTTAGTGACTGAAGTTATAATAGACGCCCCCCCCTCCCAAAGGTACTTAATGACACAGTTCCAAAGCTCAGATGGACATGAGTCACATGACACATTTGGTTGCTCCACAATTGACCTACATTTACCATCCTTTGACCCACTTGTACCATCACAAGACTGCAATTTACAATGTTTCCCCCCCCCCAAAATAGTGATTATTTATCAGTTTTCAGCAAAAGTACCTATAGCCAGTGGTGGGTTCCTCCCAGTTCGGCCAAGCCGGTAGCAGTGACAATATGACATCACCGAACCAGTTCTCTTTGTTCGGGAGCTGGGCCCTCACACACACACACACACACACACACACACACACACACACACACACACCGTGTTATTCTTACCTTTTATTTGCCCCCCCCATCTATTCGCTACCTCCCCAGTTGATCGGCTAGAAGGAAAAAAACTGTTTAAACTCTTGTCACGGGGCTTCAAAGGGCCACCCTACAGCTGATCAGTGTTAAAAGGCAGTGTGGTGGTAGACCAGTGCGCTCGAAAAACAAATAGGTAGACTGGTGCCTCCAAAAACAAATGGGTAAACCAGTGCCTCCAAAAACAAATGAGTAGACCGGTGCCTCCAAAAACAAATGGGTAGACTAGAACACTCCAAGAACAAATGAGTAGACCAGTACAGCTCTGCAAGCAGCTAAAAGCCTGGTAGACCAGTATCTCTGCTAAATCCTAAAGAATTGTCACATGACCATCAAACTACGCCCACAAAATAAGCCACGGCCACAGAACCTGTAGTAAAAAATGTTAGAACCCACCCCTGCCTATAGCCATGATGGCGAACCTATGGCACGCATGCCAGAGGTGGCACGCAAAGTCCTCTCTGCTGGCACATGCGCCATCGCCCCAGGTCAGGTCTCCGCGGTGTTTCTTTTGTGAGCTTCTGTTTCCCTGCAAACGACGAAACGGAAGCTCACGAAAGAAAAAGATCTTACTTCTTGCCGCGCTGCCAGTGTTGGGATGCCCTGCCTCCCACCAGCCAGCTGGTCTTTGGGCCTCTGCTGTGCATGCATGCATGTCCGCGCATGTGCATGCACACCTTTCAGTTTCGGCATACATGCGCGCGCAGTTTGGGCACTCGGTTTCTAAAAGATTCGCCATCACTGCCCTATAGCAAACAATTGGCTTGCTTCAGGACTATGGTGTTACCATTTAACCACTATTAAAAAAAAAAACCAGTGTAAAATCAGTTAAAGGATGACCTGCTTTATGACTGTCACAACTTACGACCGTAATGGGCAGACTCTATCTTAAGACTTAAGGACTTAAGTGGGCAGATTCTTCAGTCAAGGACTATCTCTACATATATCTTTTATATCTTCTTCTTTTTCATATTTTTTTAGACTCCGGTGTATCTTCTATGCCAGTGATGGCTAACCTTTTTGCCATCACGTGCCAGGAGGGGGGGTGGGGGAGTTCGCATGCACACATGCCCACACCCATAATTCTATGCGCACCGCACCGCAAATGTGCACGTGACCCCCCCCCTGCTCCTGGCACACAATGGCCCAGTAGGCCCGTTTTTCTCTCTCACCTGGCTCCAGCTCCTCTCTATGCATCTGGGGAGGGTGAAAACAGCCTTCTCCACGCGCTCAGAGGCCCTCCGGAGGCCTGAAACAGCTCGTTTCCCAACTTCTGGTTGGACAGGAAGTGACTTTTTTGCTGTAATAAGTTTGAAAGTTTGAAAGTTTATTAGATTTCTATACCGCTCTTCTCCCAGGGCACTCAGGGTGGTGTACAGCCATATTAAAACACATAAATTTATAAAATTTAAAACCAATTAAAATCAAATATATAAAATTTGGCCCTTAAATTAAAACACACATACGCCCATTTAAAATTCATATTGGGCCAGTCCGGCTTGCTGAAACAGAAGGGTCTTAAGGGCACGGCGAAAAGTATGCAGGTCGGGGCTAAGACGAAGCTCTAGGGGCAGCTCATTCCAAAGGGCTGGTGCCCCCACAGAGAAGGCTCTCCCCCTGGGTGTCGCCAGTCGGCATTGTTTGGCCGACGGCACCCTGAGGAGCCCCTCTCTGTGGGAGCGTATTGGCCGGTGGGAGGTTGTTGATGGCAGAAGGCGGTCTCATAGATACCAACGGGAGCCAGTGCAGCTCGCGCAGGAGGGGTGTTACGTGGGTGCGCCAAGTCGCACCCATAACCACCCGCGCGGCTGCATTCTGGACCAGCTGGAGCCTTTGAGTGCTCTTCAAAGGGAGCCCCATGTAGAGAGCATTGCAGTAGTCCAGACAGGACGTGACGAGGGCATGAGTGACCGTGTGCAGGGCATCCCGGTCCAGAAAGGGACGCAACTGGTGCATCAGGCGAACTCAATAGAAAGTTCCCCTGGCCATGGTCGTCATGTGATCTTCCAAAGACATAAGGTTCGCCATCATGGTTCTATGCTCTTGAATTGATTGCATCCCACCCTCCTTATGCTGCATTATGTCCACCATAAAAATTTGATTTGAATGCCTTAAAGCAGCTGTGTTTTTTTTCCCAGATTTTCCCAGATTCCTGGAGAGCTGCTTTTTAGAGCATCTGGGAGAAGATGCAGCTGCTTGAAAGTATTGCAGGCAAGCTCTACATCTAGATTAGATTAACAGAGTTGGAAGGGACCTTGTACATCATATAGTTCAGCCCTCCACCCAAGCAGGAGACCCTACACCATTTTTGACAAATGGCAGTCCAATCTCTTCTCGAAAGCCTCCAGTGATGAAGCTCCCACAACTTTTAAAGTCAAGCTGTTGTTGATTGCTCTCACTGTCAGAAAAGTTCTCCTTATTTCTAGATTGAATCCCTCCTTGATCAGTTTCCATCCATTTCTTGCCTGGCCTTCAGGTGCCTTGGAAAATAGGCTGACCACTTCCTACCTGTGGCAGCCCCTCAAATATTGGGACCCTGCTATCATGTCTGTGGTCGCACCGACCCTCTGGAATGGGTTACCCACTGGGCTCCGGACAACCCCCGACCTCCGCACTTTCCACGCTGACCTGAATACATGGCTTTTTCAACAAATTCTCTGATCTGCCGCGAGGTTTTAATTGTCTGGGGATTTTAAATTGGCTTGTTTTAGCACTATTTTATTGTTATGTTGTTTCTATTCTGTGAGCCCCCCGAGTCCTATGGGAGAAGGACGGCATATAAATTTGATAAAATAAATAAATAAATAAATAAATAAATGTCTCCCCTGGTCCTTCTCTTCACTAAACTTCCTGTCAGGGTTCCACGTAACACCCCCAATGAAATCAAACTCCAAGGCTTGAACTTCCTCAAAGCTAATTTTTATTAGAGATGTCATATTGGCACATCTGGGAAAACCCGAATCTGAGAGCTTCCGGGTTTTCCTCGCCCAAAAGAAAGTTCAAGTCCTTGCCCTTCACCCACATGTCCATCACACGAACAAATCAGATACCCTCCAGAACAGAAGATACCTCCCTAGTCTTCTCAGCACAGCTGCAGGGCAAAGTGGCCTTGACTTTCTAGAAAGAATGTTATTTTGACCACAAATCATCTTCACTCCATACAATCCCCCCTCCCATTTTACCACAATAGAATTTGTGGCAGGCCTGAAGGCTCAAAGGAAAAAGATGGCTTCCAGGTCTGACGTTAGCCATGCCCAGTTCCTGTAACCATTCTTCATATGTTTTAGTCTCCAGCCCCCTAATCATCCTAATTGCTCTTCTCTGCACTTTTTCTAGAGTCTCAACGTCTTTTTTATAGTGTGGTGACTAAAACTGGATGCAGTATTCTAGGTGTGGTCTTACTAAGGCTTTATAGAATGATATTAGTACCTCACTTGATCTTGATTGTATCCCTCTGTTAATGCAATTTAGGATTGCATTGACTTTTTTGGCTGCCACCGCACACTGCTGCCTCATATTTAACTGGTTGTCCACTAAGACTCCAAGATCCCTCTCACAGTTACTGCTATTAAGCCTGGTTTCACCCAGTCTATATGTGTACTTTCAATTTTTCTTGCCTAAGTGTAAGACTTTACTTTTCTCTACATTGTATTTCATTTTGTTAGATAGGGGCCAGTATTCAAATCTGTCAGGATCTGGATCTTGAGCCTATCTTCTAAGGTGTTAGCTATTCCTGCCAGCTTAATTTCATTTGCAAATTTGGTAAGTTCTCCTTCTATTCTCTCATCTAAGTTGTTTATGAAGATATTGAAGAGTACTGGGCCTAAAACAGAACCTTGTGGTATCCCACTGCTTACTTACTTCTATGTAGATGTAGACCCATTAAGGACTACTCATTGAGTACGGTTTGTCAGCCAGTTACGAATCCATCTGGTGGTGATGCTATCTATCCCACTTTTTTCTAGCTTACCAAGAAGTAGTAAGTCTACCTTGCTGAAGTCTAAATATATTATGTCCACAGTATTTTGCTGGTCTACTAATTTAGTCACTATGTTGAAGAATGAAATAAGATTGGTTCGGCATGATCTGTTTTTAACAAACCCATGCTGACTGCTAGTTATTATTTTACTCATTTCTATATATTGGCAGATCTGTTTTTTTATTATCTTTTCCATTTTTATTATCTTTTATTATCTGCGTTGCCACACCCAATTTGGGGTGGTTAAGGAAGTCATAACAGTCCCTCAGTTGTTTTTCATACAGGAAATTTTATTCTGGGATTTTCTCACCTCCCCATAAATTAAACATTTACTGAAATTCTTGTGGCCAAAGAAAACATTCCAGTATTTGCCTACTCTGCAGTTTCTGGTGCTCTCTGACTTTTATTGCTTTCTTGTGGACATTTCATTACCAAACCAGGAAGCAATATTTACCTGCCTTTATTTTTTGGCAAATAGGGTTACTTTCTCCAGCCTAGGAAAGATGCAATTACAATCCAAAAATCCTTGCTAAGAAAACAGCAGGGACTTGTTCAGGCAGTCACCAGAGAAGACTCAGCAATTAGGATATATAATATAATATTGTATTGTATTGTATTGTATTGTATTGTATTGTATTGTATTGTATTGTATTGTATTGTATTGTATTATTATTATTGTATTGTATTGTATTGTATTGTATTGTATTGTATTGTATTGTATTATTATTATTGTATTGTATTGTATTGTATTGTATTGTATTGTAGTATGGTATAGTAGAGTAGACTAGAGTAGAGTATATAGTATTGTATTATTATAATTGTATTGTATTGTATTGTATTGTATTGTATTGTATTGTATTGTATTGTATTGTATTGTAGCGTTGCATTGCATTGCATTGCATTGCATTGCATTGTATTATATTCAGGGTAGCATGGAGAGCACTTGCCTATAAAGTCGTCAAGAGTCGGACATGACTGAATGGTTAAAACAATAACAGCATATTATATCATATTAATGCCAGTATGCTTTTTTTTCTAGCTTAATGATTAGTAAATTGCCTGAAACATAGTTCCAAATCAATTAGGGTTGATCCAAAGTCAACACAGATGTTTCTGTCTCCAACAAATATGTTCCCCCATGGGCTTTGGTGATCCTTTCAGTTCTTTCTTATGTACAGTCGTGGCCAAAATTGTGGTAACCTTTTTGGGAAAGTGTATTTTTGAGGTTTGATGGCTAATAACACCACTTTTTTGGGAGAGTTTCAAGATAATCCTATTCCACTGCTGGAATGGGCTGGGAATAGCCCAGACCTTCACCCAATTGAAAATCAATGCAGCCAACTGAAGAAAACTTGTTAGTCAGAAACGACCCAGCAATAAAATCCAGTGAATAGAAGCAATCATTCAATCTTGGTTTCACATTAGAACAGCTGCAGAACTGAAAGACTTGGTTCACTCCATGGGAAGACGTTGTAAGGCCATAATTCATGCTAAAGGTTACCCAACTAAGTATTAACTGACATGGTGATCATTTTTGTATATCTCGTTTTTTTCTACGTGTTTCACTTTTCTTCTTTATACTGTAACTGCTATTCTAATAGCAAATCCTTCATAAAAGCATTACATCCTTGATTATATTATCTTTCCATTGAGATATACTGTAGTTCTATAATACTACTCCAAAAAAAAAAAAAAAGTGGCGTTATTAGCTAGTTTTAGAAAATACACTTTTCCCAAAAGGTTTCCACAATTTTGGCCACTACTGTATCTAACGTCCTTACCCATTTCCATAACCGGTTAGAATTCCATAGTCATTTCAGAACTGCATCTCATGACAAAGCAACATTCCCTGAGCTGGATGGTGTTCCTTCTGTTTCCCTGATTTCAAGTCATAGATATTTTAAGATTTGGAATTTTATGTCAGCTTGATATGCTTGAGAACTGCCCTCCCCCGAAAAAAGAAACAAGGCATCTGAAACAAGAAATGGAGTCCAACTGGAGTTTTTTCTTTACATATTTAAGGGCACCGATGCACTTATGTGTCCACAGCAGAGTCATCGTTTTGGTTGCAAAATACAAGTAGATGGTTTTCTCGGCAAGATGACAAGCAAATTCTCAGCCTTCAGGACATGACTCTGGTACAATTCAAACTTCAGGACATGACTCTGGTACGATTCAAATGGAGCTGCAATCCCAAAAGCAAGTTGGCACATGTGTTTGTTTTCCTTCGTGCACTAATGCTACTCCTTCCCTATCTCTCCTTCCTGCTTCATAAGGTCACCCGTCGATAAGAGTAGGAGTGGGCAACATTTTCCAAAGAACTTTGGCTTTGATAAGTGGAGATCTGCTGACATGTTGGAGCTCCTGGGAGTTTTAATGCAAGGTCTTATCAAGGTCCTCTAGGGCAACGGTCACCAACTGGTGGTCCATGGACCACTGGTGGTCTGTGAGAAAATTTTGGTGGTCTGCAGAAAAATTATTTGCATTTTTTATATTGCACTAAATCAGGGGTTCTCAAACTACGGCCCCTGAGCCGGATACGTGCAATGAATGTTTGTGTTGCTGCAGAGAGTCTCCCCCTTTGGAGTCTTTTTGTGTGGGTCAGAGGGGGGCAGAAATTCCGGCTTGGGATCTGCTTCAGCCTCCTGGTGTGGGACTTTGGGCGAAGGCTGGAGGGAACTGCCTCGTGGCCTGGAACTGGCTGACCATCTCAGCCTGCTGAGCCTCCAGGTGCCAGTACCTGGCCTTGCACTCCCACAGGTCTTCCCTCTGCTTGGAAAGCCTATGCTCCTAGTCCTCAGTGAGGTGCTTCTGCTGAGCCTCCTTCTCAGCCAGATCCAATTTGAACTGAGCCAGCTGTTTTGCCAACTCTTTCTCGTGGTGGCTGCTTAGCTCCAACAACTGCTTCCTGTTGCGGCCCTAAGGAGCCCAGGTGGGCAGGTGAAGAGTGTCTGGGAGGGGAGGGGTGAGTAGAGGCCGGCGAGGTGCCCCTCGACCATAATGTGGCATGTTTATAATGACCTTCGTTTCTGCAATAGACTCAGAAATAGAAATAAATATCTCAAGACAGCAGGCATGGAACTGTGATCCAAATTATGCCCCCTTTTATATAGGGCAGGGCTTCTATCGCAATCCTGCAACTTACAGATTTTGATATGATCACATCCAGTGGTGAAATCCAAAATTTTTTACTGGTTCTGTGGGTGTGGCTTGGTGGGCATGGCTTGGTGGACATGGCAGGGGAAGGATATTGCGAAATCTCCATTCCCTCCCCACTCTGGGGTCAGCCATAGGTAGTATTTGCCGGTTCTCCAAACTGCTCAAAATTTCCGCTACTGGAAATTCTCCAGAACCTGTCCGAACCTGCTGAATTTCACCCCTGGTCACATCCCACGCATACCGTAGAAGGTGTGGCTCTATAAAATTGAAACAAAAAGGGGAAATTAATGTATTTAATATTACGTGTTGGGACAGCAGCAAGGATTGTATTCGCACAGTATTGGGAAAAATGAGGAAACTCTGAGAGAAGAAGATCTAAGTATATTAGACTGTGCAGAAATGGACAGACTGCCATTAAAGATAAAACAAAAAGAAGATACAGAGTATTTTCAAACAAGGGACTTCTTTTATAAATTGGATAATAGAGGTACAAATTAGGAGCGGGGAAAGTACTATTATGTAAGCAGATTACCCCCGACAATACAAAGCACTTATGTATATTAAATGAAAATGTATAAATAAACTGTTTTTTTAAAAAAATAGCGAACAGCTCAAAGACTATGTCTCATTTTATGTCATAAAATGCTTCATCAAACAAAATGCATCACCTTGCAAAGATCTAGATTTAAATGGGAAGTGAAGACATATAGCCCAATTGCGTACAATCCTTGCAACAGATGTCAAATTGTGTGTTATTACTTGACTTAAAGCTGTAAGAACCAGCTTTGCTTCTGCTTGTGGTTTGGGTTATTGCAATGGTTACGCAAGACCTTTTCCGAAATACTCTTTGACACAAGAGTATCGAAGGGTGAAAATGCTTCATTATATTGTCATTGGAAAAAACATTATTGGTTTCCTAAAGGGCCTTCCATGCTAGAAGTTTTCTTTGGGATGGCCCTTGTACATATGGGAATGTCAAAATGACATCATCCTCATCATCCTTGTCTGATGAAAAGAAGGACTAGGGGATACATGATAGCAGTGTTTTAATATCTCAGGGGCTGCCACAAAAAAGAGGGAGTCAAAGCTATTCTCCAAAGCACCCGAGGGCAGGACAAGAAGCAACGGGTGGAAACTAATCAAGGAGAGAAGCAACTTAGAACTAAGGAGAAACTTCCTGACAGTGAGAACAATTAATCAGTGGAACAACTTGCCTCCAGAAGTTGTGAATGCTCCAACATTGGAAGTTTTTAAAAAGAGATTGGATAACCATTTGTCTGAAGTGGTGTAGGGCTTCCTGACTAAGCAGGGGGTTGGACTAGAAGACCTCCAAGGTCCCTTCCAACTCTATTATTCTATTATTCCATCACATTATATAAAAGGTTTTCAAATGGATTTTTTAAATGGCTCTGAGTTAAATGGCTTAGTTTTTCAAACCATCATTTCATTTATAAAGTAATTACTTTATTGAGAGCTATTGCCTTCAGAGGCTGTTTCTAGGCTGCCAACTGAGACCTTACTGGCCAATATAGAAAGGAATAGGGGGGGGGGATAATTTTATAAATCTTTATAAATCTTCCACTTTGGATACCTATTTCGCCCAGATTGCATTTTGGACAATCGTTTTGTCTAATGTACCCTATAAAAAAAAAAATGTTGAGACTCTAGAAAAAGTGCAGAGGAGAGCAACCAGGTCCCTTCCAACTCTGTTAACCTTGATTTATTCCCCTTAATAAAATGCATAAATGCACACTTTTCATGCCTAGGGGCAGTTTAGGCCAGAATTTTCTATATTAATATTCTTTTTTTGAGGGGAAGGGAAAAGAGTTCCTCTGCGCTATTTGGAAAAGCCCAAACGTTAAGTGACGGCTAAGTTTTAGTTTGGACATCGGTTTGAAAACGTCAGATTTTGATATGTCTTATTTACTTAGTTGATTTATCTACTAGCTTTTTTTTTTTTAAGAACAAGGTGTTCTTTCGCACTCTTCACCTTCAAGTTCACAGATGCCCTACATGTGTTTGGTACAGAAGGAGATATTGTAAAAGGGGCATTCCAAGGTGGCTTTCAGCTAGATGTCTAGGTGTGTGTTTGTGTGTGTTTTCTGTCCTCTCTTACAGGGCTGTCTCCTCTTGGTGTGTGACTTCAAAAACACGCAAGCGAGACCTGGCTGTATAGTGCATGGAACCACCCCTCACTCTTAGGGAAGGTTGGCAGCCACAAGAATTTATAAAAGGGAGTTACCTTGGGGGATTCATCCGTTTACTCCGTTGGAGGGCCTGGCATCTCCTGCAGCCTTCAGCACCAAGTTCCCCTTGAGCCCGTCTTGTTGACTTCAAGGACTCACCATGGGGAAGGAGGTAAGGAAGCTTCTGTTTTCATTTGGGCACCGGCTTCAAACTTCACTCAGGATTCCCCCCACCCCCTTTTATACTAGTAAATGGATCTGCATCATTTAGCAGTAGAATATATTTCATTCAATTTTTTTTTTTTTTTAAAGGCTGGTTTTTATAGCTCTAATTTTCATGGCTCTTTAGCAGAGTTGGAAGGGGTCTTGTAGGTCATCTAGTCCAACCCAAGCAGGAGACCCTATACCATTTCTGACAGATGGCAGTCCAGTCTCTTCTTGAAAGCCTCCAGTGATGAAGCTCCCACAACTTCCGAAGGCAACTTCTGTTCCATGGGTTGATTGTTCTCACTGTCAGAAAAATTCTCCTTACTTCTAAGGTTGAATCTCTCCTTGATCAGTTTCCATCCATTATTCCTTGTTTGGCCTTGGGGTGCCTTGGAAAAATAACTTGACCCCTTCCTCTCTGTGGCAGCCCCTCAAATATTGGAAGACTGCTCTCATGTCTCCCCTGGTCCTTCTCTTCACTAGACTAGCCATGCCCAGTTCCTACAACCCTTCATCGTATGTTTTAGCCTCCAGTCCCCTAAGGCTCTGGAGATATTGTTTTTTCCCTGACCTGTCAGTAAATCTAGGGAGCCAACTGGTTTTTTAAAGGGAGGGTTCCTGCATGGCATGCCAGTGAACTGCTCACTCTGCTTGTGAATGGGGTTAGCATGGGATAAACTATAGAAGACATCTGGAATCAACCTCCCAACCAAGTTAGATTTTTGTGGAGCTAATATTTGCCGGGTAAAGTCTTAGGCTGCATTAAGAGAGAGAGAGAATCAAGATCATGTGAATGCCTTGGTAAGGCCACACTTGGAATACTATCACCACGATATTAGAAAAAGATGTTGAGACTCTAGAAAGAGTACAGAGAAGACTAATAAAGATGATTAGGGGATTGGATGCTAAAATATATGAAGAATGGTTGCAGGAGTTGGGTATATCTAGTCTAGTGAAAAGAAGAACTAGGAGGTGACATGATAGCAGCATTCCAATATCTCAGGGGTTGCCACAAAGAAGAGGGAATCAAGCTATTCTCCAAAGCACCTGAGGGCAGGACAAGAAGCAATGGGAGGAAACTAATCAAGGGGAGAAGCAACCTAGAACTAAGGAGAAATTTCCTGACAGAAATTTCAATCAATCAGTGGAAGTTGTGGGTGCTCTAACAGTGAAGGTTTTAAGAACAGATTGGACAACCATTTATCAATTTCCTGCCAGTGGAATGACTTGTTTCCAGAAGTTAAGTGTTGGAGGTTTTTAAGAAGAGATTTGACAACCATTTCTGAAATGTTATAGGGATTCCTGACTGAGAAAGGGGTTGGTCTGGAAGATCTCCAAGGTCCCTTCCAACTCTGTTATTCGGTTAAACAAAAATGGCCACACTCTTACAGAAAAGCAAAAAGCATTTGGGAAATCTTGGGGGTTTTCCTGCTCTATTACTGGGACTGTATTATCAACGCTATTCAACAGGAAGGAACAATTATTTCATCCAACCAATATTTCGGTCAAGTAAAATGTAGGCAGACGTTAGAGATCTGACAAAAGCAATAAACGACTGCGGTTTATTCAAACATTTCCTAGCAAGGACCTGGTGGCTCAGCAGACTAAAGCATTGTGATTAACACCAGCTGTCTGCAATTACTGTAAGTTCGAATCTCACCAGACTCAAGGTTGACTCAGCCTTCCATCCTTTCTAAGGTAGGTAAATTGAGGACCCAGTTTGTGGGGGCAATAAGCTGACTTTGTATAAATATACAAAAAGTATGAAGGCTATTGCTTAACGCATTGTAAGCCACCCTGAGTCTCCGGAGAAGGGTGGCATATAAATCACATTTTTTTTAAAAAAAACAGATTTCTCTGCCAATAAAGAAGAACATTTGTAGCTCAGGGTTGAAATGAGGGTTCCTTGGTTCTTTCTGGATGCCAGATTTGATGTGTTCTAAGTGATACAGACTTTTATAGCTGAATTCAAATCAGGGCAACCATCATAATTCTTGCAAACTTCCAAAGGTGAATTAGTTAATCAGTTGTTCATTAAATTTATGTGAATTTTTTTTGGTTACTCTTTTTGTGTCTTACGTATTTCCTTAAACTAAGCTAAACCCACAAATAATATTTGATTTCCCCCCCCCAAAAAAAATCCTGTTCTGCTTTTTATACCATTCGAACGATTGCTAAATGATGGTATAGTTCACACAAAAAAAAAATGAAAGGGAAGATTGTTTTTTATTGCTGCTTATAACTGTGACTGATGACTGTCGCCTGGATGACTGATGACTGTCGCCTGGATGTCCAGAGACTCTATCCGAAGCCATTTCACGATGAGAAGAATAAGAGCAGTGTTGTGGATGGGGTGTTATATCACAATCTGTCCATGCAGATCTGACTCTGCCTGTGGGCAAAATGAAGTCACTTCTTGGAGCAGCTGTCCAGGATACAAGTCATCATCTTTCAGTTAGAAGAGTTGCTTCACTCTGGGATTCTCCAGAATGAATTGTCAACTCAATTATTTACTGAGAAAGCTTTCATCCAAAATCCTGGTCTTTTTTTTTTTTTTTTTTTTTTTTTTGGTTTTCCGTCCATTCATGTCTGATTCATGGAGACTGCTTGGACAAGTTCCTGTAGTTTTCTTGGTAAAATTTCAGAAGTGGTTTGCCATTGCCTCCTTCCTAGGGCTGAGAGAAAGTAACTGGTCCAAGAGAGAAAGTAACTGATCCAACTCATCTTAAGTGCAACTGACTTTGCACTTAAGATGAGACTAAAACCCGTGGTCTCTTGGTTTCTAGCCTGGTAGATAGATCTACATCACAATGGCTCACAAGATCAGGCTTAAAGGTATGTTCCCCTCGCACATATGTGCTAGCCGTTCCCGACTCTAGGGGGCGGTGCTCATCTCCATTTCAAAGCCGAAGAGCCAGCACTGTCCGAGGACGTCTCTGTGGCCATATGGCCGGCATGACTAAATGCCAAAAGCGCACGGAACGCTGTTACCTTCCCACCAAAGGTGGTCCCTATTTTTCTACTTGCACTTTTTACATGCTTTCAAACTGCTAGGTTGTCAGAAGCTGGAACAAGTAACGGGAGCTCACCCCGTTACGCGGCACTAGGGATTCGAACCACTGGACTGTTGACTTTTCAATCAACACGCTCAGAGTCTTAGCCATTGAGCCACCGCATCCTTTCTAGATCAGGCTTAGGATAGCATTTATAACCTGAGTGTATGGTTAGCCAGGGTGTGAATGGTTGCCCTGCTATTGCTGGGGCAGAGAAACATAGTAAGGGGTGTTCAGGGAAGGAAATGGCAAATCAGCTGTGACAGTTCTCATTGCTACCTTTACCTGTGGGTTGAGATAATCAAGAGAGGAATGTGTAAATTGAAACCAATATGCGTGTGTGTATGTGTATCTGTGCACACGTGTAGAGGAGAGAAGAGCCGAGAGGAAAGGAAAAGAAACCAAAACATAGAAGATGAAGCTGATGTTCTTGACAATGTCGTTCGATTTTTCTGTGATGTGCTACCCAAAATCCATTAGCGCTATAAATGTTGTTAGACAAATCAACCTGCAGAAGGAACAGCCAGAATGTCCTTCTTCTATCTCTGCCAGAAAGTACATTTTGCGCTGATTCCAAGACTGCTGGTCTAAAACACACACACATACACGGAGAGAGGGAGAGAGAAAGAGAGAAAGGAGGAGGCAGGCAGGCCTGGCTCCAGTCATGATACCATTAGGCGTAGCAAGAGGGCTGCCTTTCATTTGCATTTCATTGGGAGAACAGCAAACAGTTTCATATTTACTCTAGTATGAGCTTGTCATTATGGACAAAGAAGGGAGAAAATGTTTCGGTGATTTTCTACTCTGAAATCCTGGCGTGTCGTATATACTGAATGGAATGTTTCCCCTTTGTTGACCTGAATGATTTATTTCAAGGAGGAAAATAGGCTACTTAACCATGTTATAGGCCCCTGTGCTGCATTCTTTCTCTCTTTGAATCTTGTCAAGGTCGACTCTGCCTTTCATCCTTCCGAGGTGGGTCAAATGAGGACCCAGATTGTTGGGGGCAAGAGGCTGACTCTGTAAACCGCACTGTGAAGGGGTATATAAGTCTAAGTGCTATTGCTATTCCTGCCTGCCTTTCTCCCTCCCTCCCTCCCTCCCTCCCTCCCTCCCTTTCTTTCTTTCTTTCTTTCTTTCTTTCTTTCTTTCTTTCTTTCTTTCCTACTTCCTTCCTTTCTTTTCTACTTCCTTCCTTTAATTTAATTTAATTTAATTTAATTTCGAATTTATATACCGCCCTTCTCCCTGAGGACTCAGGGCGGTGTACAGCCAAGATAAAAAACATAGAATACAAATATTAAAACATTTAAAAATATATATAAAATTTGGCCCAAAAAATTAAAAATCACAGACTAATTAAAAGAATTTAAAAATTTTAAAAATTTCTTCTTAAGCCAACCCGGCTTGCTGAAAAAGATAGGTTTTCAGGGAACGACGGAAGGCATTGAGGTCCTGGATTCTTCTTATCTCCGGGGGCAACTGATTCCAGAGGGTGGGAGCCCCCACAGAGAAAGCCCTCCCCCTGGGGGCCACCAGCCTACATTGTTTGGCTGATGGCACCCTGAGGAGGCCCTCTCTGTGGGAGCGCACGGGTCGATGGGAGGTCATCGGTAGCAGCAGGCGGTCTCGGAGATAGCTAGGCCCTATGCCATGGAGCGCTTTAAAGGTGATAACCAACACCTTGAAGCGCACCCGGAAGACCACCGGGAGCCAGTGCAGCTCGCGCAGGAGTGGTGTTACATGGGAGCGCCATGTTGCTCCCATCACTACCCGCGCTGCTGCATTCTGGACCAGCTGGAGCCTCCGGGTGCTCTTCAAGGGGAGCCCCATGTAGAGAGCGTTACAGTAGTCAAGGCGAGAGGTGACGAGGGCGTGAGTGACTGTGCACAGGGAATCCCGATCAAGAAAGGGCCGCAACTGGCGAATCAGGCGAACCTGATAAAAGGTCCCCCTGGTAACAGCCGTCAGATGTTCCTCCAAAGACAGCTGCCTATCCAGGAGGACTCCCAGATTGCGAGCCCTTTCAGTGGGGGCCAAAGACTCGCCCCCAATAGTCAGTGATGGAGTCAACTGACTATATCGGGATGCCGGGAGCCACAGCCACTCAGTCTTGGAAGGTGCAGTGGTTAAAATGCAACATTGCAGGCTAATTCTGCCAACTGCCAGGAATTTGATTCTGACCTGCTCAAGGTTGACTCAGCCTTCCATCCTTCCCAGGTCAGTAAAATGAGGACCCAGATTTTGGGGGGGCACAGGCTGACTCTGTAAACCACTTAGAGAGGTCTGTAAAAGCACTGTGAAGCTGTATAAAAGTCTAAGTGCTAGTGCTAAGTGCTACTGTCGTAAGTGCCAGGAGGGCAGAGTTGCTGATAAGGCTTGCAACCTTGAGACAAGCGTGGAAGGAGAGACCTGTGTTTTGAACATTGCAGCCACCAGCAAAGAAAACAAAGGAAGCTGTTTTTTTCTTCAGAAGAACTGGAAGGTCCAAAAGAGAGGGGGGGAAATAACAGCGGGCCAGCATGATAAAGCACAGTGTTAAAAAAAAAAGATGCAAGAAGCTGGCCCTTAACAGAAAAAGAAGAAAGCTCAAAGAGAGGCGATTTAAGACAGAACAGGTTTAAAAGAAACATTGATGCCTGCCAGTGTATGGCATAGTATGTAGGCAATTGTAATAGAGTTGTAATAATAGCAATAGTACACTGCTCAAAAAAATAAAGGGAACACAAGCAGAAGACATCCGAGATCTGAATGAATGAACTAGCCTTATTAAATACTTTGTTCGTTACATACAGTAATTTTGTGTTCCCTTTAGTTGTTTGAGCAGTGTATAAACTACTGTATGTAAAGAACAAAGTATTTAATAAGGCTAGTTCATTCATTCAGATCTCGGATGTCTTCTGCTTGTGTTCCCTTTATTTTTTTGAGCAGTATATATTGAATAGTACTAGTATAGAATTATAGATTATGTGGATTTACAGACGGCTGTTACATATAAACTGGGGTAACAAAATCACAAATGAGGAGGTGATAAGCCGCCTGGGAAAGCAAAGGGAAATCATCAAAGCCATTAAAAAGCAAAAGTTAGAATATTTTGGGCATGTGATGCGACACCCAGAAAAATACAACATCCTTCACTTAATCCTCCAGGGAAAGATTCAGGCAGAAAAAGAACATCACAGCTTCAAAACCTAAGGGACTGGTTTGGATGAAACTCAGCAGCACTTTTTCATACGGCTGTTGACAAAAATAGGATTGCCAACATGATTACCAACGTCCGATGATGGATACGGCACAAGAAGAAGAAGTATAGAATATAAACTTTGTTATCGCAGTACTAATGGAAAAGTAACATACGTTGTCTCAGTAATTATCATAGTAATGGTATAGAAATAGCAATAGAACAGAATGTAGGAAGAACTCACATATCACTTTTATATGTTTTTACAAAACAAAACATCTCCCCAATCCTTATAGGGAGATGTATAACAGAATAAGAAAGATGGAAGGGACCCTGAAGGTCTTCTAGTCCAACCCCCTGCTCAGGCAGGAAACCCTATATCTGTCAACTTGCAAAGCTTTCAAGTTGCCATGAGCAGGAGGGAGGGAGAACTGAAGTGAATTCCATATATTCTTTCTGACCGCAATCAGAAGGAGGGCGTTAGGTTTCACAGCCAGCCAAAGTGGTTAATTGGAGAATGTGATTTATGACATGGCCAGAGAGAAGGGGAGAGACAGGGTCATAGGGGAACGTAAATCTAAGTAGGATCAGTCCTAACTGCATCCCAGTATTGTCGGAATGTTGCTCCTAATAAATGACTATATTTCCTTTGAAGTTTGGATCATGGCTCATGAATTAATTAGGGCATCTTTCGGAAACTTGACAATATCAATCCAGACAAATGTTGTCCAATCTCTTCTTAAAAACCATGTTGGAGCATTCACAACTTCTGGAGGCATGTTTAATTGTTCTCACTGTCAGGAAATTTCTCCTTAGTTCTAGATTGGTTCTCTCCTTGATTGGTTCCCATCCCTTGCTTCCTGTCCTGCCTTCAGGTGCTTTTGAGAATAGCTTGACAACTCCCCCCCCCCAGTGATGAAATCCAGCCGGTTTTATCCGGATCGGGCGAACCGGTAGCGCTGGCAGCGGGAGGCTCTGCCCGCCTGCCTGGACGTCATCACGTCCCATTTTTTACCCTCTGCGCATGTGCAGAAAGCTCTGTGTATGCGTGGAGGAGGCACGCGTGCTCACATTTCTGAACCGGTAGCAAAGGTAAGTAAATTTCACCCCTGCTCCCTCTTCTTTGTGGCAACCCCTGAGATATTGGAAGACTGCTATCATGTCACTCCCTAAGCCTTCATTTCATTAAACTAGACATACCCAGTTCCTGCAACCGTTCTTTATATGTTTTAGCCTCATGTAAAAAGCTTTCAGTCCCAGGTTTGGTGCTCTTGACTCTGGGTAAAACAAACTGGGTACAGTTTTTTTTTTAAAAAAAAAAAAACATTCTGTGATAATGTCCTAGGCAGTAAAAGTAAACTAATATGTATAGCGGGTGACTCCTTATTTATCCAGCGGTGAAAGGAATTTGAGCATTCATTTTCACATAGTCATTGCCAATCCATTTGTCAGTGGGCAAACCACAGAAGGCAGGCCAGGCAAATGCCTGGTCCCCAGAGACCACCTGGATATCAACTTTGCAAAAGAAGAATACAGCACTGTTAGTTCGTGCGTACTATCAAGTTTCAAGTTGTTGTGATAAGCTTTTCATCAGCTTTGTGTGAATAGATTTACTAAGTTACGGCTTGCGCTGGACAAAGCTTTTAATCTTATCGGTAGGGAGATTCAGGTTCAGTACTGTATAAATAAACAGCTTCAAGGGCAGGGGTGTCAAACTCGAGGCCTGCGGGCCGGATACAGACCGCAATGTGGTCTTAACCGCAGAGCCATCCTGGAAAACGTAAGGGGCCAGCCTGCATTGCTTCAGCCCAGTCTACCTGCGTAACTTCCAGTGGTAGGTTCCTCTCGGTTCGACCCAATTCTGCCAAGCTGGTAGCAGTGATGATATGATATCACCGAACTGGTTCTCTTTGTTTGGGAGCTGCCCCCCCCCCCCAAGTTTTATTCTTACCTTTTATTTGGCCCTGCCCCCAATCTATTTGCTGCCTCCGAGTCTCAGCTGATTGACTGGGAAAAAACTGTTTAAACTCTTGCCGCGGGGCTTCAAAGGGCCACCCTACAGCTGATCAGTGTTAAAAGGCAGTGTGGTGGTAGACCGGTGCCTCCAAGAACAAATGGGTAGACCAGTACAGCTCTGCAAGCAGTTAAGAGCCTGGTAGACCAGTACCTCTGCCAAATCCTAAAGAATTGTCACATGACCATCAAACCAGGCCCACAAAACCATGGAACCGGTAGTAAAAAAATTTAGAACCCACCCCTGGTTGCTTCGGTCCGGTCTACCCAATGCGAAGAGGAAACATGCCAGCAGTTTGCGGAGTGGCATCAAGATGGCCACGCCCATCCAGTCGGCCATGTTTCCCAGCCTCCCAAGGTCAACCGCAGCCCTGATGCCCTATTATCAAATTGCTATTATCAAATCCATTCATGTAAGTATCTTCAATCAGAGCATGAGCAGAAAAGACCTCCTAGGGCAGAAACGTAAGTCCCTTCAAAACAAAAAATAGCACCTCCATAGGTAACTGGTTCGACTGTCATCAAAACTGCGTTGATATCAGTCATGTGATATCTTGATTCCAGAAAGCCTCAAAATTCAGGGAACTGCCAACTGCTCTCATTTTGACCAAGAGGAAAACATCCAAAATATCATTCTGTTCAGTTTCACATCTGTAAAAAAATAAAAATAAAATAAATAAATACTGAAGCTGATATTCTGCAGAGGTGATGGATGACTGTGGGGCTGAAGTTTAGATCCACTACTAGCGAAGTAAAATTGCGGAGCGAAATTTTGAAAAGTTCCTCTAGTTTATTCCTAGAATAGTTAGCTTTGTTCTAAAGCACAACTCAACCGGTGTACCTGTGTGTACCTGTAATGCACTCAGTCGTCTTAGTAAAGATGAGCTTGCTAAAGGTTATCTTTCAATTCATCCCATTCGTTTAATACCAAATGGTAACAGTAACAGAGTTGGAAGGGGCCTTGGAGGTCATCTAGTCTGACCCCCCCCTGCTCACACAGGAGATCTGCAGTAAGGATTCGAACTGCCGAACTGCCAACCTTTCTGATCGACAAGCTCAGTGTCTTAGCCACTGAGCCACCTAGTCAGGCAGGTCAACCTTTGAGTACAAATCGGATTGTTTTTGATAAACAATTTGATATTTGATCAAGAGAATTTTGTTTGAGCAAACATGTCCAGCGCTGGGGATCTAAGGCAGTCCCCAGACCTGTGAGGGTGTCAAAATAGCCAAGATGGCAGTTGCAACCAACAATTGACTTTTCTTTGACATTCACACACACACACCCTCCACTGTGGACATCACTCTTCACGTTAGCCCAGGGGTCTGCAACCTTAAATACTCAAAGAGCCATTTGGACCCGTTTCCCACAGAGAAGAAAACACCGGGAGCCACAAAACCTGGGTGGGCGTGGCCAACTCGATGTCACTCACTTCCACCAGTCACATGACCCCCTAGCCATGCCTACCCAGCCAGTCATTAGGGCAGAGAACCAGTTGTTAAAAAACACTGGGAACCACAAAATCCTTTTCACATATCTCTCTCTCCCTTCCCTCTCTCCCTCCCTCCCTCTCCCTCTGTATCTCTCTATGTCTCTCTCTCTCCCCCTCTCTCTGTATCTCACTGTCTCTCCCCTGGCCGTTTCTCCATCCTCCGCCGTCACCCTTACCTTCTCAGGCCAGGTGAGGAGTGACTGGAAGGGGAGGGTGAGGGGCGGGGCCAGCCAGTGGTGGGATCACCTGACAGGGAGCCACAGCAAAGGGCCCAAAGAGCCGCATGCGGGTCTGGAGCCGGAGGTTGCTGACCCCTGCGCTAGCCATTTGGTTTCATTTTAATCCCAGCACTTAAATTCTATTCTGCTTTCCAGAGATGGGTTTTAAAATGCTCAAAAGAATATCGTAACACCTTAATTCATAATAATTAACAAAGCTATTTGACCTTAAAAACCTATTTTTCTGTTTTTGTCCTGCTAGGAGAAGTACGAAATGTACTCGGTGGAGATGGAGAAATACGATGGGGAAATGGATGTGAAGATTAAGAAGAAGAAAAACAAAGGGTTAAAGAAAAAAGAGAAGTTGGAGAACATGAAGAAAGAGATGGATGTGGTAAGCCATAGGACCACACTGTAAAAATGAGATATCTCTACTAAATTAGACAATATCTAATTTAGACATTGTCATTTCCATAGCTTGACATAGGCCGCTTGCCCATGATTAATTTAATAGTGGATTATTGAACTAACCCAGTTTGCCTGTCACACTTAAACATAACACTAGTCACATCACACCAGGATAAACCTGATTATTTTTGCTGAAAGTTGACATACCTTATAAGTCCTTGACTTACAATCATTTGTTTAGCAATCATTTGAAGTTGCAACAGAACTTAAAACATGACCCATGACTGATCCTCATACTTACGACTATCGCATGGTCACGTAAAAGATTTGAATTAAGAGATATATGTACGGGGGTGGACGAAATGGGTAGATTATGAGTTGAATAAATGCCACATTAGGATTTATTATATAGTTTTATAGCTGAAGGTTGCTTTGAAATGTATAGTATAGGGGGGATATAATAACATTGTTAGAAAGAAATGGTTAGCATGTGGGGGGTGGTGTTAAAAGGATGGTAAGGTATTATATAATTTGATATCAACTTGGATTTTATTTTTGGAGAAGCCATGGGGGGAGGGGAGGGGGGAGGGGGGTTAGGGAGGGGGAGGGGAAAAAAGGGGGGAAAATCTGCATTTGAAAAACTTTTTCAATAATAAAAAAAAAAAAGCCTCTGCCAATCACACAAGTCAGCTGGGATCTTGTTAAGCATATTCACATTTAGCAAAAAAAAAAAAAGGAATTAATTCTTCATCTATAAAACACATTCGTAATGTGTTCATTCGTAATGAACCCAAGTTCAGCATTATGGCATTAATTATCCTCACCGTCCTATGAACAACTCAGTGATCTCACAGGCTGTAATTGGTTTAATGAGGGGCACTTTATCCACGTAACCCCTCTTAAGCTCCTTCAGAATTTGGAATCTGAAAGCAGACATTAAATACAATCAATAACCGACACTCAAGGAAATTTGCATTCAAAGCTCTCCTCAGGAGAGCTGTGCACAGAATTTGGCAGACAAAATTAAGGAAAGTCACAAAACGGAAGAATTGCCACATCCTTTTGTTTCTCAGCCTGCAAACCGTTTGAAGCTACGGAGTACATTTAATGTAATTATATATCGGTCTCAAGGGAAGGAATTCTTCTCCAGAACAAAATGTAATTTTCTCTCTGAATTTCAAGGAAGGAATGTTGTTGTTTTTTTCCACTAGTATTTTGAGAGACAACTTCAGTAAAAGTACTGGTCTTCAGAAAATTTCAGCCAATGATAAGTAATGGTTTCACAGCAATGTTAATTCCATCCGATATCGTTCGTTTAATCCATTTCATAATTCATAATTTAACCCGGGGTGAAATGCTCCCGGTTCGGACCGGATCGGGCAATCCGGTAGCGATTGTGGCAGGTGGTTCAGAGAACTGGTAGCGATGGCAGCCTGAAGCTCCACCCACTCGCCCGGGTGTCGTCACTTCCTGCTTTTAAAAGATTAAAAAAAAGGCTCTGACGATCACGCGCCACAGCTGTGATCGTCAGAGCCTTTTTTTTTACCTTTTAAAAGCATTTTTTTGCAACCTATTCACCCGAATAGGTTGTAAAAAAATGCTTTAAAAAAGTAAAAAAAAAAGTTGGCCACACCTACCCACATTAACTCCCCACCACCAAGCCACGCCCACAAAACCGACAGTAACAAATTTTACATTTCACCACTGATTTAACCTCTCCTCAAATCTCTTTGAATAACAGAGAATGCCTCATTTCAAGGGCATTTGAAATGAATTATTTTGTTTCCTAAACATTTTGGTATGCAAATATTAGAGCTGCAAATTCTTTTCAAATACTGTACCTCCTTCATTTTCTGAGACAGTGTAATAAACTATATTACTGTTTAATACTGGCTGTGTCCAATTACATATACAAGCTAAATTTCTTTTCTTTTTTTTCCATCTGTAATACCGTATATTCTTTGCTTTCATGCACGATACGTTTCATGTCTGGAATTTAATCTCCTGGCAATCCAGAATCAATTCCCACTTATCTGGAATTTTTAAAATCGTTCCATGCTTTCGTTTTGTGAGTTTACCTCAATCTGAAGAAACATTTGTTGGCTGTGCTTATGTGTTGATGCAAAACAGCAGAATAGAATAGAATAGAATAGAATAGAATAGAATAGAATAGAATAGAATAGAATAGAATAGAATTCTTTATTGGCCAAGTGTGATTGGACACACAAGGAATTTGTCTTTAGTGCATATACTCTAAGTGTACATAAAAAGACAAGACACATTCGTCAAGAATCATAAGGTACAACACTTAATGATAGTCATCGGGAACAAATAAGCAGCCAGGAAACAATCAATGAAGGACCATGCTCAAAGGATAACATCTCTCCATCCCCTGAAATCATATTCTTATCTTGGGTCTCTCCTCCTTTTAGGATGATCATCAGCTGTCTATAGAAGAGTTGGAGATGAAATATAGGACCAACATCAAGAAGGTGAAGCCCTTTGACAAAAAAGAGTATTAGCGGCAAGCGGAGAGGAACACAGGTTTTCATAGCTCATCATAACCCTTTCTGCAGCCTTGAAAGTACGGTTGCCATCTAGTGTTTGAAAGGAAGTGATACATGGGGAATAAGGCTGCCCTAAATTGGTAGCCGCCTTCAATGTATCCATGATAGACAAATCTCTAGGAATCAGAGGCATTAATTGTGTCAGGGTTCCAAGTAACACCCCCAACAAAAGAAGATTCCGAGGCTTGAATTTCCTCAAAGTTCCATTTTATTAGAGATGTCATATTGGCACATCTGGGAAAACCCGAATCTGAAAGCTTCCAGGTTTTCCCCACCCAAATTAAAGTCCAAGTCCCTGCCCAGCACCCACATGTCCATCACATGGTCTAATCAAAGCACCGTCCCAACTGGAGATGCCTCCCAGTTCCAGCCCTTCAGGTGCAGGGCAAGATGACCTTGACTCTCTGAGAAAGGAATGTTATTATGACTTTATATCACCCATGCTCTATACACCCCCCCCCTCCCAATTTCCCACAGTAGTAAATGTGGCAGGCCTGAAGGCCCAATGCAAAAGATGGCTTCCAGGCCTGACAACTGGTTTGTTATTACTGCATATTTATATCTGGCCTCCTTGTCGATTTGCTTCCAGGGTCTGACCAGCACAGTGGCTGGAGAGATTCTCCTTCGTGATGGCCCCAATGAATTGAAGCCTCCCAAAGGCACTCCGGAGTACGTGAAGTTTGCGCGTCAGCTGGCTGGGGGGCTGCAGTGCCTGATGTGGGTGGCAGCTGCCATCTGTCTCATCGCCTTTGGCATCCAGTGTGGCCAAGGGGATCTTACCAGCGCAGACAATGTAAGTGCCCACAGCAGATTTGGGAGTCAGCGGGACAAGAGATGCGATGGGACAGGGGTGTCAAACTGGATTTCTTCAAGGGCCGGATCAGCATTGTAGTTGTCCTCCGTGGGCCAGCCGGCGGGGACGGGTGGGAGAGACAGGATGGACAGTTCCTGCAGCATCCTGCCGGCCAAAACACAGTGTGGGGGGGCACCCCTGGGCCCTGTTTTCAGCCCATGCCCAGTTTTGGCCAGCAGAGTGCTGCAGGAGGTTGTCCAGACTGAAAACGGGATGGGGAGGGCACACAAGGCTCCCCTGAGCCCTGTTTTTGCTAGCAGAGGCACTGCGGGCCTTTGCTATTTCCAGGCCGGCCCGATCTAAGCACCACGCGGGCCAGATCTGGCCTGTGAGCCTTGAATTTGATACCCCTGCAATAGGAGATAGAATGCTGATTCTATCAAAGTGGGTAACAACAAATCTGTTGTTAAGCAAGCAGAGAGATTGTTTTAAACAAGCTCTCCCTCTTGAGCTGCTTTTCTAGGTAATACCAGGCTTTCCTAAAAAGTGCTAATTGCAGGTTAAGAAGCTCAGCTGTGACCTTAATTAATTTATTAGACCCCCCCCCCACCCTCCCCAGCTCACAGCTGTTGCTTGAAACTTAAATCAGTTTCACACCCACAGCTTTTATACTCAGGTGTAAATAGGCATATTGGTCAGAAAATGAATATATACTACTGTTTATTACTGTCGTGTTTGAGAATGGTTGCTAAAGAAGGTAGTTGATAAATGAGGAGGGGCTGTATAATAAATGTAATGTCTGCCAGGATAACTGGAAACAGTGCAGCTGTGACAATACAAAGACCAGCATATTTTTTCTTCTTCTTCTTTTTTAGTTATACTTGGCCGTTGCTCTTATTGCTGTTGTGGTGGTGACTGGTTGCTTTGGTTACTATCAAGAGTTTAAAAGCACAAACATCATTGCCAGTTTCAAAAATCTCGTGCCGCAGGTAAAAATGGCTCCCAGTAACTTCTTCTTCCTAGCGTATTCCCTCACGTGCAGGGTCCACTTTTGGGATCATTAAGCGCCACTTTGCATAGTCAGCTGCGTCTCCGGGGCACAGGCCCGCGACTTGCATATCTTTGTTGATGGTGTCTTGCCATCTCTGTTTTGGATGCCCACAAGGTCGCCGGCCATTGACTTCTAGATGGTAAGCAGTCTTGGCCATGGTGGAAGGTGCTGCTCCCTGGACGTGTCCATACCAGCAGAGCCGGCCTTCTCTCATCTTCTCTATAATTGGTGTCACACCAACATGCTGTTGAATGATGTCATTTGTGATCACAGGTGGGTTTCAGCAGGTTCTGACCGATTCTGGAGAACCGGTAGTGGAAATTTTGAGTAGATTGGAGAACCGGTAAATACCACTTCTGACTGGCCCTGCCTCCATCTATTCTCTGCCTACCGAGTCCCAGCTGATCAGGAGGAAATGGGGATTTTGCAGTATCCGCCCACCAAGCCACACCCACCAAGCCATGCCATGCCGACCAAGCCACGCCCACAGAACCAGTAGTAAAAAATTTTGAAACCCATTACTGTTTGTAATGTGGTCAAGAAGGGAAATGCCCAATATCCAATGGAGCATTGACATTTCCATGGCACGAGAGAGCTTTCAGTCCCTGTTGTTGCTGCCCAGCATTCAGTGCCATACAGGCCGGATGGGTATCTTGTAAATCTTAGATTTAAGATGGGTTGGCATTCGTCTGTCACATACCACACCAGTGAGTTCTCACCAACACATCCAAGCTGCATTCATCCTTGCTCTCACCTCACCACTGATGTCACCCAGTGGTGGGTTTCAAAATTTTTTACTACCAGTTCTGTGGATGTGGCATGGCTTGGTGGGCATGGCTTGGTGGGCATGGCAGGGGAAGGGTACTGTAAAATCTCCATTCCCACCCTACTCCAGGGGAAGGTTACTGCAAAATCCCCATTTCCTCCCATCAACTGGGACTTGGGAGGCAGAGAATAGATGGGGGCCGGGCCAGTCAGAATTTTTACTACCAGTTCTCCGAACTACTCAAAATTTCCACTACCGGTTCTCCAGAACTGGTCAGAACCTGCTGAAACCCACCTCTGATGTCACCATTGCCTTGGAGAGGGGATCCCAGATACCGAAAAATATCCACCTTCTTTAGGTTTTCTCCATTGATTTGAAGCGTAAATGGCTTCCAGTATCCCCAGTATAAAATTCTTTGACCATCTGGGATTTTTGCTTTGCTTTGATTTTTTTTTTTTTTTTAACGTGAAGAAAAGAATGTTCTAAGTCCAAATAGTTTCTTCTCTTCTTCCCAAACACAGCAAGCCACTGTGATTCGGGATGGTGACAAGTTCCAGATCAATGCTAATCAGCTGGTAGTGGGTGACTTGGTGGAGATCAAAGGGGGAGACCGAGTCCCAGCAGACATCAGGATCATCACTGGTCAAGGATGCAAGGTACCTAAATAAGAAAGAAGGCTGCTCCGATAAACGTGACCTCACCTTCTCCCCACTCCAAAAAGTTTGCTTTTCAAACTCTCTGTTGGAGAAAGATTATAAAGTTTGGCCCATTTGGTTCACTGGACGAATGAAAGGAACTAGAGAAAGGATCACTTGAATATGAGCCAGCAGTGTGCAGCAGTGGCCAAAAAAAGCTAATACAACCCTGGGTACAACAGAGGCATAGAATCAAGAACACATAAAGTATTAGTACTGCTTTAAAAACCCTTAGTAAGACCAACAGTGGTGGAATGCTGCTGGTTTAACAACCAGTTCGGTAAGAGTGTGTGTGTGTTTAAGGCATTTGCACGCAGCGCTGAAAATGGAGCATTTAAAAGCTCAGCTGCTTACCTTCCAAGTCAGCAACGGTAAGTAGAACAGTGGGGGGGGGAATCAGCTGCGCCACGCGATTGAGACGAGCTACAAAACAGGAAATAAAGGATAGGATGGAGCAGGGGTGGATGGGCGGGGCCAACTGATCATCAGCACTACCAGTTCACCCGAACCGGTCGGAACCAGTTGAATTCCATCTCTGAAGACCACACCTGGAATACTACAACCAATTTTGGTCACCAGACTACAAAAAAGATGTTGAGATCTTGGAAAAAGTTCAGAGAAGAGCAACTAAGAGGAGCAAAGGCCTGGAGACTGAAACATATGAAGAAACGGCTGGAGGATCTGGATGTGGCTAGTCTAAGGAAAAGAAGAATTAAGGAGTGACATGATAGCAGTGTTCCAGTATTTGAAGGGCTGCCACAAAGAAGAGGGGGTCAAATTATTCTCCAAAGCACCAGAGGGCAGGACAAGAAGCAATGGATGAAAACTAATCAACGAGAGAAGCAATTAAGGAGAAGCTTCCTAACAGTGAGGACCATTAACCAGTGGAACAGCTTGCCTTCAGAAATCATGGACGCTCCATCACTGGAGGTTTTTAAGAAGAAACCAGACAACCACTTATCTGAAATAGCATAGGTTCTCCTGCTTGAGCAGGAGACTGGACTAGAAGACGTCCAAGGTGCCTTCCTGCTCTATTCTATTCTAGTCTAAACTAGTGAGTTACTTGCACATTCTATGTGTGATCCCTGTCACCGTATTACTGTTTCAATAGTATAGTTGCAATCCAAATGCAGAAATGAAGGAAGAACATGCCCACTCCTACATCTCACGTAGAGGGAGGAAGTGCTTCAGACTGTCTCGAGGTCACTGTGTAACATGTAGCTTGGTCTAAGTAACCAAGTGACTACAGCCTTACCTTAGGACTTGGTAGATTCATGTTCAAGTCATCATTCAAATTTAATAAAAAAATGAAAAATTACAAAACATACACATTACAGTCATACTATCCATTCTGTTCTGCAATATCATCCTGGTTGCCCTTCTCTGCACTTTTTCTGAGACACTAGAAAAAGTGCAGAGAAGAGCAAGCAGGATGATTAAGGGACTGGAGGCTAAAACATACAACGAACGGTTGCAGGAACTGGGCATGGCTAGTCTAGCGAAGAGAAGGACCAGGGGAGTCATGATAGCAGTCTTCCAATATTTGAGGGGCTGCCACAGAGAGGAGGAAGTCAAGCTATTTTCCAAAGTACCTGAAGGCTAGATAAGGAATAATGGATGGAAACTGAACAAGGAGAGATTCAACTTAGAAATAAAGAGAATTTTTCTGACAGGGAGAGCAATCAACCGATGGAACAGAAGTTGCCTTCAGAAGTTGTGGGAGCTTCTTCACTGGAGGCTTTCAAGGGGAGATTGGACTGCCATTTGTCAGGGATGGTTTAGGTTCTCCTGCTTGGGTGGGGGGTTGGACTGGATGACCTACAAAGTCCCTCCCAACTTTGTTAATCTATCTATGAAATATATAGCAGTTCTAAAGCATATTAATTTCTAAGTAAATACTTAATATATTTTCAGGTTTGTTGACTTTAAATCCCAGAATTCCACAGCCAGGATGGCCATGGATGAGAATTATGGGAGTTGAAGTCTACGTACTTGGAAGTCATCAAGGTCAGGAAACACTGGCTTAATTATTCAGATCAATGCAAAACTCAAAAATGATTCCGATCTGGAAAACAATCTGTGGGGAGAGAAACATGTTTCCATCTCCTGCACACCCAGATATTTGAATAATGTAAGAAAGAAAATGCACAATGTAAATTTCAGAATTGAAAATTGTCCAGCCACGGGCAATTATCTCCATACCGAGAGTTGTGCCTGCAGAGTTTCATGGAATTATGTCACAGTGCACATAAAAATCCTTCCTTTCTTTCTTTCTTTCTTTCTTTCTTTCTTTCTTTCTTTCTTTCTTTCTTTCTTTCTTTCTTTCTTCTTTCTTCTTCTTCTTCTTCTTCTTCTCCTTCTTCTTCTTCTTCTTCTTCTTCTTCTTCTTCTTCTTCTTCTTCTCTCTCTCTCTCTCTCTCTCTCTCTCTCTCTCTCTCTCTCTCTTCTTTCTTTCTTTCCTCCTTCATTCTAGGTGGATAATTCCTCTTTGACAGGGGAATCTGAACCTCAAAACCGTACCCCAGAATGCACCCATGAAAGCCCTTTAGAAACAAGGAACATTGCCTTCTTCTCAACCATGTGCTTAGAAGGTAGGAAGAACTGGTTTTTGGAGGGAAGACATCGGTTGTCCACCGGAAAGCTTCTACTCTTCCCTTCTTCTTTTTCAGGAACTGCCACTGGTGTTATCATTAACACCGGGGACCGCACCATCATTGGGCGCATCGCCAGCCTGGCTTCAGGAGTGGAGAATGAGAAGACGCCCATTGCTATTGAGATTGAACATTTTGTGGACATCATAGCTGGCTTGGCCATTTTCTTCGGTGCCACCTTCTTTGTTGTTGCCATGGTGATCGGCTACCCCTTCCTCAAGGCCATGGTCTTTTTCATGGCAATTGTGGTGGCTTATGTCCCTGAGGGTCTTCTAGCAACAGTCACGGTAAGTATCACAACTCAAGTAGTTTGAGCTCTTTCTGAATACTTTCCCCCTGTTCTTTCCATAACATCTTCACATGTTGCTTTGTATGAAGGAAGTGCTGTAGCCCACCAGCGGCCAGTGGATCTGGCAGCAGATTCTGACAGTGAGGAGGTTGAGGAGGAACATGGGCCAGTCCTGGAGTCTGGGGAGGGCTCTGATGAGGGCTCTGCGTCGGAGGCAGAGAGGGGGCCAGGGCCATATGCCAGTTATCAGCTGCCTTTGGAGTCAGACATCAGTGAGGCAAACCTGTTCCCAGTGTGCGCCTGCGCAGAATGGCCAGATAAAGGAAACAGCTAAAGAACAAGGGTCGACTTGGGAGTAAGGCCACAGGTGGACGATGAATGGCCCCTCCCAGAGGGAATAAAAGAGGAGCAAAAGGAGAGTGGAGTTTGCAGGAGACAATTAGTTCACTACTGCATTCTTGCCAACTATTGCGGGGTCTGAAAGATATCGGCCTGGCCACTTTCCAAGCCTGATAAAGGTCGGTAACTGTGAACTATCTTGAAAGACTGTGGGAGAGGAAAGACTTTGCTGGAGAGGAATTCACTGTAAATTAAATAAAAGGGGTTTATCGGGACGAGGACTCAGCTTCGTGCTGCTGGGAAAGCCTAAGTCAGAGCAGGAAGTACTGCAATCGCTCCCTGGCATCTCCACCAGGAAGTCCCAAAGGTGCTTTTTCAAAAGGCAGTTGGACTTTCTTTGGAGGTTTATCTGTGCCCTCAGGGTCACCTGAATAGTGCAAGTGGGTGTGGAACTGCTGGCTTTGTTGTAAACAGGAGATAGTATCGTGCCCCTCCCTCCTCTGTTGAGCGAAGAGTGCTAATGACCAGATGACTGCAAGAAATATAAATCCTTCCATTGTCCACCACTCCATCAGAAGTGAAAAAGCTTCTTGGATGAGAAGCAAAACATCTTCAAGGAAAAACGAAGTCCAGTTGCCTTTTGAAAAAGCATCTTTGGGACAACCACGACCTGAATGACTGACAATCTCCACAAACACGTCCACCAGGGAGCATCTCAAGCAACAAAATATCTTCCACAGTTCAAAGACTTACCACCCAACAGAACAGAAAAGAATGAACTAAATTATCCTTCCCAGCATGGCATCCTTCAGATATTCTGCACTACTTTTCCCATACGTCTGTAGAGATTCTCAGTCATCCAGATCATGGTTGTCCCAAAGGTGCAGACAGACCCTGAGGACACAGATAAACCTCCAAGTGCTTCAACGGCCCTCTAAAAGGATGCAAATGACCAGCTGTCTGCAAGGAATATAAATCCTTCCATTCCTCATTATCCTGTCAGAGCCAAAGAAGCTTCTTGGATGAGAAGTGAAACGTCTTCAAAAGTAAAAACAAGGAAGTCCAGTTGCCTCCTGAAAAAAATCACTTTTGGGACTACTTTTCCCATATCTTCCAGTCAGCCAGAAGCATAAGATTGGGAGTGGGATCAGTCTTGAACAAATGTGTCAGAATATCCATGAACTGGAATAGGGCATAGCAACAAGGTCAGCCAATGGGAGCTGAGACAGGAAGGAGCCTGGGCGTGGCTCTGTAGCTCTGTGCTCAGCTCTGAAGCTGAAACTAGTCTGCCTGCAACTCTTTTCTGCCCCAGCTACGGACCCCAAAGAACGCAGCACACACAAAGTCCGTTCAAACCTTGGTTTACTAAATAAATCAGTCTTTTACAACAGTGGCTGTTAATTAACTGCATTAACAGCCACCAAGAATTCAAAGAATAAGAAAGAACTGAAAGCTTACTGTGGTTGGCAGAATGCCCAGAAGCAATTTGCAGGAAGCTGATAAGATAAGCAAGACAAGACACAAAGGTATGTGAACGAAGTTGTTCCCTGCAAATTGCTTCACTCGGCATTCCTCCTTAAATAGGCTAAGGGAGTAGCCAATTAGCCCCAAGCCTTATTCTTGAGGAGACCTCCTCCTGAGGAGCCACTCCTGCCTTTTGGCAGCTCTGCGCGCCCGTGCATCGAGAAGAGGCTCCTCCTCTTCATCCTCTTCATTTAAGGGAGCTTCTGGAGGTCCTGGAGGCCCTGGCTGAATCCCCGCCTCTGGCACCACATCTTCTCCAGCCTCCTCATTGTCTGACTCGAGTGCCAGCTGCACAGGCTGCTGGACAGCACCACATCAGCCTCCTCGCTGTCTGAATCAGCTACTAGCTGCACAGGCCGCGTACGGGCCACAAAAACTCTGAACTGAAATCCGTTCTCTCCTCTGCTGTTGGTATTGTATATTTATTATATTTATTTCATGTGTTATAAAGAGAAGTTAAGGAATCCTGCTGAATCAGTTACCTGTGTGTGCTTTCTGAATTTGATTTCTGCAACGAACTCTGACAAAATGGCTTAATGCACTCAACTCAAATTGACTTTAGTTATTCCAAGTTCCAAATATTGGACCTCACTTGTTTCCTACCCCCTTCTCCCCTCCCCACCTCCCTCTCATCCTCCTTGGATAGGTCTGTCTGTCTCTCACAGCCAAGCGACTGGCCAGGAAGAACTGTGTAGTCAAGAATCTGGAAGCTGTTGAAACGCTGGGCTCGACGTCGGTCATCTGCTCAGATAAAACTGGGACGCTCACCCAGAATCGAATGACGGTCTCGCATCTTTGGTTTGACAACCAAATCCACACAGCGGACACTACAGAAGACCAGTCAGGTATTTGCAAGCCTAGCAACAAGCAGAGAGACAGTCAGTAACGATGGGCAGCGGGCTGCCCATCCTAAGCTTACAGCCCAGAAAACCTGCCACGTCGCTTCTTGTTCTGCTTTCCAGGGCAAACTTTCGATCAGTCCTCGGAGACTTGGAGAGCTCTATGTAAAGTGGTGAGCCTTTGCAACCGGGCTTCTTTCAAATCAGGACAGGATAGTGTACCTGTGCCACGGGTAAGAAAAATCCATACGGATTATTTATTTATTTATTTATTTAGCGTATGACAGGGGTGGTATTTAAAGGGGACGTGGTGGCTCAAGGGCTAAGATCCTGAGCTTTGTAGATCGAAAAATCGGCAATTCAGCAGATCGAATCCCTAGTGCCGTGTAATGGGGTGAGCTCCCGTTACTTGTCCCAGCTTCTGCCAACCTAGCAGTTCGAAAGCATGTAAAAAAATGCAAGTAGAAAAATAGGGACCACCTTTGGTGGGAAGGTAACAGTGTTCCGTGCACCTTCGGCATTGAGTCATGCCTGCCACATGACCACGGAGACATCTTCGGACAGCGCTGGCTCTTCAGCTTTGGAACAGAGATGAGCACCGCCCCTTAGAGTCAGGAACGACTAGCACATATGTGCAAGGGGAATCTTTACCTTTAGGCCTGTTTCCAGCCTCTGGAAGGCCTCCGGACCCTGTGGGAAGCTGTTTTCGCCCTTCCAGAGGCTCAAGAAAAGCCTCCAGAGCCTGGGGAGAGCGAAAAATGTCCCTCCCCCCACCATGGTGTAGGTGGCTGACTAGGCCACGCCCACCATGGCCATGCCCACCCAGTAATGGGGCAGCGAACCCATTGCTAAAGGATCTGAAGCCCAACCCTGAGCCCACTCACCTTAAAGCAGCCAAAGTTAAGAAACACTGATCCAGTATCAGTGCAAATTCAGCCTGCACTTCAACGGTGCTAATCCTGTTTCTATGTTTCTCTCCCTTTTCAATCCCAGCGTATTGTGATCGGAGATGCCTCAGAGACAGCCCTACTGAAATTCTCTGAAATCACTCTCGGCAACGTCATGGAGTACCGGGAGCGCTACAAAAAAGTCTGTGAGATACCCTTCAATTCCACCAACAAATTCCAGGTTAGCAGCTGATTTTCTGTCCCCTTGGTTCCAAAGAAGCTCAGCAAGGATCACCAAAAGGAACTCTGATTCAAATAGTACTGGATTAATCTGGCATTTAAATCTGGACTCCATTCCTTCCTGCCACTAGTTCATTGCCACTAGCCAAGAAGCTAGAAAGTTGCACATTGGGTAATAGACAAATCTCATGGATTCTATCATCTTCTCTTACTTTCAGCTGTCTGTCCATGAGCTTGATGATCCCAGAGACCAGCGCCATCTGCTGGTGATGAAAGGTGCTCCTGAGAGGATCCTGGAACGCTGCTCCACCATTATGATTAAGGGCCAGGAGTTGGCCCTTGACGAGCAATGGAGGGAAGCTTTCCAAACAGCTTATATGGACCTTGGTGGACTGGGCGAGCGTGTGCTGGGTAAGAAAGAATGGTATCAATGACTGAAGTTTTCATTAAGTACTTACTGAAAAAAATAAGGTTCTACATTTAGGCAGGAAAAACAAAATGCACAGGTACAGTATAGGTGGTACCTCGCTCAATAGTAGTAACTGTGAGAGGGATCTTGGAGTCCTAGTGGACAACCATTGAAATATGAGCCAGGAGTGTGCAGCAGCTGCCAAAAAAGCCAACACAATTCTAGGCTGCATAAACAGCATAAACAGGCTGCCACAAAGAAGAGGGAGTCAAGCTATTCTCCAAAACACCTGAGGGCAGGACAAGAAGCAATGGGTGGAAACTAATCAAAGAGAGAAACAACTTAGAACTAAGGAGAAATTAACTGACATTTAGAACAATTAATCAGTGGAACAACTTGCCTTCAGAAGTTGGGAATGCTCCAACACTGGAAGTTTTTAAGAAGATGTTGGATAACCATTTGTCTGAAGTGGTGTATGGTTTCCTGCTTAAGCAGGGGGTTGGACTGGAAGACCTCTAAGGTCCCTTCTAACTCTGTTATTCTATTCTATTCTATTCTATTCTATTCTATTCTATTCTATTCTATTCTATTCTATTCTATTCTATTCTATTTTTTTAAAAAAATCTCTACAACTGCCTACTGGTAGGCTAGTTTTATCTTTGAGAAGAACCTCAACAAAACGCCCTCTTTCTCGATCTTCTCCTTCACTGACCTGTTGAGCCCTTCCAGGTAGCAATTATGCTCTCGTGAACAGCATGGAGCCACCACTGAACTCTCGTACAATTTCTCTGAGGTATTTTACATGAGCAGCATTCAGGAAATTTAAATAATGTCTCCAAGCTTCTGGAGCTTCATCCTGCGCATGGCAACTACCGAAGTATCCACCAACACCCTCAACAGTGTCAACTACTTGGATTTTAATTGGGTGTATGTGTGTTTTAATTTGAGGGCCAAATTTTATATATTTGATTTTAATTGGTTTTAAATTTTATAAATTTATGTGTTTTAATATGGCTGTACACCGCCCTGAGTCCCCTGGGAGAAGGGCGGTATAGAAATCTAATAAACTTTCAAACTTTATGAGAAACCTGAAATATCAAGTGAAGCACCAGAAGTCCAGTTTGAGCACTGTGGGCTAAGTGAAGATGGAGCTGTAGTTTGACTCATGGACTTATGAAGTAAGTCTCGCAATGCTTTTCTCTTGTCCACAGGTTTCTGTCACCTCTACCTTCCCCAGAATGAGTTCCCCCGTGGCTACCACTTTGACAGTGATGAAACAAACTTCCCCACTAGTGGGCTATGCTTTGCAGGCCTTATCTCTATGATTGATCCACCCAGAGCCACTGTGCCCGATGCCGTCATGAAATGCCGTACTGCAGGTATCCGGGTAAGTTCATCAGATGTTCTGATGATTTCAATGGTTGGGAAAGTATTTGTAATAATGCTATGGAAGCCAGACATGGACACGTTGAAATCTTACAAGATCCTAGGATGGTTCTTTCCTAATCTGAGGCTTCTGGATATGTTGGACTTCAGCTCCCATGATAACAATAGCAATAGCACTTAGACTTACTGTATTTTTCAGACTATAAGACACACTTTTTTGTCTCCCAAAAAGGGGTGAAAATGTCTGCGCGTCTTATAGACCGAATATTGCCAAAGCCACACCCACCCACTGGCAGTTTTTTTGCCACCACATGCCCCATTTTCGGGTCTTTTTTCGGCCTGTTTTCAAGGCTTTTTTGGCCATTTTTTTAGAAAAAATGGCCTGAAAAAAGCCTCAAAAGTAGGTTGAAAAAAGCCTCAAAAATAGGCCAAAAAAGCCTCGAAAATGGGCCAAAAAAAGCCTTGAAAACTGGCCCAAAAAAGCCTCAAAAATGGGCAGAAAAAAGCCTTGAAAATGGGCTGGAAAAAGGCTGGAAAAGGCCCGAAAATGGAGCGCACGGAGGCCAAAAACTTTTTTGTGTTGATTTCCTCTTCTAAATTTAGTTGCATCTTATAGTCAGGTGCATCTTATAGTCCGAAAAATATAATATATACCACTTCACAGTGCTTTGCAGCCCTCTCTAAGTGGCTTACAGAGTCAGCCTATTGCCGCCAACAATTTGGGTCCTCGTTTTATCGACCTCGGAAGGATGGGAGGCTGAGTCAACCTTGAGCCTGGTGAGATTTGAACTGCCAAATTGCAGGCAGCCGGCAGTCAGCAGAAGTAGTCTAACCACTGCACCACCGTGGCTCATGATATTTGGGTGTGTGACAAATATGTTTAGAAACAACTGCTACAATCCCCTCCCCCCCTCCCATTTTTTTTCCCAGGTGATCATGGTAACAGGAGACCATCCAATCACCGCCAAAGCCATCGCTGCCAGCGTTGGCATCATCTCAGAGGGCAGCGAAACTGTGGAAGATATCGCCACCCGTCTTCGCATCCCCGTGGAGCAGGTTAACAAGCGGTGAGCATCTTAATACCCGGGCATATTAAAGAGCTACTTTGAGTGACAGCGGCACCAGACAAGGAAGATATTCTGTGCAAGGGAAGAAGTCATATGGTTGTCAGGGTTCCAAGTAATAGATCCGTGGCAAGCGAAAACTCTGAGGCAAGTGGGTTCCTCACAGAATAGCTTTATTGGAAATATCACATGGGAAACCAACTCTGAGGGACCCCCTGGTTTTTACCTAATTAAAAGTTTTTCCCTCAATCCCAAACAATCAGTCACATGGCCCAATCAATGCAGCTTCCGTTGGTCTGGTGACATCACTCCTCCTTCCTCTGGTCAGGTGTGAGAAGGTCCTTGGCTCCCAAGAGAAAGTATTTCATTTTGACAACACAACCCCAGCTATCTCTAAACCCCCCCTCCCTATCCCTCAGCTCCAGTGTGGCCACAGTGAAGCTCCAAGATGGCTTCAGCCAAGCCAGCTTCAGAGTTGACAAATGGAGTTGCTGGGGAGCTATTGGGAGGTTTCCTAATCTTGAAGAGGGCTTCTCTCTTATTTCAAGGGATGCCAGGGCATGTGTGGTCAATGGAGGTCAATTGAAAGATATGGAAAGTGAAGATTTGGTTGAGATCCTCAAGATGCATCCAGAGATGGTCTTTGCTCGCACTTCTCCACAGCAGAAGCTCATCATTGTAGAAAGCTGTCAGAAACTGGTAAGATCCAAACTTCTTATTTAAAAAGTAGATATATTTGACACTTTTTACTTTCCCACCCATAGAAACTAGAAAAATTTACAGAACCAGTGACATCATTTATACAAAATACCAAGCGTTGATAATTCTCCCCTTAGATTTTTTTTTTCTTATGGTTTTAATATGTATCAAGGCTGGCCAATGACCATAATAATTTGTTATTATATCATAAATAATTTGATTTGTGTAACCCCATAAATCACAACTGATTTATAATTTGATATGAAGTTCCCAGATGGGTTTTGATGAATCCAGTAAACAAGCTAAGCATGTTAAGTGGACACGGTCCATAATTAAGTAATTGTCTCCATCCTTCCCTTCCTCCAAAGATAATACGATGCAGGGTTGCCATTTTTTTTAAATCTTCATAATTGCTTTGTGAAATACATTAGGCTGAACGGACAAGCGTTCTTAATTGTATTACTCTGGGATATATAGAAATGCCTGAAGCACCCAGCTGCTGCTCCCTTCGGGTGGACCAATTCTGATATTAGGGAACTTCTAATTACCGTATTAAGGGATGTATTAATCTAATTACTGTATTAAGGGATCCGGCAGCTCAGTGGCTAAGATGCTGAGCTTGTCGATTGGAAGGTTGGCAATTCAGCGGTTTGAATCCCTACTGCCACGTAATGGGGTGAGCTCCTGTTACTTGTCCCAGCTTCTGCCAACCTAGCAATTCGAAAGAACGTAAAAAATGCAAGTAGAAAAATAGGGACCACCTTTGGTGGAAAGGTAACAATGTTCGGTGTGCTTTTGGCGTTGAGTCATGCCGGCCACATGACCACGGAGATGTCTTCGGACAGCGCTGGCTCTTTGGCTTTGAAACGGAGATGAGCACTGCCCCCTAGAGTCAGGAATGACTAGCACATATGTGCAAGGGGAACTTTTACCTTTACCTTTATTGTCCTATATACAGAAAAATACGGTAGCTATACCTTTCCAGAAGGAGATCAAGAAGAAAGACATGGTGTGGCAAAGCCCTCTGAGCACATGGAATACTAAAGAGAAGTGCTGCCCATTATAAATCTTTGTCCTGAATCCCGTTCGTAGAACCCGAGTCTCACACTTCTCGCTCTTGTCCACAGGGTGCAATTGTGGCTGTTACAGGAGATGGGGTGAATGACTCCCCGGCGCTGAAGAAAGCCGATATCGGAGTCGCGATGGGCATTGCTGGATCCGATGCAGCCAAGAATGCTGCAGATATGATCTTGTTGGATGACAACTTTGCCTCCATTGTTACTGGCGTTGAGCAGGGTCAGTTCCTGGGAGGATCTCTTGCTTAGAGAGATTCTGAGATAGGATGTCCTCACGCACCTAGAACAATAGCAATAGCATTTATTTTTTTATTTTTATTTTAATTTGATTTATATGCCGCCCTTCTCCGAAGACTCAGGGCGGCTTACAATGTGCTCAGCAAGAGCCTTCATCCTTTTGTATATAAGCTGACTTTGTATAAATATACAAAAGGATGAAGGCTATTGCTGAGCACATTGTAAGCCGCCCTGAGTCTTCGGAGAAGGGTGGCATATAAATCAAATTAAAAAAAAAAAATTTATACAAAGTCAGCTTATTGTCCCCACAAACTGGGTCCTCATTTCACCTACCTTAGAAAGGATGGAAGGCTGAGTCAACCTTCAGCCTTGGCGAGATTCGAACCCTGCAGTAATTGCAGGCAGCTGGTCTTAATAAGCTTAATAACAGGGTGCCTTAAACCCCTGTACTACCAAGGCTCTTTAGAGTTATATGCCGCTTCACAGTGCTTTACAGCCCTCTCTAAGCAGTTTACAGAGTCAGCCTATTGCCCGCAACAATCTGGGTCCTCATTTTACTGCAGGGGTGTCAAACTCAAAGCCCGCAGGCCCAGGGTGCTTAGATCTGGTCCGCGAGTCCACCCTGGAAACAGCGGACCAGCCCGTGACGTATCTGCCAGCAAAAATCTTGGATCTTGGGAGGGCTGCACCCGGCCCTCCCAGGCTCTGTTTTCAACTGTGACGGCCTCCTGCAGCCCTCTGCCACTTAAAACGAAGCTTGTGTGAGTTCTGTTTTCGCTGGCAGAGGGCTGCAGGAGGCCATCATGGCCAAAAACGGAACTCAGGAGCCTGTTTTCGCTGGCAGAGCACTTGAGCCACCACAGGCATCCCTGACATGAGTGACATCAAGCTGGCCATGCCCACCCTGGCCCCTGAGGTTAAACACAACCCTGATGCAGCCCTCAATGAAATCAAGTTTATCTGTTTTACCGACTTCGGAAGGATGGAAGGCTGAGTCAACCTTAAGCCTGATGAGATTCGAGCTGCCAAATTGCAGGCAGCCGGCAGTCAGCAGAAGTAGCCTGAAGTACTGCACTCTAACCACTGCGCCACCACAGCTCTTACAACACATAGAAGGAAGCCATTCATGTTCTGCATTTTTCTCTTTGTTTCCCCTCCAGGGCGCCTGATCTTTGACAACCTCAAGAAATCCATTGCTTATACCTTGACCAAGAACATCCCAGAGCTGACCCCCTACTTGATTTACATCACCGTCAGTGTCCCTCTTCCTCTTGGCTGCATCACCATCCTCTTTATCGAGTTGTGCACAGACATTGTGAGTCCTAAAGGACCAAACTAAAGTTTGCAGGAAGCAGAATAAGAGACACCCCCTCTAAACCATCTTTCATTTTGTGGGTCCCATTTTATGGATGTATAAGCCACTTCTTTTGGAACAAACCTCACCTTGGTTTAGCCTGAAGTGTTAACCCAGCCTGCTTAAGGCAATATCATTGCTGCATTCACACAACACACTAAACCCATTAAGCCAGTGGCTGTGTTTTTGACTTGTAATGTGGCTCAGTGGCTAAGATGCTGAGCTTGTCGATCGAAAGGTCGGCAGTTCAGCGGTTTGAATCCCTAGTGCCGCGTAACGGGGTGAGCTCCCGTTACTTGTCCCAGCAGTTCGAAAGCACATAAAAATGCAAGTAGAAAAATAGGGACCACCTTTGGTGGGAAGGTAACAGCGTTCTGTGCGCCTTTGGTGTTTAGTCATGCCGGCCACATGACCATAGAGACATCTTCGGACAGCGCTGCCTCTTCGGCTTTGAAACAGAGATGAGCACCGCCCTCTAGAGTCAGGAATGACTAGCACATATGTGTAAGGGGAACCTTTACCTTTACCATTTTAATGTAGGGTTTTTTTTAAATAGTTTAATTTTGAGGTAGCTAACCAGTTTAGGCCAATTTAGCCTAATTGGCTAGGTCAAGGTAAACCCAAGTGATACAAATTAATTCAATTATTAGGTTAAGTGTCTTGTATGAATCCAACCTTACAGGTCTAAAAGCCTACTCTTGGCTCCAAAAGGTTTTCATCCACCACACCAAGTTCCAAAAATTTCACGTGCCCATCATAGCAAATCTGGGGTGAAATGAAAGCTGTTCTTGTGTGCCAAATGCTTATTTTAGATATTCTGTCCTCCCCCACAGTTCCCCTCAGTTTCACTGGCCTATGAAAAGGCTGAGAGCGACATCATGCACCTGAAGCCCCGAAATCCTCGACGGGACCGCCTAGTCAATGAAGCACTAGCTGTCTATTCCTATTTCCAGATTGGTATGTATGCATACAAGAAGGCGTCACCTAGTGGTTAGAACTAGCAAAAGAAAGAGAATGCATTTGCTAGAGAGCAATGTGCTTTTAATTCAACTTTAACAAAAGCATCCAAAGTTGGTTTTTATTTTTTTTTTAGATAGCTTACTAGAACAGGTTTTGATTAGCCTTATCCAACAGAGGCCTCTTCAGATGCATCAGGGGGACTGCATCTCCTGCACCAGTAAGGAATTCTAGGTACTGGAGTCCCAAAATTGCGGGAGAATGCTGAGTTAGGAAAGGCTGGCTTAACCATAAAAGACTAGGGCTAGATCAAGAAGTTTCAATATAGTTTCTGTGAAGAGCACCAGGTTTCTGTCCTGATGAAGTATCTTTTAAAATACTGCAAAGTGGCATTTGTAGGATCACTTCAATGGACGATTAAAATAAAAATACCATATTTTTCGGAGTATAAGACGCAATTTTTCCGCCCCTAAAAGGGGGTGAAAATTTGGATGTGCCTCATAAACCAAATGTAGCCAAGGCACGGAGGAGGCAATGGTCTGTGACAATCCCTGCAGCCTGGAACAGCTGATTGGGGGTATTCCAGGAGGCCGATCCACCCGCCAATCAGCTGCTCGTGCTGAATCAGGCTGCAGTAATGTGCTGAAGCTGACCTGGCTGTTAGCTATTTGCTGCAAGGACATGTCAGAGTTTGCAGCAGCAATCACATCCAGAAAGCACATACAAATAACTGATCCATCAGGATTCAATAACTTCTCTTTATATATAATATAACACATGAAATAAATATACAATACGAAAAGCAGGTTTTCCAACATGGTAGTAAATACAAGCAAAATCCAAGCAGAGGAGAGGAGTTTCAGTTTCAGAGATCAGCACAGTATGCAGCTTTAGAACAGTTGACCTAAGCTATGCCCACGCTCCTTGCTGTCTCCTTCTTTATTGCTCACACAGCAAATACTGTTTCAGTTTCCAAACAGCCCTCAACTCGCTCACACACTGATGCTAGCCAGATGAATACCGATAGGCAGAGGCAGAATTTTTATTTTATTTTCCTCCCCAAAAACTAAGGTGCGTCTTATACTCCAGACAGTCTTATACGCCAAAAAATATGGTAGATGGAAAAGAGACAAGCCAGGAAATTATTATTATAAATATTCCATCCTGCCTAGAAGCCAGAAGACAAGATGGTGATAAGTACCATCTGTGTGAACTGGAAGAGATAGAAGGCGCGACTTCCTTACCTTTACCTCATTTGGTGAATGTGCCTGCAATATGCTGTCAAAGCATGCTCACCCAAACATTGAAACCCCCTGGCTTAAAAATCGGATGCCAAGGTGCAGCAGGACCAGAAATCCAACACAACCTGTGTGGTGTTTTGCCTTGCAGGAGCCATCCAGTCATGTGCTGGCTTTGTTGATTACTTCACCGCCATGGCGCAAGAGGGCTGGTACCCACTGAAGTGCGTAGGGCTTCGAGCCGCCTGGGAGAATGATCATATCCAGGACGTTCAAGACAGCTATGGCCAAGAGTGGGTGAGTAGAGAAGAGAAAGACCAACCTGATGTTCCAATTGTTGCAACTCAGGACTATTTAATCACAGGCCATGTTTACCCAACTTGGGAACCGGGAGTGTTCTTGATGATTCCTCGATTTGATTGTTTACTTTTAGCTTGTTTGCATGAATTGGGAGGACACTCCCACTATCACTGAAAGGGAAGCCACTAGTATATAGAGAACAAAGCCCACCCCCTTCTAACATTGATAATGTTACCTAGTTAGGTAATGAAACGTCTGCATGAAAATAATCAAAACTAACACCAAGGACGCCCCCATTCAATCCCGAGCTGCAAATATTCTCTTCTATGAGTAAACCAGTAAACCAGGCGTCTGGTTTGGACAAAACTCAGCAGCAATTTTTCATGTGGCTGTTGATAAAAATAGGATCACCAACATGATCGTCAACACCCGATGATGGATATGGCACAAGAAGAATAATGAGTAGATACTCTGTATTGTCTAGAACAGTGATGGCTAACCTTTTCTGGACCGAGTGCCCAAAGCACCCATGCGCATGCAAATGTGTGCATGCCCGAACCCCCAACATGCAATGCATGTGCAGCCCCCGCATGTGCCCCATCCCTGTGCATGCATGCGTGCTCCCCCACATGCGCCCTACCCCGTGCATATGCGGCAGAGACCTGAAGACCAGCTAGCCAGCGGGAGGCATGCATGCATGCACAGCGGAGCTGAGCTGGGGCGACGGCTCGCGTGCCCACAGAGAGGGCGCTGCGTGCCACCTCTGGCACGTGCCATAGGTTCGCCATCACAGGTCTAGAATCTCAAAAATACTTAAGTAGTTCTCAGGGTTATTTGATGGCTGGTGGTCATCTATTGTTTGTTTCTCTACCCAGACATTTGGACAACGTCTTTACCAAGAGTACACCTGCTATACCGTCTTCTTCATCAGCATTGAGATGTGCCAGATTGCAGATGTGCTTATCCGCAAGACACGACGACTTTCTGTCTTCCAGCAAGGATTCTTCAGGTAGATCACAGCCCCGGCAGCTCCAAGCGAGATCTTCCTAGTCTGGCACAGCTAGAAACATAGTTTTTCAAATTCATGTCTTTTATATTGTGATACTATACATCAAAACAAAGGGATAGTAGCCAATGGTTGCTTTGAGATATTGACAGCAATATGATCAGTGGACAAAATATTAATATGAAGGAACCTTCAGGATTGTCAAACAATTCAGTAGTGACTTCGAGCTATCCAAAGAAAAGTTGAATTAGGCTATAACCTTGAACCCACTTGGCTCACTGAAGTACTGGTACTCATATTGGAAAAGTGCTATTTACAATGTAATAGGAAGGATTTCAGATGTCCTAAATCTCTAAGGAGGTTCTTATTAAAAATAATTTTTCCAGTGGGCAAATGGCACATTTAAACTTTGCTGATTCTACAGTTGGAATCTTTCTTCTTGATTTTTCCAATCTAACAAATTCAACCTGTTGTTCAACCTCCTGTTCTCATTCTTAGTTCTTGAATTTGCGTTGGTTGGAGTATGTTTTCCTGACCAAATGATGCTGAAATGATGCTACTGATGTGCAAATTTGAATCAAGCATGAGTCCAGGAAATAAGCTCCTTTCCCAGAAAAATTGGCAAAGCACCTGTAGCTTTCCCCAACCCCAGAACACATTTGAGTTCTCCCTGAATTTGACAATTTTGTGAATTCAACAAGAGTAGGAATATTTGCCTTCTTACCCTGGAATTGGTTTCTTTCCACTGAGTGATCCGGTTCTGCCAATGATCAATTGACCATCACCCAATTCTGGTCTATTCAAAGCAGAAATCAAAAACAGCTGAACACCTTCCATCCAGCCTTACTCATCTCTTTCTCTTTCAGAAATAAGATCTTGGTGATTGCTATTGTGTTCCAGATCTGTGTGGGCTGCTTCCTCTGTTATTGCCCTGGGATGCCCAATATCTTCAATTTTATGCCCATACGGTAAGAACTTGTACACATTGGTATTCTAAAGTGACAAAACCACCTATCAAAAGTTCTCATGAAGACATGCTACAGAGCAGAGCTAGTTAGAAAAGCCCATAGCCACCTCTGAACTTGTCTTCCCAAAACCTGAGAAGAACGTGGCTTGTTTTGTGGCTTGTGTTGTGTTGCATTGTGGTTTGCAAGAAATGGCTTTCAATACTATACTGTATAAGGAATCTAGCAACTCGGGCAAACATGAATAAGCAAACCAATGTTCTCTTCCCACATTCTTGCTTCTCTCTTTCCTTTGTAGGATATCACTACACACTTAGCAGGGCTATAAATCTCAACTCTCCAGACACTTTACCCTTTATTCAGGAATTAGCTAACTCAGCAAAAAACTCCCTGACAAAACACAACCATCTCGACTAATCACACAAAAACTAAAACATGAAGCATAGAGATATAGATTTGTCCACTGAAGTGCACGGACATCATTGAGTGTATTTATATACTTTATTTACAATCTACCCTTTATAACAGGAGCTCAAGGCAGCCTATAGTGCTAATTCCTCCAATTCTTTTCCCCAAACAATAACCCTATGAGGTAGGTAAGGTTAAGAAGAGGAGGGGGCCAGCCCAAAATATAGAAGGAAGCTTCTATAGCTAAGGTTGATTCGAATTTGGGTCTCCCCATTTCTGGTCCAACACCTTTACCACTGTACCTCACTGGCTCTCTTTAGGTTTATATTCTTTATATATGTAATTTAGGGTTTAAAACCTAGTTATTTTGCCACTCCTTCACAAATCATTTCTTGTTTCTTTAGGAAACCCCACCTCACATCTTACGAAAACCTTACTCAGCTTCCTCTAATACATATTTTCCTCTAGCTGCACTTCCATTGCCTATTGTTTCTCCTATCCCATCAAACATTTAGATATTAAATTCAGCAAAGCAAAAGCGGCTCATTTACACATCACCTTATAACAACAGTAAGTACAGACACAGGGAAAGACAGTGAGGAGTTAAAGAGCTAGAAGGCTACAGCTTAATCCTCCTGATCCAAATCTCCCCTTTAGCTACCGTAAGTGGGAGAAAGCAAATCCTCTCACAAGACGGAACTTCCTGCAGCTCAGATCAGCACCAAGGACAGCAGCCACTACTGCCCTACATTACAACTGCCTCCTTTTTCCCCCGAGACTTTAGCAGAAGAAAACACAAATCAAAAACTGAAAAAATAAAGCTTTGGGGCCATATTTGTGTGGCAGAACGATGCTCAGTTCCTGTCTGCTTCAAGCCATGTCACTGAAAGATGATTCAGCTCAGCAGGCTAATTTTTGAAGCTGTTAAGCTTAACTTTGTCCATTCTTTTGCTTCCCCCCTCCTGTCTAGATTCCAGTGGTGGTTAGTGCCTCTACCATTTGGCCTTCTCATCTTTGTGTATGACGAAATCCGAAAATTGGGAGTCCGGAGACACCCTGGAAGTAAGTTACAAGAATGGGTAGAGAGGAGGGAGGCACAAGTTGACATAAGGTTCATAGAAGACTGGATTCAGACATCTTCTACTGCAATTCCCAATCGTGGAACACTCAGAAATAGTGCTGTACTATTAGAAACCTGAATGGGACGCTGTGGCTCAGTGGCTAAGATGCTGAGCTTGTCAATCGAAAGGTCGGCAGTTCAGCGGTTTGAATCCCTAGTGCCGCATAACGGGGTGAGCTTCAGTGACTTGTCCCAGCTTCTGCCAACCTAGCAGTTCAAAAGTACGTAAAAAATGCAAGTAGAAAAATAGGGACCACCTTTGGTGGGAAGGTAACAGTGTTCTGTGCGCCTTTGGCATTTAGTCATGCCGGCCACATGACCACGGAGACATCTTTGGACAGCGCTGGCTCTTCGGCTTTGAAACGGAGATAAGCACCGCCCCCTAGAGTCAGGAACAACTAGCATATATGTGCAAGGGGAACCTTTACCTTTACTTATTAGAAACCTTCACGGGTATACCTCTTTGTTTTTCCATTGTCTGAAAAACTGCTGTGAGCATCAATGATATCCTTGTCACCCTCACCCTAATTTCCATGTTGTCTCTTTCCTCCAGGTTGGTGGGACAAAGAACTTTACTATTAAAGAAGAAACTCTGGGCACAAATACTGGTCCCCACTGGCATGGTTTGTGCTGCCTGGGCTGCTCCCTGTGGGTGCAAAATACTACAGTAAGAAGGAACCTGGGATTTGCTTTCTTCATTAGCTACCCCTTCAACCGAGCTTGCTGAATTTCTTACCCTTCCTATGATGAAGTTCCATATCCCACAGGTCCAGCTACTCTGCTCCAGCTACTCTGGGACAAGAATCTGCCCATCATCAAGAAAAATATTTGGGGATGCTGATATGCTAGGGGAAATGGACGGTCCTTGAGATGGCAACCAAATATAAACATCAGAAGAGATATAAAGTGTGTTTTTTAAATATATATATATAAAACAGGTTTCAAAGCTCCAAAGCCTGCAAACAAGGCAATATGACCTCAAGGAAGAGTAAATTGAGCAGATTGAGTAAGTGGTTTGCCTCCCTTTGCCCTCTCCATAGGAAAATCAGATTTTTTTAAAAAAAATGTATATAAGATATGCAATGGCACATTAGCATCACTTTCAACTTCTGCATGATTTGGACTTTTGGTCTCCTTGGATTAGTTGTTCCCAAAACTTACACAGAACTTTCACACAGTGGATGAAAGGAAAGCAGAGAAATTCATACACAGGCAAGCAGCCTTGATTCAAGATAACCAGACAATGAAGCTATATAAACATATTTTCCATTCCTTCAAATTCCTATTACCCTATAGCACAATGGACTGCAATAAGAAAAAACATAATAAAATGATATATGCCTCATGAGGGCATCAGGCAAACATGACTTACATACTTGCACCATACTTTATGATGCAAGTAAATAATTTTGTTGTTTGCGTAATGGCGTTATTTTGAAATCATTTGTTAGTTATCAAATGGGCAGATTATGCCACCACCAAACCACCTCCTGTACTTGCGAGAGGCTTCCCTTCCTCCCTGTCTACCGTGTTTCCCCCAAAATAAGACCCTGTTTTATATTTTTTTGAACCCTGAAATAAGCGCTTGGCCTTATTGCCATGCGCTCAAAAGCCCGATTGGGCTTATTATCAGGGGATTCTTATTTTGGGGGGAAACAGGGTACCACCCTATGAATAAAGAGAATGATCCTTCCAACTTTCTCCAGTTAATTCGCTCACCGATGTGGAGGTAACTATAAGACTGAATTAAAGGGAAGGATTGCCGTGCCCACAAAGTCTCTTTTAATGGTTTTTAAGAACCCAGTTCCTGAAAAAGAAAATACCTTGAGTCAGACTTAAACCACTTTGGGCTAGTATACTTCATCTAACTGTACTTGCTGATATTTGTCAATTATTATTATCTAAAAAAGATTAAGTATTATATATGCCCTGGGAGAAAAATGAATCTTTCCACTTCTGTTGCTTTACAAGTAGGAAAGACAATTAGATATATATATATGCACATGGACTAGAAAGGTTTCCAAAGAATGACACCATAATGCTCCCTAAATCTAGCCAGCTACTGTTCACATTCCTTGAATAAAAATCGTTTGCAGAGTGAGAACTCTCTTGCTGCCAAGATCATGCAGAGAAGAGGGACCTCTCAGAAGTTTATGACTGTCCATGTAACGCTGCGCTTCTCATTACCACTTGGAATTACATCACCACATTCTCCATCATGATGGCCTTTATAAAGGCAGCATCCATACACTGTTGCCATATGCAAGAAGAAAAATCAAGGCCCACTTTATTATCATCACTACGACAGGCCAAACCATAAAAGCCTTAATTTTCATTTCGCCATTTTATTCCCAGCTACATACGGCTTTACCTGCAAACCTTTATATACACCAGTCTAAATAACCTCAGCTTCAAATGTTATTGCTAAATTCACTGTGCCTTTACCTTTGAGCTTCTCCAAACCCCGTCCAGTTTTAGATTAGATAATATGGCAATAGTTTCTACGAGGGAAGAATGCCAGGTACATCACGATGCAAATGATGGAGCCTATATAATACGACTGATGTACTTGCGTCCAATGCCATAATAATAAGTGTTACCTTGTGTATGATGATCTTATGAAGTGTTGTCATTTTTATGTTATTCTGGCTGGTTATGGATGCTGATGCAATAGAACTAAGATCGAACAGGGTAGGAATATGACATTATTGTGTATACTTGTTGGTTTAGTGGTATCCGTCTTGTTGGCTTAATGGTTGCATAAACACCATCATAACGTAGGAAACGCATGCACAGAACAGACAAATGAATTCAAACTGGGCAAAGTATAAATAATACTTTTTAAATTAGCATCGTTCTTGGAATGCCACAGTGACCATGACTGGAAACAATCTCACTGCAGGAAGGCAGTGCAAAGGCCTGCGGGCCTTTGCAAACAGAATCCATAGCCGAGAGATCTTAGGATGTACACAGACACGGTCTCTCAAGTTGGAGCAACAATTGGTGGAGCTTCAGTTACTGTGTACCAGGGTGACAAAGAGCGCCAAGGAGCTGAAGGAAAGGAGGCCAGTGATCACCGCTTTAACCAGAAGTGCAGTCCAGCTACCCAGGAGAAAGACGTGCACAAACGATCTAGAAAAGCAGAGAGAAGTACGTGAGGCCTGAGATTTTAAGGCTGGCGTAAAAACAAACCTACTATTGCATCCCATGCTTGATTTGCACATCATGCTGAACCAAGATACCGTTTATCATCACACATGATCAGCGACTAACTCTCCTTTATAAAAAAAAATTTGCTGGGTTTGTAATATAAAGACCCAACAAGCTGACATGATGGCTTCCGGTGTTGGATGAATACAACCAAATGTAGCCACAGAGAGGGGCGTCCACTGGGTGGGGTTAAAAAAAAAGCCAAGATGGTGGTTTTGATCACAGCCCCGCCCGCTTCTTACTTTTTGACCTAGCAGAAATACTGAGATGGGAAAGTTCTCCGAGCATTGGAGCAAAGGAAAGTCTTGATTCTTTGAGAAGAGGAAGGAGTTTTAAAAGAAAGGGAGCCATGGTGAGGATGTGGGAGGCCCAGCTTCAATTCCTCACTCGTACAAAAAGGTTACTCAGTTCTGGGGGGGAAACGGATTATTGTACAGAAAATAAAGGAAAGGGGAAACAAGGAGCTGAACCAAGGATCTGGAAGTTCCCAAGGTTTCCCCTCTCCCTTGGTAACCTCCCTTGGCCACCTTAATTCCACCAAGAACACTCACTCCATAAAGAAGGCTTTGTAGATACTGACACCCAGGAGGAAAGTAAGGGGCAGTCGGTAATGTTTGGGTAAATCGTAGCGGGTGAACATCCACACCAAGGCAGCGGTGGCAATGTAATGAACCTGAAAGGGCACAAAAGGAGAGATAAGGAAAGATTCCCAAATGCTTTCCAAAACCTAACTGCCAAGCAGAACATCTGACATTCAACCACCTTGGATTTATAAACCATTGCAGTATAAAATTCAAATATGTTTCTTCCAAAGCTGGCTAGCTAGCCAGCTCTGCCCTTGTTCGATTTTCTCCTTTACAAAGCCCCCTAAGTTCAGGCTCCCCCTTGGTGCTCAAGGCTCGTGGTTTAATTAGGGCATCCGTCGGAACCCTGACATCTGGCCCCTAAAGTTCACTCAGTTTCCATTTTAGCTCTTGAGGGAAAACCCTATTCCTTACAGCAGCGTTTCTCAGCATTAGATACTTGGAGATGGGTGGACTTCAACTCCCAAATTGGTTGGCTAGGGAATTCTGGGAACGGAAGTCCACACATCTTCAAGTGGCCACAGTTGAGAAAAACGGCCTTAGAGATTTTCCTGTTGTTGCCCACCAGCTGCCAGCAGAGCTGGCGGAGGACTTGGACGATGAGGAGGTTGGGGAGGAACTTGGGCCAGCTCTGGAGTCTGGGGAAGGCTCTGATGAATGCTCTGCATTGGACGCAGAGATAGAGCCAGGACCGTCCCAGCCACCGGAGCTGCCTTTGGAGGCTGAGATGAGTGAGGAGGAAGAACAGCTGAGGCCTGTTCCAGATACATGTATGCGCAGAGCAGTTAGGAGAGGTGAACAACAGAGGACAACGAGGGAAGCAAAGCAAACATGGACGCTGAATTGTCCCTCCCTGGCTGGGGAATAAATAGAAGGAAAGGGGAGTGGTTGTCGTAGGAGACAACAGTTCATATTCCTGAAGATTTTGTTCATTGTGTTTCATGCCACAAAGACTGCTTGCCAGAAAATTTGCAGCCTTTCGGCTAGGAGCTCACAGCCTTTGTAGGCCTTGCAATTATCGCAAGGAACTGATAAGGTCTGTTACTGCAGTTAACTCCTTGAAGGACTATTGCCTGGGCTTTTTGGTGGGTGAATGCAATTAATTCACAAGAGGTAAATAAAGAGGGATTTTTCGTGACGGAGTCTGTTTCTTGCTTCTGCTAAGGCTGGGTCAGAACAGTTCCCTCCATCAAAGAAACAGTTTGGGGAATTCTTTATTGGAGTCATGTTTGATTACAGAAAGTTCCACATTCACAGAATGATCTCACTTACTTCCCAGCTTCCTGCTACAGAAGCCACACAAATTGAGTTTTTTAATTTTATACACACACACACACACACACACACACACACACACTGATGAGTTAGTGTTTTAAAATTAAATCCCAGTAAATGCATGAAAGTCTATGAACGTCCTGTCTGTGAAATATTATTTTATTTTACTCTTTCACATGCAAAGATCCACAAATTTAATGAACTGATTGATATTTTTAACTGGACTGCCAATCCAAATGTATATAGCAAGGAAGCAAATCTACATACATTACCAAACAAAAAAAACCCTTCTCAGTAAATAAAAAAAACATCTTCCTAGTCCTCAGTAATTTAATCCTGTCATATGAAGTATTATTTTAGAGCTCAACCGAAAACAGGGAGAAAATTAACACTTACCAGGCTGATGTTGGAATCAATACTCATCTGAATGTATTTCCAGTCAAACTCAATGCCACGAGCTCCCACCCACAATGGGATGCATCTGTTGGAAGCAGGGAGGCAATTAGGATGGAAAAACTTGATAAAGACAGAGGCACAAAACTTTGCACAGCAGCCTTGCAGGCTGCGTTTGTTGAGCCAGCATCAAAAATGTGGGCAAGCAAATGCCAATCTAGTTTCTCCCACCCCTCTTTTGAGCAGTGACCCCTCTTTGGTAAATCCAACTCACCGAGACATGATGAGCTCTGCCGTGGCCCAGCCCAGCGCAGCGACCATAATCTTATATTCTCCTTTTCCCGCGTTCCGGGACATCACCAGGTGCAGACCCACCAAGTCAGCCAGGTCTACGGTAGCTTTCATGAACTCCTGAGGCACAAGACAAAGATCAGGAGGAGGCAAGCAAACTCCATGTTTCAACCCCAAAGATTCACACACACCCACACCCCAAACCCAGCAAAGTAAGAGTGCGCCCAAACAGCATTCAGTTAGGTCCCTGAACAGGATCTACAGGCAGTAGCAGCCAATATTCATACTTATGCTCCAACAACTTACACTATTATTTGCTAATGGAAGTCAGATTACTGTGCTTCCGATTTGCAAAATATACTCACTTGCCCCTGTCCAAGCAATGTACTCGAACCCCAAATTACTCTACACTCAAAAGGTTATTTCTTTCAGCAAGATGGACTTACTTAGCAAGGTAAATAGTTATTTAATAAAACTTTCTGCCTTGAGCGTTTTACATAGCAAGGATGCTAATCTTTTCAGGCATAGGTTCCCCCCAAAGGAAAATAGAAATTTCTGTTACAGAAATGACTCCAGTCCCCACAGAATCGCCAAGCTCACAAGATTTACAGTGAAGAATGACCAAGTACAAAGAAAAATCAACCAGGGGAAAAAAAAAATCACTGCCCTTTGGATTTTTGTTTTGTAAATACATCAGTCTCTTGAGCACCTGGCAGTATGCAAAATGCCAACTTTTAAGACTCTTGCTTGCTTGGCAACAACCACACTTACTCCAACGAAATCATAAGCTCCTGCACCACCCTCCCAGGTTGGAAAGAATGTAGCTAAAAACAGCATCTGTGAAAGACAGAAAGAGAATAATCCATTGCAACTTTTTACCGTTACTGGCCTCACATTTTTGCACCAAGATTCACATTCATCCCTCCTTCAGCAAGAAGTGTTAACCCATTACCTTGCATAGCTGGACAAAGAGGTAGGTGGCTCCTGCTTGCACACATCGCCAAAAGGCATTATATTCTGACCTGCATGAGAGACAGTACAACGATGTCCCAGGTAAAATCTCTATTTTTACACAGCATTACACTGGCAATTACACCACAAACAGATCATCAAAGAATGAATCAAAATTCTGCTGCACCATTCTAAAAAACACCACAGGCCTTCAGGGCTGCAACATGGTGTAAACTCCCAAACTCTCAAAGCACCATTTAAAATAGTGTTTTCTCAACTTTGGCAACTTTTATAAATCTGCATGCATTCCTGCCCAGCCACACCCAGATTTTTTTCCAAGCCAGGAATCCAGTTCAGGGTTTGCAGCCCCTCCTTGGCAAGAGAAGAGCCCCCTCCCCCTTTTTCTCACCTGCCAGGCAACTACTGCACCTCAGGGAGGGGCTAGGGGCAAAGGTAGCTGTCCCAGCCTGGAGTCTGTGTGTCTTGGCCCAGCACTGATAAGCTTCTGGCTGTGAAATAGCTTTTGTTGGAGAAAGTTAACTTGCTGGTAGGATGGATTAAAAGTATTTTTTTTAAAAAAAATAAATAGCTGTAAAGGTTTTTTGGTGCATTGAACAGTAGTTACTGCTGTGTTAAGGTGGTGTTTCTCAACTTTATAAATCTGTGTACTTCAACTCCCAGAATTCCCCAGCCGGCCATGTAAAAAGTAAAACTTGATACATTACACCATTAGGTGTTAAATTCTGCAGGGTAAATACCATAAAGGGGACTAAAGAACTAAGTTTTTCAACTCTGTAACTTTGGCCGCAGAGTTCAGGCAGTAGAAGTTTAAACAGCATATAGACCTGAAACCAGAGATATTTTTATTGGGCATTCTACCAGAAAAATATGACAAAAAGACTACATATTTGATCTTGCAACTAGAATTGTATTTGCGCAACAATGGAAAAATGATGAGATCCCATCTGAGGGGAATGTAATTAAGAAAATATTAGAATGTGCAGAAATGGATAGACTAACGCTTATTATTAAGGACAAAGAAGAAACTGAATATTATTTGATATGGGACATATTTTATCAATGGCTAGGCAACAGAAACAGAAGTTAGAAAGGAGGAGATATAAAAAGAGGAAATGTTAAAGTGGAGAGTTGTTAAATAAGATGTTAAATATTACTGTTAGTATATTATTATGTTAGTATATTAATATTATAATGATGAATACCACAACAAAGTGTTGTATTATGACAACTCAAATATAAGTGTACCCAGATCACACACAGTTTGATGAAAATTGAATGTGATATAAATAAAACTTGTTAAAAAAAAAATTCACACAGCTTAAAGTTGCCAAAATCGAGAAACGCTGGTTTAGAGACTGTCTCTGAACTACAGCGCAGCCCCCGATATTGTAAGCAGCCACAATTTCTATCTCGCAGTCAGTATCAGCATATAATACGCTCACATACCCCTCTTCCAAGTAAGAAAGACACTCACAGGCCACTGCATTTATAGGTGATAAAATAGGGGAAATAGGCCAGGGCAAAACAATTCCCAAAGTGGAAAAGAGTCATCTTGGCAAACAGGTGGACCAGGCAGGCTGACTTTTGCCGCCTAGTACTGTAGTGATGTTCCTATGGAGAGACAAGAGGGAGAAAAAAAATTAATTAATCAATAGTAATACAGGAGGTCCTCGGCTTACGGCCACAATTGAGCCCAACATTTCTGTTGTTCAGGGAGACATTTGTTAAGTGAGCTTTGCTCCATTTTACAAGCTTTCTTGCCCCGGCTGTTTTAAGTGAATCGCTGCAGTGGATGAGTTAGCAACCCAGTTGTTAAGTGAATCTGGCCTTCCCCATTGACTTCGCCGGTTAGGAGGTCGTTAAAAGGGGATCGCGCGACCTTAGGACACAGCAACGGTCGTTAACTATGAATCCGTGGCCAAGCATCCAAATTTTGATCCTGGGGATGCTGCAAAGGCCGTAACTGTGGAAAAAAGGGGTCCTAACAGTCATGGGTTTTTTTTTCAGGGCTGTTGTAATTTTGGTCACTAAATGAACTGCTTTAAGTCGAGGACTACCTGTATACCCAGAGCCTCAAACACACAAACACACACACACACACACATTTCCCCCCCCCAACCTCCCAATTTGCCCTTCCCCCAACGACCTCCCTTCCAGCAGACTACAACCCCCATCAGCCACAGCCAGCGTTGCCAGGGAGACGGGACTGGAGGCGGCTCTGGCAAGTCTTGGAAGGTCGGAGCTCCCTCACCACACCCCGGGCTGCCCTTGGTCCCGACTGGAAGCGCCTCAGGACCAGCAACCCGACCCACCGCTCGAGAAGCGCTCCCACAAAAGCACCGCGCGCCTCTCTACGGAGCTCTCCGCTGAGGGAAGCCCCAAAACCCCTTTTCCTCCCTCATCAAGTCCCCCGTCCTCTTTTCCCTTCACATACACGTCCTCCTCCCGCCTCCTCCTCCTCCTCAAACGCATCTGCGCCTGCGCCCGCGGCGCCGCCCTCCTCCGTCGGCGCCCGTTTGACGGCGGTTATTGTAGTTCTTTCCCGCGGCCGCCAGCTTCTTTTTCCATAGAGCCCAGGGAACGCGATGTAATACAATCCCCATAATGCCTAGAGGTTTGGTCGTAGCGGGGGCGGGAGGGAGGGAGGAAGGGTGCATGGCGGGAGTCGTAGTCGTTCGTTTTAAATCACGTCGGCTTTAACGCGAAGGGCGGTGTGAGGGGAGGATCGCTGGAGCGAAAAGGAGGGAGGGGGAGAGAGGCGGCGCGCCTGCCGAGCGGTGCATTCTGGGAATCGCTGTCGGAAGGTGAGTGGGCACAAATGGATGGGAGTTGTAGTTCTCTAATCTAATGTGGACTACGGGAGTTCAATGAAAGTGTAGAAAATAAGTTACTTTCTATCTATCAATCATCTATTATCTATCTATTTATCTATCTATCTATCTATCTATCTATCTATCTATCTATCTATCTATATCTATCATCTATCTATCTATCATCTATCTATCTATCTATATAGATATATAGATATAGATATATAGATATATAGTTGGTTTTGTTTTGTATTGTTTTTCTATTTTATGGGGTGAATATAAATTTATTTTGTATGTACTTGATTTGATATTTTATCTTTTTATGTTTAATAAAGTTTGTTTTTTTTAAAAAAAAAAGAAAGTGTAGAAAATGCTTTTCACCGCTTCGTTTTGCAGACGGTTCTTCTGGAGTCTGGATATGTTTATAGAAATGCTCCGGATATCTCATTTGTTGCATTTCATCCACGAAAAGTACATCGCAGGAAAGTTGCAGTTCTTAATCGGTTTATCCCAAAGGTGGTTTTAAAGGTGTTTCACTTCTCATTCAAGAAGCTTCTTTAGAACTGAAGAACCTTCTTCGATGAGAAGCGAAAGGTCTTCAAAGAAAAAAAAAACGAAAGTCCGGTTGCCTTTTGAAAAAGCACCCTTGGGACAACCATGACCTGGGATGACTGAGAAATCTCCATAGACACTTGATCGATTTAAGTCATGCTGCATCTTCAATTCTTACTCATCCAGCAGTGGAAAAGCTGGGCACCTGTGAATACTGTGCCTTTCCCACCTCTCGCCCCCAAAGTTTTACACTTGAGCAGAAAACACAGAAGGTACAAGTACAGATTAGGCGAAACCTGCCTCCAAAACCGTAACTGTGAGAGGGACTTTGGAGTCTTGGTTGACTATCACTTAAACATGAGTCCATGGTGTGCAGCAGCAGCCAAAAAAGCTAATAGAATCCTGGGTTGTATAAACAGAGGCATAGAATCAAAATCACATGAAGTATTATAGTACCACTTTATAAAGCCTTGGTAAGACCACATCTGGAATACTGCATCCAGTTTTGGTCACCACATTACAAAAAAAGATGTTGAGACTTTGAGGGGGAGAGGAAGTGCAAAGAAGAGCAACTAAGATGATCAAAGGCCTGGAGGCTAAAACATATGAAAAACGGTTGGAGGATTTGGGTTTGGCCTAGTCTAGAGAAAAGAACAACTAGGGGGGACTTAAGAGCAATACTCCAGTATTTGAGAGGCTGCCACAAAGAGGAAGGGGGTCAGCTTGTTTTCCAAAGCACCAGAAGGCAAGGCAAGAAACAATGGATGGGAAAATAATCAAGGAGAGAAGCAACCTGGAATTGAGGAGAAATGTCCTTACAGTGAAGACAATTAACCAATGGAACAATTGCCTTCAGATATGGGTGCTCCATCACTGGAGGATTTTAAGAAGAGGCTGGACAGTCACTTGTCTGAAATGGTATAGGACAGTGACAGTTAACCTTTTTGGCCGGAGCGCCAGAACCTCAGAAGAGAGCAGCTGGCCAGTGTGCATGTGCACAGAGGCCAGCTGCTCTCCGGGTTCCATCGTGCGCATGCACACCGGCCAGCTGCTCTTTTCCGGGTTCCATCGCACGCATGCTTGCCGGACAGCTGGCATACCGGAAACCAGAAGAGAGCAGCTGGCCGGGGCGCATGCCCACAGAGAGGACTCTGCGTGCCACCTCTGGCACATGTGCCATAGGTTCACCATCACAGGTATAGGATCTTCTGCTTGAACAGGGGGCTGAACTAGGAAGATCTCCAAGGTCTCTTCCAGCTCTATTTTGATTCTATTATGATTCTGATACTTGCAAAGATGGGGCTTTGACGCTGATGCACTTAGTACAGGGGTGTCAAACTTGCGGGCCAAGGGCCGGATGTGTCATGTGCTGGTCACGCCCACCCCCGAAGGGGGCGGAAAGTTGCAATATGTCATGTGACATGTCATCGCGAATTTGACACCCCTGACTTAGAAGAATCCATCTCCTTTCCTCATTTAGGAACCTGCTGGCGAGCAAACCCATAGAAGTCCCAACCAGCCAGATTAGTAACGCCAATGCAAGTCCCCACCCCTTTAATATTACTCTACTGTTTTGACTTCAGCAATAGTCATTGCTCCGGTCATCTGATGAACGAAACCGAAGGATCCTAATTCTATCACTCCTGGGATTCTGTAAATTGGCTGCTTATCTTTTCACTCCTGTACTGTGACCCCTTCAACCTCTTTCCTGGAAACCACAAGAAGTCAGTGAGTCGGCAGTTTTATTTGTTCCTTTCTGCTGTGATAAATCTTTCCAAAGCTCAAGGCACCAGATGTTCTCTGCAGCCACAGGGAGATCTGGGGGATATTCGGATAGGATACTCGCTTTTCCTTAGGCATAATCCTATTGCATATTAAAAAGGGATTATCTCTGACCCTTTCATTAAGGAGAACTTGCAGAACCAGAGGGCTCAACTTAGAACCATTTGCTGTTCTTGATTACAATGTTGGTTATGTTGTTATTTTTAGGATAGTTTAATTGTATTCTTATGTCTTCTTAATCTAAACTAGTGAGAATAGCAAAATCCAGCCGCCTGAAAAGGAAATAATATCAATACTTCTCTCAGGGGACTTTTGCTAATTTTGATTGAAACAAAATCAAACCGCACTTTGGAGTTTATTTCTGAGGTTGAAAAATTGCTTTAAAATATACGTGTGGGTTACCCACCCAGCCCGTTAGTTTATGGATCAATATTTTACGTAAAAGACTTAATCCAGTAACAAGATTCAGTATGTCATGCAAAAATTGCCAATATAAGGCGAGCTGCCACAATTCTAGTTTGGTTCCTTATGCTAAGGAAGACCATTAGTCTTTCCAACATTTTTATTTCTATTGTTGCTTGCTTTTCTCTCTTGCTCAACATTTCAAGGAATTTTTTAAATAAGTATACAGGGGATGTTGTGATTGATGAAAACTCAGCCCAATTACATTTCTCCAACTGGCTCTTTGCTGGCTCTGGGTAATGAGAAGTGTTTTCTAACACTTCCAGAGGTTAAGAGGTGCATTTATTCCAAAAGGGTAATTTGGACTGGCGAATGGCTTTGTTGATTCCTCTTATAACTGTAATTGCATTGGATATCTCCAACCTCCTGTTCCTTAACAATAGGTACAGCAACACCCCTTTTCTTCCTATAAGGAGTCCAAAGCTGTTTGCTAAAATTAGCCTGCAGTCCAGGAAACCAGTAAATTGCAGAGAAGATCAACAAAATCTGAAAATACCATTAGCTTTACTATTAGCAATAAGGCAAATTTAGAAGCAGAATCCCATTTTCTTAAGCAAAATAGCTTACCATTGTTGAAGTTTTGAAAAAAAGCGCGGAGTGTAGAAGTTTCCTATGAAGTGTCTTCCAGAACATGGAGCTGGGAAAGCTGAATGCTAGGAACTATATCTCAATACAAAAGTGCACATAGCCAACAAACTGGGGATAGTCAAGGCTATGGTTTTCCCAGTTGTAATGTATGGTTGTGAAAGTTGGACCATAAGGAAAGCTGAGCGTCAAAGAATTGAGGCTTTTAAACTCTGGTGCTGGAGAAGACTCCTGCGAGTCCCTTGGACCGCAAGGCGATCAAACCGATCAGTCCTAGAGGAGATCAACCTGACTGCTCTTTAGAAGGCCAGATCCTGAAGATGAACCTCAAATACTTTGACCACCTAATGAGAAGGAAGGACTCACTGGAGAAGAGCCTAATGCTGGGAAAGACTGAGGGCAAAAGAAGAATGGGACGACAGAAAACAAGGTGGCTGAATGGAGTCACTGAAGCAGTTGGCGTGAGCTTAAATGGTCTCTGGGGGATGGTAGAGGATAGGAAGGCCTGGAGGAAAGTTGTCCATGGGGTTGCGATGGGTCGGACACGACTTCGCAACTAACAACAACATATCTCAATAACATCTGAGTTGATTCCTATTGTAAAGACAGACCAGGGACATTCTCCATCATAGTTACCATCTTACCAGATGCCTTGAGTAAAATAAAAAGTAAAACCCTGATCACTGCTGCATTTCCAAACAGTTCCTTCTTCTGCATGTACAAAATGATTCCATTCAGAAATATGGCCTATTATGGTGTCAGAAAGAATCCTCTGACACCATTCAAAAGAGTGATTAAGAGAGCAGGATTTGCATAGCCTTTGTAATCCATGCTGATTTCTGACAAGTTCAAACTATCACTGGCTATAGTTTTGGTGTGTGGTTGTACAAAGCACAATGTGAGTTTTTCTTACGAGAAAATTATCCATGAATATAAATCGAAGCGAAACAAAAGTTCCCAGGGAAATGGCAGTTTTCAGTGCTCAGAAACCTCCCAAAGCACATTCGTTTGACATGATCAAGAGCACGAATTCCAAATCCCTAAGACGTTAAGATCAGATGGATACAAATCAAGGCCAGTTTAACTCCAGTGGTTTTTATTTCAACACTTGCAAGATCTTGAAGACGCTACAGCCACACAAACCAATGCATAACCCCAGAGATGAGACTCCTTCTCCAGGGAGGAACTTTGGTGCAATTTATCTTCACTAAATAAGCTGCTATGGAAAGAAGGATTCACGCTCACGGATATACACGCACACACGTACACACAAAGCTTTACACAAAGTGCAGTGTTTAGGATTCTGTGGTTGAAGCAAAGAATCTATTGACTAAAAGTGGTGAGGCCCTCAATTGAATAGCCTGGAATGTAACTCGGACTCAGGGTTCAAATCTCTTCCTTGCTGTACATGTGCTTCAGGAGATCTGCTACACGACAGCTGTACCCATATTCATTATCATACCTGCCGGGGAAAAACACACATAAACAAATCTTTATATTCAAGAATGACATTGTACAAAAGTCAAAAGGCTGGAGCCAGCTCGACATCCAATGCCGTTCTGAAGTTATTCCATACTTCAGTTTTCCAGATTCTGGAACATTGGGTTAAGGCAGGAGTCAGCAACCCACGGCTCTGGAGCCGCATGTGGCTCTTTCATCCCTCTGCTGTGGCTCCCTGTTGCTGGTCGGCACCACAATTTTGAGAGGAGCTCCCGGGGGGGGGGGGAAGCATGGCGTGCCAGGAGGAGACTCTATGGCAAGGGGCAGGTTTTCCAGTCGGCTCCACAATTGATAGGACTTTTGGTTTGGACAGGTGGAGGAAAAAGAATACCGTACTAGGAGAGGAGACTCTATGGTGGGGGAACCGGACTTCCGGTTGGCTCCAGAATTGAACCAGGGGATTCCAGTTAGGACCTTTGTGGCTCTTTGAGGGTTTAAGATTGCCAACCCCTGGGTTAAGGAAAAATGCACTAACTATCATCTATAATTATAACGTGTTGCAAGTCAGTGGTAGTTGTACAGGCATTCCCTGTTTAGCAACTACCTTGTTTAGTGACCATTCGTAATAAGACAGTAATTTTTTTAAAAAAATCATTTTCCATCCAATGCCTGCATTTGTAACCAAATCTGGTTAAAACTAAGTGAAGCTCAATGTCTGAATGCAGTGTAGATACTCTGTGGATTGGGAAAACATCCCAGTTTTAAATGAGGGGGAAATGCCAGGTGTATTTTCCATATTACAGTTCAATACTTCTCCATTATTTGAATTAGCTGATGAAATTAACCCTGCAGGTGATGGTCTGGTGTTTTGACAGACTGGAGGCATCTAACTATATATCCTTACTGGTGAAGGAAAGCAACTCAGACCATTTTGTTGGGCAATTCTACTTGTGGCAAAAGATCATGAGATAATGCCCTGGCCATTTTCCTTATGAGCTACAATATCTTGGAAAGCTCAACTGGGGAGATGAAACAAAGGATTCAGCTTACCAGGAGATGAGCTTCACAAAGTTATCATTGAGGGAAATGCCTGCTGCGGCATCAAAAATAGAGGAACGATTGTCACCAATGAAATCAGTCGAAACAATCTGCAAACAAAAGAAGAGAAAACTACCGTATACAAAGAAGATGGAAGGAGATACTTGTAATAACCAACATCCTGGGCTCAAAGCCTGGATTTTGAATGTCAAAACCCTTCCAAGAAGATCAAGAGCGCTCCACTTGAAATGGGAGTGCTTCAAATTCAAATGTTTTGCACGTCAATCCCAAGTGATGAAGCAGCCTGGCAAAGGGGGTCACCATTTTGATACCCTTTATCAAAAACCGTGTCTGGCATTGCACTTGTTTTTAATTGTTACAACCTGTAGCTGGCTCTTAGGTTTATCCACACATCCCACTGAGCCTCAAAGCTATCTCACTTACCATTATTGACATGGCCTCATGACATAACGTCATCTCGTCTCCAGTCTATAGCTGAGGCTGCTTAAGTATATTTATCTGATTCAAGGTTAAAACGGTGTTTCCCATCTTCTCCCCACTCAGCTTTTTATATGCATGATCTTTTGCATCTCAGTGGTGTGCAGTTCTTGGTGCTCTCTGAGCTTGGTTGTTTGGTTGCAAATAGTTCATAATCCATCTTCAGTGTCAGAGAGTATGGGGCTTCCTGCCTGTTTATATATAGTAATTTGCCTTGCCAGTTTTGGTGGGGGTGTGGTTTCCTCCTTGGTAGTTCCTTGAGCTACAGATGTTCTCCTCTACTAGGACTATAGTAAGTGGTGGTATTCAGCCGGTTCTATCCGGTTCGGGCAAACCAGTAGCGGCGACTGCAGGAGGCTCCGCCCACCCACCCGTCCCATTTTTGATGCTCTGCGCATGCGCAGAGGTGGTGTGTGCGAGCGGAGCGAGCGTGCGTGCTCGCTCACATTTGCAAACCGGTAGCGAAGGTAAATGAATACTACCCCTGACTACAGTGGTTACACAAAAGGCACTGGGACCTGCCCACTAGTCTCCCTGGCTATTTTCAGAAGCCGTAGATACAGTCTCTTCCCTTTGAACGCTGGTGAAGAGCATTAAGGCTTGAGCAGCAGGAGAAAGCATGGGGCATCTGATGCCAGCTCCTTGTCTTCATGAATAGATAAATGTTCTGACTGCCAGCAAAACAGCACAGGTTAAAGAATGAAAATCCATCCACCACCACCGCTCAGCACAAAACATACACACACACACACACAACACTGCTGTAGAGAGAGTACAAGAATGAGAGAGCAAAGAAGAGAGTAAGATGGAGTGACAGGGAGAAAAAGGAGTGGAAAAAAAGCAAGAGTAAGTCAGGTGACTGAAAGAGGAGAGAGGGAGGGAGGTGGGGAAAGAGAGAGAGGATAATCCATGGATAATCTGATGGTTGGGCAAAAATTGATCCACTGGGTGAACAGAGGCTTCCTGGTAACATACAGAAGGCAGAAACCCCCATCCACTCCTCAGATCAGCTTTTCACACAAAACTAAACCCACTGGCTTGTCTACCAAAACTCACCTTTTTCCTTCCTTCACCCCCAACTCACATTAACAACTGGTGATGTTTTTCCCACCAGCAAGAAATCCACCAGTGGCTTTCCCTAGCCTGTCCCTTATCACGGGCTTCCATTTGTCGGCATTATTACAAAAAGCAAACAAAACAATCAGCTGTTAGAGCATATTATGCCGGCCTACTCTAGAGGTTGCCTTGCCTTAAATCTGCTGAAGCTTAAGCTCATTGGAGCATCTTAAAATAATCCTGCAGCTCGCCAATGGAAACATAAACATCATGTTTACCTCATCTTCTGTATATCCCAGGATCCCTTTCATTGGCCCTTTAGCTGCTTTCTTGATAGCTTCTTTAATCTGAGCATAGGTAGCTGATCTAGAAAGGCGGCAGGTCAGGTCAACAACAGACACATCACACACTGGCACACGAAATGCCATGCCAGTCAGCTTCCTGGAGGGGTGGAGAAGAGATTTGGTCATTAAAAGGAGAAAGAAACAGTTCCCATAGCGGTCTAGATTTGAAGTGTCTTACCACCAACCACTCTGTCCTCCAAGGAATGAGGGTGAGAACTGGCATTTAAGACTAAGACTCCAGCTAAGTTGTTCTGACCCAGCTCCCCAAATACGATAAACCCTCTGTATTTAAATCAATGATTCCTTTATTAGGAGCACCGGCAGCCCTGGCAAAAAAGTTTCTCTCTCAATGCAGGTTAACAAGTCTGTCCAGCAGGGAGATGAATACTTTTCTGCCACATCTATTCATCTCCGCCCCCTGCCTTTTATCCCCAGAGCTAGGATGGGGCTTTGCGGCAGTGGCTTTTCCATCCCAAGAACCGGACCATAGATTTCCACTGCTCTCCTCTCCTCTGCCTTCTGTGCATCTGCGCACTGGGACCCAGCTGTTCCTCCTCTTCCTCATCAGCCACCTCCAGATCTAGGGGATGTTGACTCTCCATCTAAGGGCTGACGGATGGCCCAGGCTCCGCCTCTGTCTCTCTCTCTGACAGCTCCATTCCCTCTTTCCCCTCGGAGCTCTCGGGTTGCTTTGATGCTAACCCTGACTCCCACGCCTCCTCCTCCTCATCTGATTCGGCTGCTGGAGGGGCCGGCAGCCAACAGACCACAACATAAGTATTCCCAACTGCAATAAATATCATTTGGCAGAATCTGTGCTATTTTGTTTTCTCCGTTTTTGTTAACGTCTTCATTATTTCCTTAATGACATCATCAACCTACCACATTGGGGCAGATTGACCCCACTGAGACAGCCGTCTATATAACTCACTCAAAAAAAAGTAAGGATAGGTTTTAGACTAGCTCTTTCATTCTTCAAAGTAAGCATGGCTAATGATCAAGGGTTACAGCAGAGGTCTTCAAACTTGGCAGCTTTAAGACTTGTGGACTTCAACTCCTAGAATTCTCCAGCCAGCATAGCATAGCTGGCTGGAAAATTCTAGGAGATGAAGTCCATAAGTCTTAAAGCTGCCAAGTTTGAAGACCTCTGGGTTACAGGATAAATAATATAAAACATCTTGGTGTCCGAGAAATATTCTCAGAATGAAATCCTGGCAGTTCTATGGTTTTCCCTCATTTTCATGGTCATAGATCAATAATTAGAAATACAGCCTTGCTTGTCTCTTATGGTCACATCTTTAAGATTGGCCCAAATGCACAGTGCCCTCCCCCTCCCCCCCCCCCCCACTTTTCAGAAGTTAAATTTGTTCTGCATACCCATGAAGTTCAGGAATGACCTTGCCCACAGCTTTGGCAGCACCGGTAGAAGCTGGAATGATGTTCTGGTGAGCACCCCTCCCATCACGCCATGCCTTGGCAGAAGGTCCATCCACCGTTTTTTGAGTGGCAGTGTAAGCATGAACAGTGGTCTGCAGACCAGAAATGTCAGTTGATATATAGGAACAGACATACAAAGCGTTTTCAACAGGAGATGCGATCAAAACAAGTCACTTGGGTTTCCTAAAGGGGCTGTTTTTGTATGTACAAACGGAACCAGTACATAATACTTTAGGGTGCATTTGCTATCATTTGCAATCTCTGATTTTTATCTGGACAGATGCACAAATGCCACATGCCAAAACTTATGAAAAGTTATAGCAAATCTCCCCCCCCCAAAAAAAATCAATTCAAACTGGAAAAAATGATTTACGAATGATTTTGCTCTAGGCAAATAGAACAAAATATGACTGTTGGCCAACCATAATCGGGATTTTACACCACCACTCCCTTAACTTGATTAGGAAGCCTGGTACTTAAGGACAGCTGTAACTGTATAACTTGGCAAACTGAAAGTGCTGCAATTTCTTATTAGTTGATGTGTGGGATTAATCAAAACACCCCCAGCCATCTCCTGAGAAACTCCATTCTCAAACCTTCATAGCTATAAGAGACACAGGAATGGCAGTATCTGGGTTTTATCAGAAGGAGAAAGTGTGTTCTTTCTGGAATAAAGAAAGTCATTTTAACTGGTTTTTTTTTCTTTTTGAGGTTGAATTGCTTTTACAGCTCTGTAGATTATATCTATATATGCACTTAGCTGTCTTTACTTTTCTCTCTCTTTTGTGTGTGTGTGGTGTGTGTGTGTGTGTGTGTGTGTGTGTGTGTGTTCCTTTAATACAATATTGACTCCTGACAACAGTTGGACAAATCCCTGAAGTTTTCTTGCCAACATTTTGGAAGTGGTGCGCCCTTGCCTTCTTGGTAGGAATGAAAGAGAGCGACTGGCCCAAGATCACTCAGTTGGCTTTGGGTCTATGGTTACAATCTCCAAGCTTCTAACCTGGTGCCTTAACCATGACATCAAATTGGCTCTCCTGTATGAATTTGGCAGTATAAAAAAGCCATAAATCAAGAGATGAATAAGCACGTTGGAAAGAATGACACTGTTCTCACCATCAGGCCCTCCACAATGCCGAAGTTCTCATGGATGACCTTGGCCAAAGGTGCCAGGCAGTTGGTGGTGCAGGAAGCATTGCTGGAAAGCAAGAGTTACACATGACCCTGATTTTTTGTTGTTGTTGTTGTTCAGCACCTTCCCAACAACCTGCATATGAAGTTACATCTCAACACAGATCTGTATTCTTAGGTTCTCTTAAGTTTTTAGCTCCATCTCCAAATCCATCAAATATGAACCAAAAACTATCATTTTCTAATGATTCATGCCAAGACAGCATCATTTAGGGCTTTGGTAAAGTTCTAAAGGGTGCCATGAGCTTCAAATATTAGCTGAGAAAGCACATCCAATCTTTCCTCATAATTACACCTTGCTCAATATGTTGGTCCATAAACTCACCCAACAGAATGAAATTACAAAGCAATCTTACTCAATTAAGTTTCTTAAATGGTGTGAATAGAGCCGCTAAGACTTGCCTTCCCTGTCACAGAGCCAGCCCTATGGAACAGCCTCTTTCCTAAGATTCAGAGGGCCCTAATCCTCTTGGCCTTCTAGAAGGTTGCCAGAATCTGGATTTTTTTCCCCAAGGCTTCAAGGCCAGGAATATTAGGAGAGCCCAATAGGTATGGGTCTGTTTTTGTGAAATTGCTATGTTGTGCCTTAATTTTCTTAATTTTCTATTTTAATTGCCTATAGGGAGGAAGGGATTGCACTGATTTTTGTATAGATTGGTCACTGCCCGTCAACTCATAAGTTTTTCTTCAGCTGGCCAAATTCGATCTTACCTCACAACGTTCATGCTAGATGGATCATACTTCTCATGGTTGACTCCCATAACAAACATGGGTGCATCAGGCGATGGGGCAGTCACCACTACTCGCCTGGCTCCTCCATGGAAATGAGCCTGTAAAAAAAATGGCAGATTTCCGTTATAGAATATCAGATTCTGACAGCCCACAGGCAATAGGACAAACAGCCTCAATAAGGATAACTAAAAGATTGTATGCTTTATTCCACTGCAGCAGAAATCTGTGCTGGCCCATTATAAAAAACAAGCATCTAAGTGAAATCTCCTCAAACCCAGCAAATATCATAAAAAGGCATTTACACTGGTACTTAGGGGATGCGATGGCTCAGTGGCTAAGACGCTGAGCTTGTCGATCAAAAGGTTGGCAAGTTCAGCGATTCGAATCCCTAGTGCTGCCTAACGGGGTGAGCTCCCGTTACTTGTCCCAGCTTCTGCCAACCTAGCAGTTCGAAAGCCCGTAAAAAATTCAAGTAGAAAAATAGGCACCACCTTTGGTGGGAAGGTAACAGTGTTCCGTGCGCCTTTGGCATTGAGTCATGCTGGCCACATGACCACAGAGACGTCTTCCGACAGCGCTGGCTCTTCGGCTTTGAAAAGGAGATGAGCACCGCCCCCTAGAGTTGGGAACGACTACCACATATGTGCGAAGGGAACTTTTACCTTTACACTGGTACTTATCTCAGAGAAAGGACCTACCTCAAGATACTTACCGAAGCTTTCTCAATATTGAGGAAGACTCCAGTGGATTCTACTACATACAAGGCACCTGCATCTGCCCAAGGAATCTCACTTGGTTTCATGCTATGAAATACAAGAGGACAATCTTTATTCAGACTTTTATTCAGACCTGCACCTGCCCAGACTTCTACTCAAGCAGGAGATTACTTTCAGGGCCCCTAGGCTTCAGCCAAGTAATTGGATGAACATGTCATGGAATCCACTCTCCTCTCTGACCTTTAGAAATACAAGCATCCCTGACATTCACATGCTCTTTTCTTGTTTAAGTGTGCAACTCCCACTGAAGATTTACCCTTCTGCAGTAGCACCTCAACTAGATTCACATACTGGGAAAAGCAATGAGTTGTGCAATAAATGGTAATTGGTAAAAGTTCACACATGCTGAATCCAGACAAGCAAATCTGCTTCATTATAGTGCATTATCTGTATTGTGATAGAAAGAAGATGGTATAAAATGGAAGAGAATTGATAAGACTACCCTTCCCCAAAGAGCCCAAAGCATTGGTTTTACTCTAATATCACTAGTCACCCTGTTTAAATCCAAAATTATGATGCCCTGGGAAGGCGTCAGAAAATTAAAGCATTGTAAGAACTCCATCTCCAAAGACACATTTGACCAAAGAGCAACTATATAAATTTGCTAAATAGTGTAATTGTTTTTCATTTTATTTTTCTTACACACAGAGGCCACACTAATGCAAACCCTGTTGTGGTCCGCCAGTGGCCAGACCTGGCAACAGATTCGGATAGTGAGGAGGTTGGGGAGGAACGTGGACCAGTCCTGGAGTCTGGGGAAGGCTTGGATGATGGCTCTGAGTCGGAGGCAGAGAGGGGGCCAAGGCCATCTGGTAGTTCTTTTCTGCCTCCGGAGTCTGACATCAGCGAGGCAGAAGAACAGCGTGAGCCTGTTCCCAGTGTGTGCATGCGCAGAGCTGCCAGGAGACAGGAACAATTAAAGAAACAGGGTCGACTTGGGAGTAAGGCTTGGAGATGAATTGGCCCCTCCCATAAGACATAAAAGAGAAGTGAATGGGACATGAGCTTTTGCAGGAAGCAATTAGTTCATCTGGCCGATTCAAGATTTGAAACTTCTGTTTGTGACTCTGTGACAAGTGTGGCCTTGCCCTGTGTCTGGAAATTAGCTCTTTGGCAGCGTTCCATGTGAGATAGATGGGTGTTGATAACCTTCCTGCGAAAGACTGTTTATCAAGCCTTGCGGACTGTAAATGATAGTAATTTACAGCCATATGAATTAAAGAGGTTTGCTGGGACTAAGTTTGTGCTGATTACTTTCTAAGGAAGCCTAGGTCAGAACAAACCCCATGAAATAGTGTTGTGCACTCTTATAGTCAGCTGAGTGTTTACACAGCCTCAATAAAAAAGTCTCAACTTCTTTAAATAGACATCTCGTAAGGGTAGATAAGAGAGACAGTTTGTCGCAGGAGTTAAGGTTGCAGGCTGGAAACCAGGAGACTGTGAGTTCAAATTCCACCTTAGCCACAAAGCCATTTGGGTGAGCTTGGGCCAGTCTTTTTTTCTCAGCCCAAGGAAGTAGGGAACGGCAAACTACATCTGAAAAACGTTGCCAAGGAACCTGCAGGAGTCAACGATGATTGGAAAGCACACATACACAAAGATAGTTACATTCTCATAACTGTCTTTCTAAGCTGCCCAACTACCAAAGTTCCCTGGGCAGACCACATTACTGAGAATATTAAAATACTAAAATATTTTAAATGGGTAAAACATTGAAATGGAATGAATGCATTATGCTCCGTCTTATTCCTCCCACTTACCACTGGTATACTGAGATTTTTGATCCGTTCACTACCAGCTTTCCACTCTCTGCCATGACCTCTCCCTTGAAGCGCCCATGAGTAGAGTCATATTTGAACATGTAGACCTGTGGAGGAAAGAAGCTAAAGCCACATCATGCCAGGAGAACTGAATTTGTGCCATCTCTCTGATCATCACCTTCTTTTAATGACCACATAATCCCTTCCGGAGTGGGGGCTGGGCAACTGAATGGAGCTGAGTGTTTAGTGGCCAGATGCCCTTCCTGTTGCCAATGCAGAGTTTTTTTCAGCAGATATATTCCCATGGTGCCCCGAGAAATACCTGCCTCTACCTAGGATCGAACTCACAGCCTCCTGATTGTGAGGAGACACCTCCACCTCTAGGCCACCGCACCACTTACCTCTCTAGCTTGATAGAGGTCTAAAAAGAGACAGCCAATCTCCATTTGTCCAGGCATCTGACAACTGCACAAGGATGCTGGGATTTCAAAGGGTTAGGCACCCAATTCTTATACAGGTGGTCCTTGCTTAGTTACAACCCCGATTCGAAGTTCCAACATCCGCCGCCCCCATCCCAGCCCTGTGGTCACGTGATTGCATTTTGGGTGCTTGGCAAACAGTCTGCATTTATGTCCATTTGCAGCCTCCGAGGTCACAGGCCTACAATTTACAACATATATATTTTTTTTTGCCAGAAATGACATTTCCTTTTATTTTCCAGCAAAAAACGCCCACTGCAAACAATGGGTTTGTTTTAGGACTGCTGCATTCACTTAACAAGTGCCACAAAAAAAAAGTTGCAAAATCAGTTCAGTCACTTAGTGATTCACTTAACAACCAGCACCGACTTATGACAGTAATTCTGGGCTCACTTATGGTCGTAAGTCAAGGACTACCTATAAACAAGAGATCATTCCTGTTTCCCAAGAATAACTAGGTATCAAATTAGAAAAGTCCTAACCTCTGCTTACACTCTATTGCTGGACTCCCAACTTCCTCTCCATTCCAGCATATTTCACAGAAAGAGATCGGGGACATGTAGAAAGGACCTTCTTACCAGGGTTTCAATGAACTCTGACACTTTTCATATCAGGCCTTCCTTTCCTGCCCCGTAAGGAAACTAAACTAATTTCCACAAGAGGTTTGGTGTAGTCTCATAAGAAAGCCATTACCATGTAGTTCACATCAATGTAAGGGTCATTGATGGCCACAACTTTGATCCCTTTCTCCACGCAGGCCCGAAGGACCAAGCGCCCAATACGTCCAAATCTGCAAAAGCAAAGAAGCCCATCCATTAAGAGCACATTCACATTCCTTTGGTACAATTAAGGTGAGCAGAAAGGATTACTTGAAAAGAGACTTCCCTTAGTGCAATGTTTCTCAACCTATAGAGCAGAGCAGAGCAGAGCAGAATAGAAGAGAGAGGAGAGGAGGAGGAGACAGAATAAAGGATAGAATGGAGAATGGAGAATGGAGAGGAGAGAGGAGAGGAGAGGAGAGGATAGAATGGAGAATGTACAGGAGAGGAGACAGAATAGAGGATAGAATGTAGAATAGAGAGGAGAGGAGAGGAGAGGAGAGGAGAGGAGAGGAGAGGAGAGGAGAGGAGAGGAGAGGAGAGGAGAGGAGAGGAGACAGAATAAAGAATAGACTGTAGAATGTAGAGGAGAGGAGGGAATAGAATAGAATAGAATAGAATAGAATAGAATAGAATAGAATAGAATAGAATAGAATAGAATAGAATAGAATAGAATAGAATAGAATAGAATAGAATAGGTTCTTTATTGGCCAAGTGTGATGGACACATAAGGAATTTTTCATTTTAAGACATTTAGACCTCCCAGAATTCTCAAGCCACCATGAGAGAGGTAAGCTCGGGTCCCACGGGCATGACCTCTGCCCATATCTGTTTTTAAAGTGGCCTCAGGAAATTGCTATGACCTTCGGATAGACAAAAAGACAGCAGGAAGATTCCCAGAAACTAGAAGGCTTGAAGTCAGGGGTTTGCCTCTCGGTTTCATGTTGTGCTTCCACCTAGGTTTCACTGCAACTTTCCAACTTAACATAAACAATCACATAGTGCAACCCAAATATTCCAGCTTCAGAATCAAACCAGCAAACTTTATTCAATCACAAAGGTTTTGTTTGAACATTATTGTTGCAAAAGACCAAGAAGAAAAAAAAATACCCATTTAATTTTCTATCATGGGGGGGGAGGGGAATTTCAAGAAACTAGATTAACGTTTCCTAATATGTGGACTTCCAACTCCCAGAATCTCCCAACCTCGTCTTAAAAAACAAAATACAAAAATATCCACTGGGCACTGAAGAAAAAAAAAAAAAAGCTTACCCATTGATTCCAACAGCAAACTCCGCCATGTGTTTCTTAGGTGGTGGTGGAGGTGGTGGAGGGGGTGGAGGTGGAGCTTCTGGTTCTGGCTCTGGGGTGGGTGGCTGAGGCTCGGGCTCTGACTCCGGGGTACCTGGCACTGGCTCAGGAGAGATCTTTGGAGGAGACCCGTCACTGATCTCAAGCCTGGAGGAATATCAACATCACGAAAAGAGTGAAAGTAATTGCAAATTTATCTCGGTTGACATTTGTAGGCTTCTTCTAGCATAGCCTTATACTATATCAGGCTATGTCTGTGTTTGTGTGTGAATACATACATATATACATATATAGTATGTAGTATATATATGTGTGTGTATGTATGTATGTATATATATGTGTGTGTGTATATGTGTGCATACTGTGGATCTGAAAATATTTTTCTCTTGAACCACTTATGGCCAATTCACATGTAGATTGGTTTCTCTCTAAGCCATTCTATCATTTATTTGTATTTGGCTTAATGCAAAATATAAACCCAGCCATTATGACTTGTAAGTCATGGTTTCTGATCAATGATTGCAATGAGTACATTTTATCTATTATTAAATTCATATTAGAAACTATTATAGTTCTTCTTCAGGAATCTGGAGAACTAAAATTTGACAAAGGTGTTACTTTAGATTCCAAGAGAGAAGGAATGGCAGATCTCATGTACATATCTACTCCAATCACCATAATATCTTCAACTGTTTCTACAAATTCTTTCAAGACTAATGGACATGATATTTGTGAAATTGAAACAAACAAGCAAAAACAAATGCTCAGAAATACTGGTATTTATATATGTAAAGAATATTCAAGATAATTATTTGGGAGGACAACCAAAAAGTTATTGGATGTCGCCAAACAGGGAAAATATTTTCTTCCATGTATAGCTGTAATACTCATTCAGCAAAAAATACACTTTATACAACAGATAGATGTTAAATAATTTCCATGTGGCTAGGCAGGCTTCTGAAATGCTGTTATTTTTGCTCCAACACCTATCCCTCCACTGATCTTGGTTTGTGAGTAGACATGAAAGTCATTTCTTTCCAAGAACAATACTCAATATTGATAGGCATACCACTATCCTTTAATGAAGCGTTGGATAACATATGCCCACCTCTACAACATTGCTGGGCTACAATTCCCATCATCCTCACCATTTGTCAGGTCAGCTGAAACTGCTGAGAAAAGCAGTTCAACCATGTCTGGAAGATCACAAGTTCCTCCTCCCTATTTCAGGGCATAAATCCGAAGATCTTACCATTGATTATATCGATTCCATAAACTTCACGGTGGAGAGTTAGCAGTTAACCTTTAAAGTCTTTCAAGATATTTTCTTACCTGAACACTTTGACACTAACTGATGTGCTACACTGATCCATTTTCGGTGAACTATTGCGTTGATTTCATATACTGGCTGACCTATCTACTGCTTCTCTGCCTAGAGACACTGAAACAGGATTTCAAAAAAAGTTAATATTCTCAGCTGAGCATTCTTTAACCATTGTCAGAAAACACTTCACTCCATCTCCATCCACAAACCCTTTTCAAAATTATTTGCTTCATTTTCCTTTTATGTTCTAATTCACAGACTGACAAATGTATTATCTCAAACAACTTGGGATAGGGCAAAATACTTGGTTTCAATTAACTATCCTAAATGTGTATCTTCAAAGACTTTTTGGGTCTTCTTGAGCTGGAAGATTCGGGGGGGGGGGAATACTCCAACTGAAGTGCACGGTTTCCAGTGGTGAAATGCAATTTTTTTTGCTACGGGTACTGTGGGCGTGGCTTGGTGGGCGTCATGTGAGTGGGTGGGCGTGGCCAACTGTCTTTTTAAAAAACTTTTAAAAGCATTTTTACTACCTATTCGCCCGAACCGGTAGTAAAAAGATGCTTTTAAAAAGTAAAAAAAAAAGTTCCGATGATCACAGCTGTGCCGTGCGATCGTGGGAATTTTTTTTTTTACTTTTTTAAAGCATTTTTTTACTACCAGTTTGGGTAAATAGGTAGTAAAAAAATGTTTTAAAGAAGTAAAAAAAAAAAGGTTCTGACGATCACGCAGCACAGCTGATTGACAATCATCTGTGCTGCACAATCGTTGGAACCTTTTTTTTTTACTTTTTTAAAGCATTTTTTACTACCTATTTGCCTGAACCGGTAGTTTTTATCACTACCGGTTTGCCCTAACCAGAGCGAACTGGTAGCATTTCACCCCTGACTGTTTCCCTCCCAGCACAGATCTATTAAATCAGGGTTCCCCAAAGTGGTCAATATCAACCCCAAGGATCAGTCGGTCTATCCAAGAGGTCAATAAACAGCTGGTGGTCACAATAAGATCAATAAATGTCTGGGTGTCAAAAGACTGTTCCTGGAAGATTGTGATTAAAATTCACTATTCTCCAACAAATGTCAATGCCCTTTTTTGATGCAGGCTTCCCATTAATGATATCAACAGTTTTAGTAAGAAAAAGTATGTTAAACCACATATTTTAAATATTGCCTATTTTATAGAGTCACTGTTATCTATTATTTGTTGTGTTGTTATTAAAGTACTATTTATTACTTTCATGTGTTTCATGGTTGATGAACAATCTGAAACTTCATAAAGGCATTGATGAGCTGAAGAGTTTGGGGACCCTTGTATTAAATCAAACTAAGCCAGGTAATCCGATGAGACACACATTTTGTCCCAATAAATACATCCCCTTGGACTTTGTGTTTATTTGAAATCATTTTCTGACAGCACATCCCGCACTTCTTGGCAACTACTGGACAGAACAGAAGCCATCTTCATTTCATCCCTGCCAATTCAACTCTGCAGTACTCCCAAAGAAACATTTTAGCCGATTCATGACAATCTTTTTGTTTAGTAATTATTTATGTGTAACACTGCACTAAAAGGAAGCTGGAATACATACCTTAAATGCAAAGCCAAAAGAAAGAAATAAACCTTTCTTCTGAAGTATAGCAGTAGCAACAGCTTGCAGTTCAAGTATGAAAAACTGTTGCTATAGAAATCAAAAATTGGAGAATATGAGCTATCTTCTTGTAATTCTAGGATCTTCTCGTCTATTTATTTTATTTAACATATATATAAACTGGCATATTCAGCATCTATTAGTATAAGCATATTTGGCAATGGCTTGGGATTTAATAATAGCCACAAAAGATTAGCCCAGGAAATATTTATTCCCTACCAACATAAAATTGACTATACCATTTTTGATACTCCAACCTTTCATATATGGAATGAAAACTTTCACCTATCATTAAAAAAAAAAATGCATTCTCATTCTCATTGCAGGCTCTCAGTTGCTGCAGTGCTACTCCGTGGCCAGGAACTGAGCGCCAAGCTTACCCAAAAACATATTAAGGAGATACCAGCCCAGGACCAGTCTCGTCATGTACAAGCAGTCTGGATTTTTTTTTTCCTATCTAGGTTGCAACAGATATGACCTTGAAGAAGTCCCTAGCATAGAATTGACGCCCAAGAAGTGGCTTATATACAATGTAGGCTAGATATAGTGTTTTTAATGTCAGACACACAACCATAGCGACAGAAATTTAAGTAGAAATTTCTTAGTACCTACACATTGATCCTGCTGACAGCAAATGCAATCTAAATTTTCCATTAGAAAATTGTCTCTCCTATCTCCACCCGGTATCTGCCTCCAGCCCTCCATTGCTGGCTTCTGATTTCCATAGCAGAGACAAGAAGCCCAACTTGCATGCTTCCCTTTGGGGGCCTAGACAAAATAATCCATTCACCGCAGTAATGAAGGCTTATATCTCCCTATCAGAGAAAGGTCAGGCATTTCATCCCAGGATCATTTCTCCCCCAAATCCACCTAGCTGCTGCTGCTGCAATCTCCAATGCAGACAAGCTAGCCAGACACCAGCTGCACTTTCTTGTACCATCAAGCTTAATGTCGGTTGCCCACCGTGACTAAGCAACTGTGCAAAAATCAAGCCACTCTGGCTTAGTCAACTAGTGACAATTAAAAAAATTTTTTTAAAAAAAACATTTTAGCACAATGTTCTGTATGCTTAAATTTAGAACCATCAAAAAAGCTTTAAGGGCTTTTTTAAAAAAAAAAATATAGGCAAAATATTTGAGCACAAAAATGTGCATCATAGGAAGAACAGACAGTTCTACACTGTGTAATTTGCAATGGAGGGGTGGTTTTATTCACAATATCACACATTCTTACAATAATCATGCAGGACTGCTACCTAGGATCCTGCTGGCAAATGGAGGCAAGGTTATCCTAACCCTGTCGAGTCTTTTATGCCAGTGAGAAAGTCACATCAACAAGGCAGATCTGTGCAATCAGAGCTGAATTTTAGAAGCAAGCAAACTAGAGGGGTCTTTTTTTTTTTTACTTTCTCCATTTCAAAAAGATGAAATCAGATGTTAAATGAACTAGTCCAGACGCCTGAAGATGCATATAGCCACACAGTACCTTTTTCCACTTAAGTATGAATATATCAGGGTATATTTAGAACAAATTTTTAATATGATTTCGAGAAGAGGGTAAATAACCCTTTTCTCTCAAACAGGAACAGGGAATGGAGTGAGGGAATCCAATAGCTAGGTTTAAGGGAGCTAGAAGGAGAGAAAAAAATCATACAGTAGATAGCATTAATATTGCATTCAATTTCTGCAACCAACCCACAGAAAAAGTGCTCCCTTTCCCAAGTGAAGGTCAAGGGCTGAAGCTCCCCATCTAGCAGCCTTCTAAATCTAATCAGGATTATCAATTCTCCTGGCGTTTCTGACGCAGTTGCATTTTTTAGAGGGAGCCATTGCACAGACCAGGGAGCACAAGCAGATGACTCTGCATTCCCATCTTCCTGTACTCTGGGATCTTTTCTCTAGCAAGAAGAGCAGATAATCCTTCCTGCTGCATCTCACAAAGGCTGTAAGCTTCCCCAGCTGTTCATAATCCCCCCAAAGACTATTGCAGGCATCCTCTCTTCCCAAGGACAAGGGCTCTCCCTTTTTCCCCTGTCTGCTTTCCGAGTAACTGCCCTTTTGCAGCAACCAGCCCAGGTCCTCCCTTGCGGCGGCTAGCAATCCCATCTAAGACATTCTCCCCCATGCCAAATCTAGAAATGCCCTCCAGATAATACCAAGGGGTCAAAAAAAAAGCCTGCACTCCTCCAAAGGCTTGAGCAAAAACCAACTCTCATTTTTCCCCCATAGAAGAAGAGCAAGGTATCATTGTTAAGAGCAAGGTATCGATTGCGTGCCAAGAAGATACAATCACTCCTCTAAATGTCCCACAACCCCATCCATCCTTTTCTCACCAGGTTAAGACCACCTTCTGCCCCCATCCCTCCTTCAGCCCACCAAATGCTACGGATGCTCTCCCGGATAACCTTGTATGCCTTTTCCAAGGTTATCCGGCTTTTTTAAGGGACCTTCCTCCCTCTCCCACAAACCAGCATATTGGGGAACCCCTTCGATTTACTTCTGCTCCCCCCTCCCCTTTTTTTTTTAGGGTCCATTCCTAGCCTTTTCGTTTCCCTTTTTTTTTTTTCCCCTCTAGCATCTTTGTTTAAATCACTCCACACCACCCTCTCTTCATCCGCACAATTCAGGCTGATTTATATATAAGCCCCCCACACACACACATTTTGCTTGGTGTGTGTGTGTGGGGTCCTCCAATTACTCCTCTGCTATGCCCATCATCCCCCACTAGCTTGAGCTCAGGGTGATGGGAGGTGCCCCCAACACCCCCTAGAGCAGCCAGGGGAAGGGGGGGAAGTCGTTTAACAAGCCCCCTGCCTCTTGAGGGCTGCCGGCCACCCTGGTTCTCCACCTGCCCTTCCCTCCCGCTCACCTGTCCGCCTCCCCAACCGAAACGAGATCCTCGACGGCGTCGAACACGGAGAGTAACGGCCAAGAGGTGGCTTATATAGCTGCTAGGCAACGCCTAAGGCCCCGCCCCCTCGCCCAGCAGCCGAAGCCTACCCCCCACCATCCCTCAGAAGACACGCCTCCCTCTGTCTCTAAACGGGGAAGGGGGGGCTCTCAAAGGAGCCGTAACGCGCGTGCGTTGTGCCGCTCAAGTCGGTCGGTGGTACCCGGAGCATCCTAACGGCTGCTTTGGCCTCCCATTTGCGCGTGCGCAGTGAGGCTGTGGTTACCTGCCACGGCTGAAGGAGAATGATAAGCCTTGTGGAGAGGGGATATTTTTTGTTTTTTTTTTTTCCCCCTCCTGTCCTTTTGCCATTGTGCGTTGTTGTTAGAATCTTTTGGGTTATGAAGAGGCTCCTGCCAAACCTACGGGAACCTACATTTCCCCATAGTCTATGCCCAACCGTATTAGCTGGGATGATCAGAATTGGAAAAAGGCTGGAGAAAAATCAGGGGTTTTGTGTTACAGCACACCTGTGTGGGAATATGATCAGTTGAGCAGCAGGAGGGGGAGGCCTGCAAGAAATTTAAGTTTGGGGTGTTTAATTTGGAGACTAGATTTCCTCAGTGCTGGTCAACAACATTTTAAGAGAGACAAGCAGTTTTCAAATAAACATCAAAATAAATAACTTGAAATGTGTCTTTTTTTTTTCCCCCCAGCAGTTCCTAGACATTTTCAAGTGCTTATAAATAAAAAACAATCTAGCGCACCACTTGCTTGCAAGTAATAACCAGATACTGGATCTTCAACTCTTGGGGGAGGGGGTGGAATAGGAAAAAAAATCCAGATTCCTATTAGGGTGCAAGTGTTTATATTCTCAGACATTCTGCATCAAAGGATTAAAGAGAGAGAATAAAGCATTAGGGAATAGGAATATTCTTTATTGGCCAAGTGTGATTGGATACACAAGGAATTTGTCTCCAGGGCATAAACTCATCAAGGTCACCCCTTGTGAGAAAGAATTCTTGAAAACCTGCCTGGAACTTTACACATTGTGTCCCTGTATTAAAGGTAAAGGTTCCCCTTGCACATATGTGCTAGTTGTTCCCGACTCTAGAGGACGGTGCTCATCTCTGTTTCAAAGCCGAAGAGCCAACGCTGTCTGAAGATGTCTCCGTGGTCATGTGGCCGGCATGACTAAATGCCAAAGGCATACAGAACACTTACCTTCCCACCAAAGGTGGTCCCTATTTTTCTACTTGCATTTTTTACGTGCTTTCGAACTGCTAGGTTGACAGAAGCTGGGACAAGTAATGGGAACTCACCCCATTACACGGCACTCGGGATTCGAACCACTGAACTGCCGACCTTTCAATCGACAAGCTCAGTGTCTTAGCCACTGAGCCACTGCGTCCCTTGTGTCCCTGTATTAGCTCATTAAAAATCATTCAGCTAATATGGACTCTTATTACAACTAATATAAAGTTTGATTTCGAAGAGAGACAGGAAAAAGCTGGAAGGGGGGGAAAAAACAGATTCAGTGTGAAAGACAGAATAAATGTTTCAGCAGATGAACATTAGCAAGAACTCTTCCAGACTGGTTTTGCCTTCTGATTAAAGTTTGTTTTCTGCATCTCAGCCCTGCCACATGGTGCTAGGGCACCACAGGTACAAGCCGGCTTCGGTGCTGATGTTGAGATGAGCCAGCACAATTGAGCTATTAATAATTTAAGAAACAGGAGCAACAAGGGGGAAGAAGGATGCTGATGAAACCGTCGCTCTCCTCTATGTCCTTGGGAAAAAACATCATTCTTAGAGCACACCTAGCTAACACGGAAGATCTAGCCCAGAGTTCATCGAAGTGGTCAATATGGACTCTCAAGAATTCATGGGACTATCTAGGACAGGGATGTCAAACTCACGGCGTCATGGCAGCATCACATGATGTATCGGGACTTTTTCCCCCTTCACTAAACCGGGTGTGGCCAGCACATGACGCATCTGGCCCGTGGACCAAGAGTTTGACAGCCCTGATCTAAGGGGTTGAAAAATAGCTGGGAGTCAATAGGTGGTTGAAAAATGATGGAAGGTTAATTGGACTCAATCTCTTTGGGTCTCTATAGAGTTCCATGCCAATCAGCACTAACGGTGAGGTAGCTTGTGGTGAGGCAGCATTAACTAGGGTTTGTTGTTCATGTTACTATTATTATATGAATAATCTACAATAAGATTCACAAAAACTTAATTCAAATTCCTAACCAAGTATCTAACAATCTAAGGTATTATACTGTATATATAATGTGAAATCACAGCTGCCTCTTCATTTATAATTTATTTAATTTAGTCATAATAAATAAAGTAATATTTATTACTTTACTAGTACTATTACTTATTTATTAACTTATTTTCATATAATAAATGTTTGGGGCAGTGATGAAATTAATTTTTTTTTTACTACCGGTTCTGTGGGCGTGGCTTGGTGGGCATGGTGTGGCTTGGTGGGTGTGGCAGGGGAAGAATACTGCAAAATCCCCATTCCCTCCCCACTCTGGGGCCAGCCAAAAATGGTATTTGCCGGTTCTCCAAACTGCTCAAAATTTCCGCTATCGGTTCTCCAGAACCTGCTAAATTTCACCCCTGGTTTGAGGGAATCAGTGAACAATCTGAAAATTCATGAAGAGAGCTGAAGAGTTTGGGGTCCCCAATCTATAGCAAGCTTCCCATCCCATTTCATGTTCCATGACTAGGACAAAAGCAAAAAGCATCCAGGTTACATCATTCTTGCCATCAGTTCCTGAAAAGAGGATCAAATATCTTAAGAAAGTGGCTGAGTTCAAATATTATGCAAAGCCACTGCTTTTTGCTTGAATAAATTCAAATTATCTTCAACATAATTGGTAAACAACAGCTGGGATTTCGCATTGTGCTAAGCCAGATACATACAAACCATATCTTAGCAGCTGAACCTACTGAACTCAGTGTTCCTGTTTTAAAATTGCTTTGTGGTTGGATTCATTTAAAGATACTGATTTGAAATTATAAAGCCTGATTTTGTGGGGAGAACAGTGATTAGAAGCCTTTAAAAAAATCCTTTACAGCTGATCTAGATTTTCCACTTCAATCTTCTGTTTAGGAATGAAGAATGTGTTTGTCTTACTCACATTACTTCCATCACTCAATAGATGAAGAAGATGGCAGTAGCATCAATAGAAGCATCTTTCAGACCTTCATATCCATCACTATCTCCCCTCAAGAAAACAATTCTATCTCAATCTGCCATAATCATTTTATTTCCCAAGGTCCATTTTTTGGAATCCTGTATTGTCTTTCTGTTTCTCACCATCACAAGCATCCTAGTGAAGCCAAAGAAAGGATCAGCTGGACAAGAGTTTGAAGACGGGTTTTGACTCTACAGAATTGCACAGATGATTGGTTTGGAGGCCCAGGGCAATGATGAAACGCAGCTAAAAATAACTCATGCTCTCCATTGAAGCATGCAAGAGGAACAATGGCAACAAAGAAAGAATTGCTCCGCCAAGGACACGGAGGCACAGAGCAGTCAGGTGGTGGGGATTCAGATAAGATTCTCTAGGTTACCTGAGCCAATGGGAATTAATGAAAGCAGTAATTCAATTTATAATTAGATCTAGTTACCAAAATAGGTTAATAGATACAAACTCATAGTAAACCGATCCAAACTAGACAGCAGAAAATACGACTTCAGTAACAAGAGTTGTCAACGCCAGGAATGCACTACCAGACTCTGTGGTTTCTTCCCCAAACCCCCAAAACTTTAACCTTAAGACTGTCTACTGTAGACCTCACCCTAAGTGGTCTGTAAGGGGCGTGCATAAGTGTACCATCGTGCCTACTGTCCCTGTCCTAATGTTTTCTTTTATTCATATCCTCTTCATGTATTTATAATTATGTTTACACTTGTATCTGTCATAAAATACATGCTTGACGAAAATAAAAATAATAATTTCGTGAGTTGACATCTAGTGACTGAAAAACCCTTTTGCAAATCATTAAACAAACATATGAAACGATTTTATTTGTGCACTCAGCTCAACAGATTTCATTCCGCAAACTGCCATTTTAAATCTTGGCAAAACAGTAGTAAGCAGTTTTGCAGAGTCATTTGATTCAGTATGGCAGGCTTTTGTAAACCGTTGTTTTCAGGCCCAATAAAATGATTTGAGTATTGCAAAGTGCTAAAGGACTTCCTGAACGAAGCAGTGATTATTAGCATCGTGTATTTCTTGGGAGGGCAAAGAGATGTTTTTCCCCCTGTTTGGCAGTGTTGGAAAAGATTGGACAGATCTTATATGGGAAAAGGCAGTTGAGGCCAGAGGCCAGGGCAATTAAAGAAAACAGAATGGCAGTGCATAAATTGGAGCAAATAAAAATAAATAGAAAGCTCAAGGAGTCTAGGATGAAAGTAGGTCAAGAAATAAAGCAAAACTGGATGGAAGGTACAAGGCTAAAGGAGCGATTTGCAAGAATTATCTACCGAAAAAAGGGTGACTATTTAGAGTTAGAAAACAGCAGAATGGATAAAGGAATCAGATCTGATACCAATCTGATGTTGCAGGTTCTAGCTATCCATTTAAAAAGTTCAAAAAAAACAAACAAACCCTACACATTATTTATTGATCCATTTATTTGAAGTTACTGGTTAGTGGGCTCTAAATTGTAAGTACAACAAATAAAAGGAGGAAGCTATGTTGTTAGATTTATATCCTCATTTTTGTACAAGGCAATGTCCCTTGATGCTGATTTTTCCTACAAACAGCACCCTGTGAGATGGGTTGGGCCGAGGAGAGGGATAAGCCAAAAACACATGACCAGTTTCCATCCCAGAGGGAGCAGCAGAACTCACAGGCTCCCCATTTCTAGTCCAAATCCGACATCACTACACTATCTATGGCAGCCGTGTCAAACTCGCGTCATCACGTGACGTATCGTGACTTTCTTCCCCTTCGCTAAACAGGGCTTGGGCATGGCCAGAGCATGACACACATCTGGCCCATGGGCCACGAGTTTGACACTCCTGATCCATGGATTCCATACCTAAAACTACTTTTTTAAAAATAAAAGAACTGCATCTTGCTCCTGTTCACCAGGATTGCTTCATTCAAGCTTTACACATGATTTAACAGGGCTGTCAAACTGGCGGCCCGCAGGCCAGGTGTGTCATGCACAGGCCACGCCCACCCCTGCGAAGGGGAAAAAAATGTCATGAAACGTCACATGACGGCAATGTGACGCCACGAGTTTGATACCCGTGTTTTAATGGAATATCAAGATGACCTGGGAGAAGAGGGAAAGAGAGACAAGAAATCTTAGGAAGGACCCAACCTAATTGATCAGGCAGTTAAAAGTGGCGGCTGGAAGTTTGTACCATGAGACATTATTGCTTGCCAAGAATTAAACACAGACGACCATTTTCTGTGTTGCTTTGTTGCTCACTGCAGCTTTGTTGCATGCAGTTTCACACCTATAAAATGCTACGCGTGTTTTTTGTACACATATCCTTGAGAACATCTGTTTATGCTACGAATAATACCCAAGGCACCATTGAAAAATCTCGCCTTTTTATTCAGAAAACACATCCCTACATTGTGAAGGCATTGAAGAGCGAGGGTAGTCTTTCTTGTTTTATGACCATTTCAACAAGATATGTAAAGGTAACTGACCTGATTGGTGAATACAAACACATTCTGTGCTAGCAACTCCTGGAATTATGTTATAATTCTACACAAGAATTTTTGCCTCCTGCTGGACAGTTCTAAAGTATCATCCATCTATATTTATTTTTCTCTGTAAAACTGCAACGATGACAAGTTTCAGGAAAAGATGAATTGTAAGTCATCCAACAATGCACAGGTGACTGTTTTCAAAATAAACAGCAACTGCAGGAATCTGTTATTTATTAAAATGAACGAATCATTCACATTTTCTCACGTCCTCCAGTATGGCGGGTAACTTTCAGAATGTATGTTTATAGATGTTCAATATGCAATCTCATACATCTGGAAGATAAAAGAGCTGGGAAGACTGGACTAAGACTGGTAACAGGAGGAATTTCAGTCTGCTCTGAAAATGCTGAACCTAGCCGATACAGGAGCGCTGTTCATTTTTATTTTCATTACAAAAAAAATGTAATCTCATTTTAAAAAAAAATACAGAAATTGTAAAGTAAAAAAACGAACACACACCTTGCTCGCTTATCACTTAAATATTTACAGCATCAGTAATTTCATACTCGGATTCTAAAAACCCCTAAAATTATACACAAAGTCACATTATTTAAGTATCAAATGTGTTTAAAGAACTCCTTTAAAATCAGAATGAAAAAGGTAATATATATAAATGTATCTTCTTTGGAATCCTCTTCAAAATTACAGGAGGGGAGGGGGAAATAAAAGGCAAGTTCGATGTCCATGTGGTGTTCAATGAAATAAACAATTCCTTCCTGTTTGAACAGTATCCAGCGATCACATGATCCTCTTTCCAGAATAGCACATTCAGAAATAGATCGCTCTGAAATTCAAAAGGGGTACCCAAAATGTGTTTTACAATGTCTATAATACTAAGAATCTTAAAGAATCTTGAAGAATCCTAGCCTGCCTCTGATGAAGATGAGCTAAAACATTGAGAGGTGACCGGGTGCAGTCAGCCTGTTTTTTTGATGACTGCTCAGATCCAACATAAATGCTGTCCTGTTTCATCTTTTATTCTCCTGAATAAAACAAATGCTGACACATGAAGAGTGTTCCTGTAGCCATTCAACTCACGGTCTCTCATATTCCAGAAAGAGCAGAAAGAATTAAACCACCAAGCTTTCTCTGCTGACAGCATGATTCTGTAGCGGAAAGAGAAAAATCAAGGTTAATCATATCATAAAATCTCCTCCAGTATATTCAGAATCGTTTTAAGATTAACAACACAAGATTAAAAGTAAATATCACACTGGCTACACACACCCAAACACACATTTTGCAGACAGGCTCCAAGGTGCAAACATTGGCTTCTTGGATCAGGATTTCACTGAGACATAAAAAAGATATAGATAAATCCAATATTTATCTATATCTTTTTAGAGATGTAAATATCTATATTTAGATATTTAAATCTAAATATCTAAATATTTAGATATTTAGATATCTAATTATTTAGATATCTAAATATTTAGATATCTAAATATCTAAATGTAGGGGGTTTTCCTACAACAGTGATTGCTAATTCAATTTTAAAGAATAGGGCTAATCCTAGGAAATCTGCTTGATTTACCCCATGCAGAAAATACTTTCAATTTGGTCTGTGGTTTGTCTGGTCCTGATTTATTCAACAAGGCATGATTGGGTGGGTTTACACTGCATTAAGTAGTGTAAATACAACCAAATACATGATAATGAAAGATAATGCACAAACCATTCATACACACTTAACAATAATGTGAATATTTTGCTCAAAGGGACAATTATAAGCCTAATAACTATAAAGCCTTAGTAACCACATCTAGAGTACTGCATCCAATTTTGGTCACCACACTATAAAAAAGATGTTGAGACTCTAAAAAAAAGTGCAGAGAAGAGCAACCAAGATGATTAGGAGACTGGAGGCTAAAATATACGATGAAGGGTTGCAGGAACTGGGCATGGCTGGTCTAGTGAAGAGAAGGACCAGGGGAGTCATGATAGCAGTCTTCCAATATTTGAGGGGCTGCCACAGAGAGGAGGGGTCAAGCTATTTTCCAAAGCACCTGAAGCCCAGACAAGGAATAATGGATGGAAACTGAACAAGGAGAGATTCAACCTGGAAATAAGGAGGAATTTTCTGGCAGTGAGGACAATCAACTAATGGAACAGAAGTTGCCTTCAGAAGTTGTGGGAGCTTCATCACTGGAAGCTTTCAAGAAGAGACTGGACAGCCACTTATCAGAAATGGTGTAGGGTCTGTTTGGGTGGGGGGTTGGACTAGATGACCTACAAGGTCCCTTCCAACTCTGTTAATCTGTATCTAACTTCACCTTATCCAGGACATCTCCATTTATAAAGCATTACACTTGTGCGTCCTCTCCCCATTTTTTTAACCTCACCCTTCGCAGCTTGCAGTCCTCCTTGCTGCGGGAAGACACCGATTCGGTCTCTGTGTACGGAGGCGGAGGAGGCGGAGGAAAGCCACTGCTATCTTCATCCCGTTTTTTCCTGTGGCCGGATCTCCCATTGGATGCGCTTCCATGATCCAGGTCTTCACGGCTACCTGCCCGCTGCTTCTTCCGTAGGGCTTCCTCCAAGAGCCGGTCATCATAATGGGTTCGCTCCAGATCCCGCAGGTCATCCCGACTTCGACTTCGGCGTCTACAGTAGCGCTCAGAGTCGTAACGGGAGTCAGGGGAATAATCGCGGTGATGGCATTCATTGTCTGAGCCGTGCTGGCCCCGGCCTCTGTGCTGGGAAGGGTAGGAATCCCGTTCATAGTCATCTAGAGCATCTACCGAGCGGGAACGCGGGCGTCGGCCATAGCTTCGTGGTGGGGAGTCCTCATAACGGTCACGCCAAGGGACGGGGGGAAGCAAGCGCCGGTTCTCGCTGCTCCGTACACTTTCCTCCTCCAGATCACTGATGGGAGACATGGCCTGGCCACGCAGCCTCCCCATGCCCTGCCGCAGCTCGTAACGCCGATCATCTTCATGAAGAGAGCTTAGTTCACTCAACACAGAGGCTGGAAGACAAGACAGAGAGAATTAATTATCCGTTCTCCTCCTAACACTAAAGGGCAAACTGCTCTGACAACTCAGTGAAGGATCAACTGGGCACACTCTTGTTCCTACACAGAAGGACCCCAGCAAGTACCTTTCTCAAGCCTCCCATTGGGCTGCCCTGGCCGAGTAGGGTCAAAGTTGGCCAGCTCCTTCTCCATGTAGTAGAGCACCCGCATGGAGTCATCCTGCTGGTTGGCTTGGATGCGATAACCACTGCGTACAGCTGGGGAAGAGAGATCAGGAGCAGGCTTTAGGACATAGGGCGGTTATTTTTTAATTTTTTATTTTTACAGAGCCGTATGCCTTGGGGAGATTGCCAAGTAAGTTGGCAATCGTGTGATTCACCCACCACTGTCGCCTTTGAAATTGAAATAGGAGGCAGGACCTTCTCTGCCAATTGTAATCCCCCTTTTGTGCTTTGCACCAAGTGCTGCTGATTGCAGCAGATGTAACTGGTGGCATGAAGCACACATGGGATGGGGGGTGTTGGGAGATTTAGTTACCTCTTGCTTCATTAACAAATTTAGAGTTAAAGCTCAAGGTTGTAATACTATAGAAGAAGAGTGGGTTCATGTTTTCCCTTCTAAGGGAGGGAGGGAAGACCTTCCTGCTGGACTGAGAATTTATCTCGAAGAGCCAACATCTGAAAAGTTCATATTTTCAGCCCGCTGATGTCTAGCAAAATCTTGCTAGGCACAAAGATTGCACGAATCTCAAAAAAATGTCTCAGGTTGCGTCTCTTCAAAAGGTAGCTCTTCTGACAGGTGTTTGGGAGGGTTTTTGTTTAAAATGAGTATGGTTTAATTTTACGAAGCTTAGATGTATTGGACTTCCACCTTGGTCATACTAGGTAGCAATTCGGCAAGCAGAAATCCTAACATAGCTGCACGGCACCAATTAGAGAAAAGTGGAGGATTTTTTTTTTTTCTATGTAGGAAGGGTAGATCTAAAAATTCAGCAGCAAAGATAGTGGCACTCCAGAAGCCAAGCACTACAACAGTGTTTCCTATTCTATGTGGTAGGAAGAAGAATTAGCATCACCCTCAGCTGCAAACAGCTGGATCAGCCAAGTGAAGCAATGTGATCATTATAATTCCTCTGATGAACAAAATGTTGAATCATCAGCGTGAGCGGTTTCCCCACAACCAAGCCTGATCAGACAGAAGCACACTATCTAAGCAAACTCGGTACTCCATTCCATGCTTCTTACCAGCATTTGCCACACTTTCTGTATCCCTCAGGAGAGGCACTTGGGAGCTGTTTCCACCAACTGTAATGCAATCATAAGACAGAAAAAGGTTTCCATAAAAGGGATGTGACACATGCAACCAGTAGTAGGCAGGACAAACTGCCCCGTGGCTGTACTTCTGAATCCTAGCAGCGGCCTGCAATACAACATTGTAAGCTATGCTTTCACTAAGCACATTACAATACAAGCCCTGACAAGCCATAAAATAAGTGGCTAGTTGGTCTAACTTTCTGCTTAATACCAGAGAACCAGAACATAACAAAAATCTGCTGATTGAAGCTTTCCAGAGAGAGAGAGAGAGAATTCTTCCCTTCCCCCCAATTTTGATCAACTGATTCCAATGGTCAGAGATCTAGCATTAGGGACATCCAGAAAGGACATCCAATTAGATTTGAGGACAATCCAAAATGCAAGGAGACAACTCAAAAGGGTAAACCTCAGAGTAGCACAAGATCTTTTAGACCAGGGGTGTCAAACACAAGGCCCGCAATGTGGTCAGATCCGGCCCGCGGGACTGTCCAGGAAAATATAAGGAGCTAGCCCGCGTCGCCTTGGCCTGGTCTATCCAGTGGGAAAGGAAACATCGGGCCAGGGTGACTTCGGCCCAGTGGTGAAATCCTCTTCGGATTGCCACTGGTTCGCTGCCTGTGCATGCGCAGTGCGAGCCAAAAGCATGCATGCACAGTGTGCACCATCTAGCTTTGCTAGGTTTAGCAGCTGAACCGGAGTGAACCAGTAGCATTTCACCCCTGCTTCGGCCTAGTCTACCCAGTGTGAAGAGGAAACATGCTAGCAGTTTGGGGAGAGGCGTCAAGCTGGCCACGCCCACCCACTCGGCCACACCCACCCACTCAGCCACGCCCAGTGAGTGGCATCAGGCTGGCCACGCCCACCCAGTTGGCCACGCCCCTCCGCAGTCAACCACAGCCCTGACGCGGCCCTCAATGAAATTTGAGTTTGACACCCCTGTTTTTGACTGTTAATTCCACTAGCTGCGAACTAGCTGTGGGGCTAGTACAATTCAGTCAAGACAAGCCACTTACCTGAGCTGGCTCGATCATAATCCACTCCATAACCATTGTACATTGGAGACATTGGGCCCATAGGGATCATGGTGGCTGGGGGAGCTGACTTCAACGGATTGCTGGAGGCATAAATACTGGGTGCATAAACACTGGGGACTCCAGATGTTGCAGCTTTCCCGGCTACATACACTGGAAAGGCAAAGAAATAAAGTTGGTCCAAATAAAGGGCTGGTGTTTGCTTTTTAAGACACGTTGCATGTGGCAAAGCGATACTGCCCTGCAAAGCACTTGGCAGGGATTACAACCCACAGTAACAGCCATTAACCTTGAGAAGGTGATGCCCTAGATAAAATTCGATTTCTTTGCGGCCTTCTAGGATTAATAATAGTGCTTCTTTTTCAATTTAATGATCTTGGGTTGGGAGGAAGGAGGAGGGCATGGTGGTAAGGGATGCAAGTAAAGAATCACAGAATACTGATCATCTGTACGGGTAGGCCTCGACTTACGGCCACTCGTGCAACAATGGTTCGAAGTTGTGACAACGCTGAAAGAAATGGTGTCTTGCAACCTCAAAGTTACAACCATCGCATCACCCTCACGGTCGTAATTGTGATTTGGGCACTCGGCAACAGCACACACTTATAATAATCGCTGTAGTCTGTAGTCACATGATCATCATTTATGACTTCCGACAAGCAAAATCAATAGGGGAAGCTAGATTTGTTTAACAACCCTGGTTAAAAAAAAATGGCCCTAAAATCGAGTCTGGTCATATGATGACTTGCTTAACCACCACATCACTTAGCGACCAGAATTCCAGAGTCCTAATTGCGGTCATAAAACAAGGACTCCCTTTGCTTAAATGTTCTTAGGGAGCCCTTTTAAGTTTGACTGTAAATTAAAGCTTCTGAAATAAAATAGTGTTAACTTTAGACACACCCTGAATACACCCAGTTTAGGAATCCGGATAGCCAGTCTGAACTCTGTTTATTGCTGTAGTTCTGAGCGGGATGGCCTCAGTATACCCACCCCTCTCCAGCCATGCCTTGCTAAGCATTTCCTCCTTATCTGTGGCCCTCTCAATGTGCTGGACTAACTTCCAAATCTCCAGCAGCCAGCAAGGGATAACAACGCAGGCGGGGGGGGGGGGGAATTCAAAAATTTTAGCAACCGGTTCTCTGCCCAGTTGCTGGGTGGCCGTGGCCATGGTGGCGTGGCCTCCTTGGCCTCCTGCACCATGGGGGGGGGGAGTGTTTTCGCCTTCCCCACCCAGGCTCCCGAGCGTTTCCTTGAGCTGGTTTCCAGACTTCCAGGAGGCCTGTTTTTCACCCTCCCAAAGCATCCATGAGAGTGCTGCACTTACCTGGCATCCAAAACGGGCCGCATGGAGACTCCTGGGAGGGGCGGGGAGGGGCCAGCCAGTCTTTGCAACTACCAGTTCGGCGAACCAGATGTAAAATTAGCATCCGGTTCTCCCGAACCGGTCCGAACGGATAAATCCCACTCCTGGATTACAGCACTCCCAACCCAACACAGCTGGAAGTCCTCAGACTGTGGAACATGGTGAACATTTTGCTTGAACTAATACAAACAGCATATTTATTTCTTCACGTTTCTTCTACTTACAAGAAGAAGAAGAAAAAAAAAACCTGTTCTTTGAGACCGGAACGTTTTGCTTGAATAAATACACATAACGTATTTATTTCTTCACATTTCTTCTACTGACAAGAAAAAGAAGAAGAACCTGTTCCTTGAGAGACGAACAACTACAGACGTTTCGAGAAGATCTGTGGAACCACTTCCAGGGAAAGCTGAAACCGGATCCGTAAAAGGGAACTTACGTGCTTCGGGGCAGCAACACTTCTCTGGACAACAAGGACATCGAAGATAGCAGCAGCAGGTATGGGGGCAGCACTGGCACCAGCAGATTCCAAGGAGCAGGAAGACCAGAAAGAAGGCCAACACAACCAAGACCACAAAGACCCAATCTAGGAAGAAACCAATGGAAGCAGCCCTCAGAGATACAACCAACGAATCCCATTGTATCGAGAGAGTCAGCTGTTGTCTGTTTGTTAACTTCTACCAAGAGTCCATAAAGATGGGGGAAACAATTCCCAGCATCTCACTAACTGCCCTCCTTTTGGTATCTATAGGAGATTTAGTTTTGATTCTATGCACTGGGTGCCCCCCTCTGGAGAGCTGCAGTGGAGGATTCCCAAGAACATAGGTAAAGTTTCAAAAAAGTCTCTTCATTTGAGTCTGGCCAGTGGAGCAAAACCCCAAATAACGGAGTCCCCATAGACTTTTAAGGTAGCAGTCCTTAGCAAAGGATGGGCTTAGCAAAGGAAGGGTTTATTCTGGAATAAACTGATCTGTTCAGTTGGCCATTTCAGGTGCAATTCCTCCGTTCCTCTTTATGTGGGTAGTCCTCGACTTACGACCACAATTGAGCTCCAAATTTCTGTTGTTAAGTGAGACATTTGTTAAGTCAATTTTTCCCCATTTTACGACCTTTCTGGTCTCAGTTGTTAAGTGAATCACTGCCGTGGATAAGTCAGTAACCTGCGGTCGTTAAGTGAATCTGGCTTCCCCATTGATTTTGCTTATCAGAAGGTCGCAGAATGGGGCGGGGGGAGTCTCACATGATCTCGGAACACAGCAACGGTCATAAATATGAACCGGTTGCCAAGCATCTGAATTTTGATCACATGATCATGGGGCTGTTGGAAAGGTCGTTAAGTGTGAAAAATGGTCATAAGTCATTTTTTTTCAGTGCCGTTGTAACTTCCAACGGTCCCTAAGCGAACTGTTGCAAGTTGAGGACTACCCATGCTGATTTTGTTTCACTTGGACATACATATCCTCTGTGATGGATAACACTGATTCTGAACATTTTCCTCCCCCTCCAATATTATTTGTAAAGTATTGGACTTTATTATAGTGACAATTTATACTTCATGACAACGTGGAAAATCCCACCTACCAAATACTACTGATCAGGGGTGGGATTCAGCCGGTTTGTACTGGTTCAGGCGAACCGGATGCTAATTTCCAACCTCCAGAGCCTGGGGAGGGCGAAAAACAGGCCTCCCGGAAGTTCCAGAAACGGGCCCGTTTCCGGACACCAGAGGGACTCCGGAACCCAGGGGAGGCTGTTTTCACCCTCCCGGAGGCTCAAAGAAAACCTCCGGAACTTGGGGAGGGCGAAAAGCCCTCCCCCGCCCCAGCATGATACAGGAGGCTGAGTAGGCCACGCCCACTATGGCCACACTCACCCAGCAACCGGGCAGAGAACCGGTTGCTAAAATTTTTGAATCCCACCCCTGCTCTTGACCTCAACTTACACTAAGCAGAAAGGTATTTCAAAGGGGGGGGCATAGAACAAGGACAGAGGACTGATGAACACTTCAGGCTCAGAAGTGTCTTTTCCAAACGAGGCCCCCCACCATATCCCAGCTTGCCATGAACAGTCAGTACAGGAAGGGAAGAGCACATCCAAGCTTCCAGGCCCAACATGACATAAAGTGAGAGGTATGAAGCAGACTATGGATTGCATTTGTAACTCGGCCCAAAGCTCCACAATACAATATCCCTTCGCTCTAAAGCCCGCATTTTTGCAATGGTGCCAAGGGGCACATTTTTACAATGTACGAGGAGAACGGAAATGTTGCAAAATGATGACAGTAAATGAGAAAGGAAGACAGACAGACAGACAGACAGGCAAGCATTTCAAAATCCTTTGCATTCCAAGCGCTTCTACTTCTAACTTTGAGAAAATTCAAGGTGGTAGAAAAAATAAAAATAATAGGGAGGGAGTGAAGTCAACCCTTTCCCAACCACTTTTAGAAAGTAAGCATGGAAGAAAAAAGGCAGTACCTTCCATATGCCCTATCTGAAAGCCTGGCAAAAGCTCTGAGACACCGGAGGCCTTGCCTACAGAACAAAACAAAACAGGAAAAAAGTTACGAAGATATCTGGCTGACACAGAAGTAAGGCTTTCTGAGCCAGAGAAAGGGACTGGCGGGACGGGCTTCATGGAAGACATCAACTAAATTCCATCCCATGCAGGAAAAGCTGCCAGGAGATTTTTATAAAGAGTTGGACACGACTAGTTAGTAAGGCCATTTACAGTAGGAGCAGCCCAGCAAGGACGCTTGGCACATTGATGGACCGCACGTCCCTGTCGTTACGTGATCGCGATTCAGGTGCTTAGCGGCCAGCTTGCCATTGTGACATCGCAGCACCCTGCAGCCACATGGTCCCCAACTTGCAACTTTCACTGCTGGCTTCTGACAAGCAAAGTCAATGGGGAAGTTTGCAGAAGTTTGCTCACATGACCATCGGATGCTGCAATCTCATTGGGAGTCACCTAAGGAGGGCGACTGGAACTGCCATCGTATGTCGTGTGACATCACACTTCATGACACTGTTGCATAGCACTGGAGTCCTCAGTCCCAATTACCATTGTTAACCGAGGACCCCCCCCCCCATATCCTTTACAAGCAACTACTCTCAAACAGCACGGATACCATTAACACTGAGCTTAGTAGATTGACTTGATGCTTCACTGGAATCATCATCATCATCATCATCCTCTTTTAATGACCCCATAATCCCTAGCGAGGTGGAGTCTGGGCAACTGAATGGAGCTGAGTGTTTACTGGCTGGATACCCTTCCTGTCGCCAATGCAGAGGTTTTTTTCATCAGATATATTCTCAGTGTGCCCAGAGAGAGAAATATCTGCCTCTACCTAGGATCGAACTCACAGCCTCCCGATGGTGAAGCGAGAGCTCCACCTCTAGGCCGCCGCACCACTCCGATGCTTCACTGGAATCCTGCGTGGAAATTAGTGGTAAAAGAGAGGCTGAAAAAGCCAAGGCCAAACTGCTGAACCTGCATATCTGACACATGGTCAGTCCATGAATTAATCAGCGATCTACAATTTGCACCCACATCCTTTCCTGCAAGGGTTCTCTTCTCCTCTATCTCCCCACAAGTTTCCTTAGACGATAAGAAAAACTGTGTCACTGCTGTTCCACACCAAGAGTTAAGAGTTCACGCCAAGCTAATACAAAACATTTGGAATATTCTCAGTAAATCTATCGACCTTCTGGCCATCTCTGCTGCACACAATGCAAGCCTTCTCAATTATTTAGCTAGTCAATTTGGCTGGTCCATAACGATTATACCCAAGACAAGTTTTCTGTTCTTTTTTTTTTTTTAAATATCGGTTTCAAACCTTTCAAACAAACTGGCCCCAGGGAAGAACATGGAAAAAACGTACTCTTCCTGCCGCAATGGGTTATCTCCAGACAAGCAAGGCATAATTCTTTCAGCAGAGAAGTGATGAGTGTTTAAGTTTACGGCTTTCATCTTCGAGATATGAGGAAAGCTTAGAACAGAGGTCTTCAAACTTGGCAGCTTTAAGACTTGTGGACTTCAATTCCCAGAATTCTCCAGCCAGCTGAAGTCCACAAGTCTTAAAGCTGCAAGTTTGGGGACCCCTGGCTTAGAAGGTACCAACTGCTTATGTAGAGCATTGCCAAGGGCCTCTAAGTCAGGAAAAGGAAGGTGCGTACACACACCTAACACACCCTTACTGAGCAGTATGTTTGAAAGATTTCCCTTCCCAGATAAGGCCCTACATATATATTTTTGTTTGTTTGAACAATTTATCCTGGCACTACCAGGTACACCATCCATCGCAGCTCTCAGCAAGGAGTTTGGCAGAAACAGGAAATGACAGTCGATCTCCAGAGACTCTGGTATCTGAAAGGAAACAGCCCCCCCCCCCTCAAGATAATAATGTTGTGCATCAACGCTACCCGGGGACACACGAGCTTCTGCTTGGTCTGCTCCCTCTAGCGGGAGGAACTCACACATACAATTCTGCAGGGAGCATGTTGATGACAACATTACCAATGTGTGGGAAGAAAATCAGGACACAAGCACCAGCCGGTACTTTAGAAGCTACTTTAGAAGCCACACCCAGGGTGTGATCAGATTTTTTTATTATTATTTTTATCAAATTTATTTTAATAAAATGCTTTTGGGGTAAAAAATCTATCTAAAGATAGTTTTCTATCTTTTTATTTTTAGTTTTTTTTTAGTTTTTTCGCATCCTGGACATAAATTGTTTCAACTTCTACCCTCAAAAAGATGCTACAGGGCACTGCACACCAAAACAACTAAACACAAGGACAGGTTTTTCCAGAATGCCATCACTCTGTTAAACAATAATTCCCTCAACACTGTCAAACTATTCACTAAGTCTTTATTATCAATCTTCTCTTCCTTCCTAATTATCTATCTCTTCCCACTTATGACTATAATCATGTGGCTTGTATGTTTCAACTATATTGTTTTTGTTTCCTAGTACGATTTGATAGTTTATTAGTAACCTTGACTATCACTAAGTGTTGTATCTTTTTATTCTTGATGAATGAATGTATTTTATTCTCCTTATGTACACTGAGAGCATATACACCTAAGACAAATTCCTTGTGTGTCCAATCACACTTGACCAATAAAGAATTCTATTCTACTATTCTATTTATTTTAATAAAATCCTTTTGGAGTAACCGTCTATCTAAAGATAGTTTGCATATTTAAGATACATTCATAATTTAGTTTATTCAGCAGTGTGAAATGGAGCTTAGTTATGCAGCATGAGGCTGTATATTCTGCAATATTTACATTTTTGGTAAACTCATTCAATGAATCCAAGCTCTGCAAGCTAAATAGGAAACGTTCACTTTAAAAGTTATGATTTAAATCGAGTTGATTTAAATCAAATCCAACCTTGTCATACCAATAAGCCCAGCATCTAACTTTGGTTGTCATATAAGTAATTGAATCTACAGCAGTTTTCTCACATCTGGTATCCTTCAGAGGTAACTGCGCTGTAATTGCAGATATTTTGGAAGGTGCCAGGTTGGGAAAAGCTTGTAAGTGTCCAGGACGAACCAAATGATGTCCAGATATCTCTATCAACCCAGAAATGATACAAATTCTGTCATTCGCAATGAAAAAGATGGCGACAGAGAGAGAAGTAGCACCTTGGGCAGGCAAGGCACTGGGACTGACCCAGCTGGAAATTAAGCAGACAGTGCAAGGCCAGGACACAGTAAAGGAAGCAGAACAGTGCTGATGAAACACATACACTCTAACTCTCAGGCTGGACCTATACAGATATGGGGGGGGAGGGGAAACAAGAGTAGAGTAGATTGGGGTGCTTCAGTTTAGAACACAAATGATTGGGGGTGGGAAGATGGTAATTGTGAAATTTCCCTCCTACTTAAAAACAAGAAAAGCCCATCTGTAAATAAAAAAAATGGGCCAGGTGGGAGAAAAATTGTGGTTGCCGTGGTTATAGATGTGTTTCACACTACAATGTTCATCGGTCATGCTTTGCTGAGCCAAATATTGGTCCCTACAACATGCAAAGCCTTAAACCATGGTTTACGAACCACAATGGCTAGATTTGTCCAATATGCTTTGTAAAACCAAACCCAAGCCAACCACGCTATGCTTTGGTGTAGGTGTGAACCAAGGCCGTGTGCATTTCTGTGTGAGCAATAAGGACACTTTTTCAGTAATAGGAGCTGCATGCCGTGAACTCATTCTTTCTACGGGCAAATCAAAACCAAATTTTACCCTTTTAATAGATGGGAGGTGATGTGGCCAGTTTTGTGAGTGAGATCTTGTTTGCCACCCAAGTTGGCTTCCTACCTTTGGGGGAGCTAATGTAATTAAGGTGTCCTGTTGTCCTTCCTATTATTTGCATTCAATAAGAGTGTCCTCACTTACCCAATACGATGAGTTCAGCGTAGGCTTCGTTGTTGCCTTGCAAGTCTTGGGAAGATGTCACGGTGCAATAATAAACACCACTGTCCCCCCAAGCGGTTTGCTCTATGCTGAGGTCAGCATCTACAGGAAGAATGAAGGGGAAAAAAAGGAACTGTCAAAATGGACCCCCAAATCAATTCCTCAAACAGATGCTCAAATAAAGAATATTCTTCATATTCATTCCCTATACAGCAGAACCTCTGGTCACGAACACTTCTGGCCACGACCAAATCGGGTTCCGACCAAAAAATTCACATTTTTTTTTTCACGGCTATTTCCCCTTCCACACCTTTTTTTTTTTGGGGGGGGGGGGGGTAAGCGCTGAATTTCCAAAAGTAGGTTCGGGTCACGACCAAATCAGGTTGCGACCAAAATTATGAAACGAATTATGTGTCAGCGTTCCAGAAAACCCCAACTCCAATTAAAAACTCCGAAGCAAGCATTTTCTCAAAGCTCCATTTATTAGAGTAGGTAATAACTGGCACATCTGGGAAAACCCAAATCTGAGAAGTCCGGGTTTTCCCTCAGTAAATCAAACCCCCCAAAACAATCCCCTCACTCCTCAGTCGATCACATGTTCCAATCACCATCCGTCCCATCTCGAGACAGCACTCCGACCACTCCTCCTCCAGATGCAGGATCGTCCTGACCTCGACCAAAAGGAAGAATGCTATTTTGTCTAAATACATTCCCTTCTACTAAATCCCCCCTCCTACTTTCCCACACACAAGAAGGTGGCAGCGTGGAAGCTTCCGGCCTAATATGGATTCCAAAGCTGACATTATGGTCGTAACCAGAGCTTCTGCTGTACTGTCTTTGCTCAAGATTGCAGCACCGCAATACAGAAACCTGAGGATGGTTAAAAGGAAGAAATTATTTATGAACTTCACAATCATCAGCTGAATGTGCCCATGATAAAGAGTAGAGAAACGATGAGGAAGGCCAATCCGTTATTATTTACCTATTTTCCTATTATCCAAATCCATTTTTCGTTGGAATAAAGGAATGAACAGAGCTGGCTGATGAAATGCTTGTGTATTGCTTATAGTTGTATTCTACTTTCCTTCAGAAGTTCAAGATAGCATCCTCGGTGCTTCCTCTTTCTTTCTTTTTCTTTTTTTTTTTTTTTTGCCCTCAATCAAAACTATGTGAAGTAGGCAGACTGTGAGAAAGTGAATTGCCCAAAGCCATTCAGCGAACTTCTGAAGGAGGAACAAAACTTGGGTCTCTCATTCAAACCCAACATCTGAATCACTGCATCAATTCTGGTTCTATTCTCAGCATAACGTAAGAACAGATTCAGCTGACCTGGTTACTCAATCAGTAGCATCATAAACCAACAGCTAAAATGTGCTATAACTTAATTGTATCCTTGCTATTACAAAATATTGGCAAGGCTTTGGGGAGGGGGAGAATTAGCAATTTCCTCTCTTTGGAATTTTTTTTAGCTATTAGTTCATTCCATCCCATTACTACATCACTGTATCTATGTATAATTATCTTGTGGCGCATGAGTAACTTCAAAAAGTATGAGTAACTTCAAAAAAGTATGAGTAATGTGCTATTTCACAAAAATACCCTTCTATTATATAGTAAAGGTAAAGGTTCCCCTCGCACATACGTGCTAGTCGTTCCTGACTCTAGGGGGCGGTGCTCATCTCCATTTCGAAGCCGAAGAGCCAGCGCTGTCCGAAGACGTCCCCGTGGTCATGTGGCCGGCATGACTAAACACCAAAGGCGCACGGAACGCTGCTACCTTCCCACCAAAGGTGGTCCCTATTTTTCTACTTGCATTTTTTACATGCTTTCGAACTGCTAGGTTGGCAGAAGCTGGGACAAGTAACGGGAGCTCACACCATTACGCAGCACTAGGGATTTGAACCGCTGAACTGCCGACCTTTCGATCGACAAGCTCAGTGTCTTAGCCACTGAGCCACCACGTCCCTGAAATTCTATTCTATAGAAAGGTCTATATTAGAAATTTTTTCTCATTCTGTAATACAGGGGTACACCAGAACCAAATCTACAAATCCCCCCCCCCAAACCTTATAGAACTGAGATAAGCAATGGGCTAAAACAATATTATGAACACTTAATGGGAAGTGGACAAATCCCTGCAGTTTTCTTGGCAAGGTTTTTCAGAAATGGCTGGCCATTGCCTCCTTCCTAGGGCTGAGAGAAAGTGACTAGCCCAAAGTCACACAGCTGGCTTTGTGCCCAAAGTGAGATATAGATTTGAGCTTGATCCACGAGATCCCTACATTGCTTAAATCTATATACACAGCCAACCGCAACAGGCTTAACAAGGCAGAAAAGTATTCCACTCCAACCTGAAAGCTGTGTATTTTAATGACAGGAGGACAAAATATTGGGAACGTTAGATAACTATGCCCAAAGATGTAAAAGAAAAGGCTTGCGAGTTTCATTTTTCTCTGGTTTCAGCCCAACCGAAGTTGTTTCTCTCCCTTAATATACAGTCTGTATGAAAGATTACACCTAAAATGTTTGGAAATCATGAACTCTGTCTTCTCCTGCGTAGGAATAAGCCAGTTTACACAAAGAAAAGTGAAGAATGGTAGCTCTGTCTTCCACATTTCTGATCTGGTTTTGAACTTATAAATGATGCTTACATGCCATAAAGTAAGAGTCATCTCTTAGCTATTACATGGGTAGATTGAATTTATAGATCAGTGTCTTCTTTAATGAGTATTAGAACAAGAATGTTGTGACTTGCATTCTGGAAGGACTTAACAACTTCAGCCAAAAGGATTAAAATTACGGAGGATATAATACTGTACTGCAACACAAAAAAATCAGAATCTGACTCTCAAATAAGATTACCTATTCAATGCAGCTTCCAGAATCTGTTTTCATTTCGCCTAATGTTTCAAGCCCCTATGAATATAAAAACCACTTTAACATGTATAAATAATTGTGCTTAAAGAAGTAACCACTAAGGGGATCTAAAGTCATAATTGTTCTATGATGGTTTCCAACTCATACACCCTTATCTATCTCCTGTATCTCTCACACTGCAGCATCTCATAAAGTCCATCTTTTTAGCAATTATTGTACCAGGTTCAGAAGCGGACAGAGGCAAAAATCTTCTTTATTGTTTCCATGAAAACAACATGGACATATTTGCAAAGTCACCAGGATTTTGAGACTTTTGTTAATCACATGAATGCCATTTTTTTTTAAAAAAAAAGGGATCTTACCAATTTGCTACTAGAGGAAAACTCAAAATATGTATCAAATTACAATATCAAGGAAGCAGTCCAAATAAACAAACAAACAAATTATTGTTATGGTCTTTTGGTTTTTAATGTGTCGGTTTTAGAAGCCCTGGCTATTGGCTGAAGAGAGTTATTAGATTAACACTGAAAATCTGGACTCTCTTGTCTAACAGCATAAACTCAAAGGATGGAGCTGCCCTCTTACTTTTGCCCAAATTCTTGTTCAAAATTTACTGTAGGTTTCAGCTACAATGGGAAATTAATTGGAGAGAACTTCTGGAAGGTTCTCAACTGGCAGAAGAATAATTGTTTGAGAAGACGAGAAAAAAAAAATCAAATTCCAATGAAAGCAACCTCCATCCAGGAGATAAAGCATGAAACTGACCAAAAGTTTTCTCCAGGCTCCAAATTCCATGTTTACCACTGGTGTGGTGCTACTAACGTCTTATAAAAGGCACCTCTTTAATTAACTTTTATTTGCGGTCACAGACCAAAATACAAATATAATTACAAAAGAACATGGGAAAAACAACATCATAAACAATTGGTCACCAGAAGCCTTGGCTGAGAGGAATTACAGTGTTCTCCTCATTGGAGCTGCTAGTCCTTTCCTCAAAAGGCTATATGAAAGTAAGTTGTCCTTCAAGCAGGGTGGATAAAAATCAATGATTTTTTAAAAAAAATAAAAAAAAATCAGATTTTTAAAATTTAAATCGGATTTTTTTTATTTAAATCGGATTTTTTTTTATTTTTATCAAATTTATTTTAATAAAAAACTTTTGGGGTAAAAATCTATCGTAAGATAGTTTTCTATTTAAGATACATAAATAATTTAGTTTATTCAGCATGAAATGGAGCTTAGTTATGTAGCATGAGGCTGTATATTCTGCAACACTGGGACTATCAGTGAGTCAACAGTGGGTCAAAGGAGTAGCAGAGATGACAGTTGCTCTTTAAAAATTATGATTTAAATCGAGTTGATTTAAATCAAGCCTTTTTACTAGTGATTTAAATCATGATTTAAATTGTGATTTAAATCAACTCGATTTAAATCAAATCCACCCTGCCTTCAAGTGAATCTCATTTTGTACTGACTTCATGAATAGATTTACACCATCCGGAGTCATATCATTCAAGTTTGGTGGCCTTTATAAATCTAATATTATAAATATTATATATAATAATAAATATTTAATCCCCTTGGCCACCGAACAGTAGTTTGCCTTCTTCCAGGAATTTTCCAAGTTTAAGATTCCTATTTATCGTTTTAATGTTTTATGGTATGTTTTAATTGTTATGTCTGTAAACTGCCTAATTGCCTTCAGCAAGATGGTAGCATAGGAATGTAATAAATAAATAAATAAAACTCCCAGTTTAGCTGACATGTTGCAAGTTTATTCATTTATTTATTCGATTTTTATAGCAGGCCATTCTCAAACAGGTTCCTGACCAACATATTGATTAAGTTTAACTCTGCTTAGCTTCTCACCCCAAGCAAGATGTTTAAATTTTCAGTGCCATCATGGGACGTAGAAGTCCTTAAAGGCACCCATGGATTTCTATACGAGAGAAAGAAGAAATGTGAAATGACAGAGAGTTCTTTTGTACAATGTACAAAAGACAATTTGTACATTGTGAAGCCATACACAGGTACTCCTCGACTTGTGACCGCAATGGAGCCCAAAATTGATGTTGCTAAGTGAGAAATGTGTTCAAAGTGAGTTTTGCCCCCATTTTACGACCTTTCTTGCCACATTTGTTAAGGGAATCACTGTAGTTGTTCAGTTAGTAACACGGTTGTTAAGTGAATCTGGTTTCCCCACTGGCTTTGCTTGCCCGAAGGTCACAAACAGGGGATCGTATAGCCCCGGGACTCTGCAACGACCGTCATAAATATGAACCAGTTGTCCAAATGTAAATCACATGACCATGGGGATGCTGTGATGGTCATAAGTGTGAAAAACAGTCATAAGTCCCTTTTTTCAATGCCGTTGTAACTTTAAACGGTCACTAAATGGACTGCTGTAAGTGGAGGATGACCTGTACCATATATAGCGAGAGAGTGACAATATTATATTTGCTCAAGTCAGTGCTTCTCCAAGGAGCAATTTCTTTGGACTTAGAAAAGAACAGTCGCCAATGATGCAAGGGGCCATTGGGAGAGGAAAATAATTTGGTAGTATGCAGCATACTAGTGATGGGCCACTGACCAGAACTACTTATTAAGTAGCCTTTCATATGAAATGTGATTTTCTTTTCTCGCTGGAGTCAAAAATAAAAGTTTGTTTTGAGCTGAGCTGAGCTGACTCAATGCTATTTTATGCAAACCTTTCAAGAGAGTGGCCCCAAGTAAATCTATATGTCTGGGTGTAAACACGGGCAATGTGCCAGGCGTGGTTCAGAAACTGCAATCAAATTCATCAGCAAGGCTAATGCAGAGGGAGAACTATTTGCAACCGCAGTGAATTTATGGAACCCCTTATGAAATGTTTCAGTAAGGAGACTAAGGAAGGTAGTGCACAAAACATGTCAGTTGTGCCACAGTCTCAGGAACAGACCAGGGGTGAAATCTACTTACCTTCCTTACCGATTCAGAAGCGCACGCACTGCACCCGCGCACACCTTCTGCACATGTGCAAAACTTTCTGGTTCCTGGTTAAAACCAGGAAGTAATAACACCGGGGTGGTGATTGCTACCGGATCGCCGAACCACAGGGAAAAATTGCTACCGGATCAGGCGATCCGGTCCGATCCGGGAGCATTTCATCCCTGGAACAGACACAATAACAGCAAAACTGCTAGGAAGTTCATATGTGAATCGGTAACTGAGTGAACGGATCTATCCAACTCACGATCTTCCAAGTTCATCAGGTGCAGGTGGCTTGCTGCAGATGCTGAAAAACTACCAATTTTGTTAGCAACTGGACAATAAAACCTGCAAATTAGTTTGAGTTTTCTACGTCTCCTTTCAGACATAAATTATAGGTCTGAAAGGCACTTTCATGTACACAGCAGTTTTGGTTCAGGACATCACCCTGCTATATAATTTAGATTCTCTCGTAGGGTGATAGCCTTATTATAAATAAATAAATCCATCAACATTGCCAGTAAGGTTGAATCTGTAGGCTAAAGTTTGTAACATTTCAAATGAGGAAATATTGCTTTAAAATATTCAACATGGAAGGATACCTGCCAATGTTGGTTTTGATGCCATAATCAGCCTGAATCAAGCCATTGCATGAAGAAGGCCTCTTCACTGAAAGTAATGGACCATGATCTACCACCCTGGTCCAATATAGATTTGCAGGGAGATGTTCTTTTACCTCCCAGTTGGGGGCTGAGAGAAAGTGATAGACTCCAGCTCATTCAGGGGGCTTCCATGGCTGGGGGAGAACTGAAACCTGGGTCTCCCCACTCCTAGTGCAACACCATGTCAGCATGAGTGTTGACACACAGTCAACAGTCACTCATGCCCTCGTCACCTCTCGTCTGGATTATTGTAACACTCTCTACATGGGGCTCCCCTTGAGGTGCACTCGGAGGCTCCAAATGGCGCAGAGTGCGGTCGCGCGGGTGGTTATGGGAGCGACGTGGAGTTCCTATGTAACACCTCTCCTGCACGAGCTGCACTGGCTCCCCGTGGTCTTCCGAGTGCGCTTGGTTATCACCTTTAGAGTGCTCCATGGCTTAGGACCTGGTTATCTACGGGACCGCCTGCTACCACCAATAGCCTCCCACCGGCCAGTACGCTCCCATAGAGAGGGGCTCCTCCAGGTGCCATCGGCCAAACAATGTCAACTGGTGGCCCCTAGGGGGAGAGCCTTCTCTGTGGGGGCACCTACGATCTGGAACGAGCTCCCCCCGGAGATACGGAGGATCCCGGATCTGTGCACCTTCCATCGCGCGCTTAAGACTTTTTTATTTCATCAAGCTGGCCTGGCCTAAATCTTCTCCCCTTTTTAAATGTAAATTTTAATTTGTTTTTAAATTATGGGGTATTTTAAATTTGTTCAGCCAAATTGTTTAATTTGTTTTTATTCTATTTTGAATTTTTGTATTTATGTGTTTTATCCTGTGGCTGTTCACCGCCCTGAGTCCTTCGGGAGTAGGGCGGTATAGAAATTTAAATAAATAAATAAATAAATAAATGAGGAGGAGAACAAACCCCTACCTAACTTCAAGCAGAAAGTATGCATGCTAGTTTTCTAGTAGTACAATACTTTTTTCTGCAAGAGACGTTCAAAACATTATTCCCACAACTCTTTTGTTTCTGAACCAGGGCAAATTTAAAATGTCCAGACTTCAACTCCCAGAATTCCCTAACCAGCATGCTGGCTGGGGAATTCTGGGAATCGAAGTCTACAAAACGTTAAAGTTTCCAGGATTGAGAAATACTGCTCCAGCCTAAAAGTTACAACTGTCAGTTCTATTACTTCTCATTCAATACAATTTCTTCCTCATGCAATTATGGAGCATGTGTAGAAACAGAAATAGGTCATTAGTTTCAAAACCCAGTGTATCCTTGCTCTACTACTTAAAACTTATTTCTATTTTTCTTACTAAGAATAAAACTTTGAGCAAGACTTTAAACTGCACTAACAATTAAAATTCCGTAGGAAAGCCAAAAAAACAGATTAATGCTGGGTGAATAACTTCTAATAAGGAAACCATCATGCCTGTTTGACAGCATGAATTTCAGAAGCAAAGAAACATATACTGTATTATTTATAAGATAGCTGCTTTTAAAATATGATTGTTACATGCCCCCTAGACTTCAACCTGGTTTTCTGTGTTGTGCATTGCCAGAATCTGTTTTTACAAGAGTAGAAAAAGAATATAAACAGGGAGAATCAATAACAAAATTTGGATGTTTTCTGTTTGGTTGTACAGGGTATTTGTTCCCTGTACAACCAAAACAGAAAACATCTAAATGTAACAGTCGTAGCATGAGTCTAATCTTGCTAGAACTTGAAAGAAAAGCTCCTGATGATTACACTATGATTTGGGGGACAGGGGTCATGCAGTAAATGAGAGAAAAAACATGTAGCATTTCTAAAACTGACCATTGGTGCTTGTTTTAGAACATGTTATCACAAGGCTGTGGGGTATTGCCATGGACTTTTGACCTGCTAAATTCATCTGCATTGCTCATTCTTGTTTTCAACTTCCCTTCAGGTCCTTGCAATAGTTATGAAAAACAACACCCGCATTAAAAATGAAGTAATATTCAGAGTCTGGCAGTGGTTTTCAGACACACAACATACAAGAGAAAATTACAAAAGGATTACGATGGAGTAAATAGCAGAAGGATTACGCCGAAGAACCAAAGATTAGTTCCAGCTGTAGGAAACTGAAATATTTATAGCACAAGTTGTTAACCAATAAGTCATATATATATTCCATATATTTGCAACTGCAACATTTTTAAGACTACAGATTAATAAATTGAATAAGAAGAACAGTTTCTCTTTATTGGCCACACTATGGCTGACCAGATAAGTGGTGCAAAACACCTGGAGGTTACCAAATTATCTTCTCATGGAATACAAGGTATTGCTCAGCAATTTTAAAATGTGTGGACTACAACTTCCAGAATTCCCCAGCCAGTCTTGCTGGCTGGGGAATTCTAAGAGTCGAAGTCCACCTTTCTTAAAGTTTGGTAAGACTGAGAAATCACACGTTAGACAAAGATCTATAGCTTGAGGTTGAGTAGGCTGAAACTAAAATATTTCTCTCCACTTATTTAGAAATACATTTTTTTCTGAAAAATGTTTATAATGGTTATTGTACTTTAGAGGAAAAGCAAGATTTCTCTGTTGAAAATTGCTCCTTGCATTCCAATACAAGTAAACATATTCCTCGCCAAAGGAAACTAGGGCATGGGGAAGTTACGGAATCTGGCCACACCTAACTTTCTTTGTTCTTTAAAGAGGAATAAAAACAAAATTCTGGTCTTTTGCCAGCTTTCTATTCTGTGCTGAAGGGATTTACAGCTTTTTTATTTTTCAAAGGGTCCTTCATATTATTTTGTAATATAATTTTCCTGTCTGCAAAGTTTTACGATACTCTTTCTGTAGAAATCAGGGTGTAGGCGTCACTTCCCTATCTGGCCTACAGACAGGAAGTCTCTTCTGATCTACCACTCAAATACTAATCAGGTTCAAATATCCTTAGCTTCTCATGTTCAGCTGGATATTTCAATCTAGTCGTTCCCGACTGTAGGGGGCGGTGCTCATCTCCGTTTCAAAGCCAAAGAGCCAGCGCTATCCAAAGACGTCTCTGTGGTCATGTGGCCGGCATAACTCAATGCCAAAGGCGCACGAAACACTGTTACCTTCCCACCAAAGGTGGTCCCTATTTTTCTACTTGCATTTTTACGTGCTTTCGAACTGCTAGGTTGGCAGAAGCTGGGACAAGTAATGGGAGCTCACCCCATTACGCGGCACTAGGGATTCGAACTGCTGAACTGCCGACCTTTCAATCGACAAGCTCAGCATCTTAGCCACTGAGCATCCCTTTATTGCAATCTAGCTTGAACTTTTTTAAAAAAACTTGAAAAGCATTAAAACTAATAAAATAACAAAAGTTTATATCCCCAATAGAAAATTGGACCAATCAGTTGAATGTCTATTATTTATAAAGCAAGTTTTACCTGATTTTTTTTTAGCATAGCAGTAGTTATTTCGATTTAGAACTTTTAATACTTTTACTCTCCATTCATTCACAGTTTCATGGTTGAAAGGTCTCTGAATTCAAGGGGATCTCAAAGTTCAAACCCTCAGGAAAGCATTTATGTGTTTGGTTTTTTTCCAGCAAAATCCTGTAGTTAATTCTTGTAACATTAGTGCTTAAAATAGTGAAAAGCAGCAAATATCATTATATCCACCTGGAAATGGGGAGGAAAGGATACCACTATTGGGAAAACGAACCCAACCGTTGCTAATTATCAGACTAAGAAAACAAGGACCATAACACGACTCAGCCAATAACACTGAGTTTAGTAGTGGCCAAAATTGTGGAAGCCTTTTGGGAAAAGTGTATTTTCTAAAACTAGCTAATAACACCACTTTTTTTTTTGAGTAGTATCAATGGATATTATTTATCAATGGAAAGATACTTTAATCAAGAATGTAATGCAATAACTTTTATGAAAAAAAGAAAAGTGAAATGAGATATACAAAAATGATCACCATGTCAGTTAATACTTAGTTGGGTAACCTTTAGCATGAATTAAGGCCTTACAACGTCTTCCCATGGAGTGAACCAAGTCTTTTAGTTCTGCAGCTGTTATAATATGAAACCAAGATTGAATGATTGCTTCTATTAACTGGGTTTTATTGCTGGGTCGCTTCTGACTAACAAGTTTCTTTAGTGGGCTCCATAGATTTTCAATTGGGTGAAGGTCTGGGCTATTCCCAGGCCATTCTAGCAGTGGAATAGGATTATCTTGAAACTCCAAAAAAAAAAAAAGTGGTGTTATTAGCCATCAAACCTCAAAAATACACTTTTCCCAAAAGGTTTCCACCATTTTGGCCACTGCTGTAGATTACATGTCACAATAAGCCAGAATTCTGGGTTCATGCTACAAAAAAATAAGCCCTACAGCTATGAAGTCTTACCCTCTCAAAAAAGATTTATGAGGATTTGTAACGTAAGGTAAATTATAGCAATGCATCCATTTCTCAAAGCATGTCTTTCTACACACCTTTCTGTAGGCTAAGATGATTTTAACTTCGGCTGGGATTGGTAAACACAGACACAGTTTACAGAAATATGCTCACTCACCTACCTACACCTGTATTAGTAATGGACTATTTAAAAAAAACAACTTTCCTAAATCTGCCACCTGGCATTCTTGTTTATGCTCTCTGTCTTCACCAAACAACAATGACTATGTGATAAGACTGTGAGCCAGTATTTTGGTGTCCTGTACATACCATTTGTGATAGTAATGCGCCGGCCCTGGTAGAATTCCCCCAGGGTGACTGTATTGCCTTGCTTGGTGGCCACAACTCGCACGGTCCTGGAATTGTCTTGACATTCCACATAAGGGTTGTATCCTGGATTGTTCGTTTGTAGCTGGTTGTTGAGCTGGCTCTCCTGGCTGCCGGGGTTAAAAGCATCAGCTATGCGGCTTCGGCAGTAAGATTTGTATTTCCACAAGACAATAGGAGGCTGAGTTGCTGAAGTCTGGTAATTGCACTGCAGAGTCACAGGTTGAAACAGGATGGCTACATTGAAAGGATTCAGCACACTGACCTGTATTGCAATGGCAGAATCTGTAGGTTGGAGCAGACAGAAAGGAACGGTGAGTAAATACAACATCCTTAAATGCTAACACACTTTCTTTCTACAGCATTCCTTCCTTCCAATTATGACATGACAAGACAGCCAGAGCTGGCTTATCTTCTCAGCATAGTTTCCTTGAGCCTGTCAAGAGCATTATTTCAGGACATACAAATTTCCAACCATTACGTTATGTCAATTGGACATAACTTATTTGTCCAATTTATAACTTTTAATTTGTCCATAACTTGTAAAAGTTTGAATGAGCCTGGCCTTCTTCCCCCCTCTCCACTCCCAACAGGAAGTCGGATCAGCCAATAAGCGTGCAGCATTCACATCTCCACAAAATAGCACTTATAGCAATAGCGCTTAGACTTATCTACTGCTTAATAGTGCTTTTACAGCCCTCTTTAAGCGGTTTACAAGTCAGCCTATGGCCCCCAACAATCTGGGTCCTCATCCTCGGAAGGATGGAAGGCTGAGTCAACCTTGAGCTGGTGAGATTTGAACTGCCGAACTGCAGTTAGCAGTCAGCTGAAGTAACCTGCAGTACTGCACTCTAACCATTGTGCCACCTCAGCTCTTAAACACGTAGTTGAGAATTGGGAGGTGTGTACATCAGTTGTCTGCAACCATCAGCAGCCTACACTTACCCATCTACCCCTTCACAGCACAGATATGCGTTGACCACCTACTCACTGTTACGGACAAGTCCAAGTCAAGCTTAAGGGGGACCAAGAGGAAAGAAAGAAGATTCCCTTGCTTTTTTATAACACTTCAATGTTCAGAACGAAGTTGCATCTATCATCCTCCCCAGCAATTTGAGGTACTATTCATTACAAGTCCTGAACATAAATTTCAAGGGATCTAAACTGCAAAGATGCATCTACTGCACAATATTAAAAAAATCCAAATATATCAATATTCACTGAAAAAGCTTGGAAGGGTATATTTATTTGGTGCCTAAAAAGACAGACAGTCATACCTCCATTACTCTTTGGGGAACAACATTCAAGATCAAAAGCCTCTTAAGAGCTCTGTTTGTATGTACCAGCCAATTGCAAGCATTTATCACCTTGGCAAAATAATGGCAAGTTTTATTTTCTCATTTGTTTTCAAATTGTCCAAAAAGAAAACCCTTTTCACTTTTCTAGTTTTGTTCTGACAAAGCAAGTCTATTTCCATGCGTATCTCGTAGGCTCGTATTCTTCCTCCCTCGTTTTATTTGTTTTTGTGGTTTCATTCCAGTCTGAAAGGGGATTGGCATCAAGATCAGTTTCCTCCCACAAAGGACCTGCAGTTTCGATGTGTGTATGTGTGTGACAACTGCAGCTCCAGTCTGGATCAGTCATCAGCCTTCCAGGAAGAAAAGTCTAATAAGGCACACCTACAGGCTTCAAACAAACACACAATAGATCTTGCCACAGAAACCAAAAGTTCCTTGATTCTTCCTGAAACATTCCCCCCTTTTCAGGGGGATTAAGGGTTAGAAGCTGGCTGGCTCTTCCCTTCTATGGGTCATTCGTTTTACCTTGCAAGAAAATGATAATATGCCAAACACCACACACCAGGCCATGTGCTGATCACATGGGATGTGAAAAACAACAATGGGAAAAAATGGAATTATTTGGGCTTCAAATCTTGCATTTCAAATGCTTTTATGGTTCTTTTTGTTGTTAGTTGCGAAATTGTGTCCGACCCATCGCAACCCCATGGACAACGTTCCTCCAGGCCTTCCTGTCCTCTACCATCCCCCAGAGACCATTTAAACTCACGCCAACTGCTTCAGTGACTCCATCCAGCCACCTTCTTCTTTTGCCCTCAATTGTTCCCAGCATTAGGATCTTCCCAGTTCCCAGCATCTTCTCCAGTGAGTCCTTCCTTCTCATTAGGTGGCCAAAACATTTGAGTTTCATCTTCAGGATCTGGCCTTCTAAAGAGCAGTCAGGGTTGATCTCCTCTAAGACTGACCGGTTTGATCGCCTTGCAGTCCAAGGGAATCTTCTCCAGCACCATAGTTCAAAGGCCTCAATTCTTTGGCGCTCAGCCTTTCTTATGGTCCAACTTTCTTAAAGTTCTTACTGTAGAGCTACTCGAATAAACTCTTACGGTAGCCTCAGGACTTGTGCAAATACCCAAAACACTGGATATTGCAGAGATGCTGTATTTTTGGCTCTGGCTGGAGAACCTCAAAGCTATACTTTCTGTCCCCAGATGAGTTCGAAAACATTTAATTTTCCATCACTGGTACAAGAGTGCACAAGGAAAAAAGCTTCAAACCACCCCATTTCCTGCTCCGGAGGATCTACTCTTTGTTCCTTCCAGCAGGCAAGATAAAAGGCAAATGACGAACAGGAAAAGCAAAATGAGGAGGTGGGAGGTATTTTCCTCCTATCTTTGGGCTATGAGCCAGGTAAATGTAAAGAAACCTTGAACTGAGAAGAGCCAAGGACATTTTCCCTGTGAAAAGGAAGCCAACTAGCTAGCTTCAGTCAGAAAAGAAGGGCTCGGGGAAGGGTGGAAAGAAAACATTTTATCACCAGTAGCAAACAGTATGGTTGATTATAGTGATTAAGGGGCTGAGGAAACCCAGGACTGAAGTCCACTCTCAACCACAGAAATCCACTGTGTGTCTTTGGACCGGTCACTGTCCTTCAGCCCAACATACTTTGCAGAGTTGTTGTTAGATAAATTGGAGGAAGCACTTTATATGCTTCTGGTGGAAAGGAGGATTATCAATCTAACAAACAAAACAAAAACCACCATGAAGGTGTGAATGTGCAAATGCACATTCACAAAAACACCAACTGCAGACCTAGGTCTCCACACCAAGCCCATTACTGCCTTTGTACAACCGCACCATCACAACATCACAGCACCCACGAGAACAATTCACTACACCTACATTCCCTTAGCCCGCGTCCATTAACCATCCCAAAAGTTGCATTTGCACAACATGTGCTCCTTCCATCGCTTTTAACCGAGTTCGTTTTAAATGCATTTCGTAGACTGGATTTTTTTTTTTTAAAAAAAGGCTTTCTTTTCGTGGAGGGGTAGTCCTCGACTTACGACCACAATGGATTCCCCCCCCAATTTTCTGTTGCTAAGTGAGACATTTGTTAAGTGAGTTTTGCCCCATTTTACGACTTTTCTTGCCGGAGCTGTGAAGTGAATCACTGCAGTATAAACCCGGACGTTAAGTGAATCTGGCTACCCCCGTTGAGTTTGTTCGTCAGAAGGTCCCCAAAAGTGATCACGTGACCCCGGGACACCGTTAACGGTCATAAATATAAATCAGTTGCCGAGCATCTGAATTTCGATCACATGATCGTGGGGAAATGCCTCAAAGGTCAGTGACTCTGAAAAAACGGCCGTAAGTCACTTTTTTTTTCCAATGCCGCTGTAACTTGGAATCGAACGGTCACTAAACGGACTGTTGTAAATCAAGGACTACCTGTATACAACCCCCCCCCCTTGGGATGTCTATCAGAAAGGTCGGCAGTTCAGCGGTTCGAATCCCTAGTACAGGTCTCCGGAGTCCAGTGGGAGAAGGGCGGTATAAAAATCTAATAAAAAAATCTAATCTAATCTCCTGCATGGGCAGGGGGTTGGACTAGATGACCTCCAAAGTCCCTTCCAACTCTGTTACCCTTACTGTTTAACGCTTAGAAAGTGGGTTCATTCAGAATCCCCAATGCAGCAGGTTGCATGCGCTGCGCGCAGTCAACAGGTGCGGATCCCGTTTTGTCCAGAAAAGCGCTGTTTACTGCGACTCTCCAGAAAATCGGGGATCCGAGAAAGAGCTCACCTCCGCCGTTAATAGGGGGCAGCGGGGGGGGGGGCTTGGAAAAGAGGCACCAACCATTTCTGGTCATCATCCCCCCCCCCCACGGCGAAGTCCGCGCGGGAGAAGCAGCAGCGGGGAAAGGCGATTGGCGGAGGGCGATTGGCGATCGCCCAATCAGCTCTCGAGTCTCCCCCTCCCCTGCGCCCTAAAGAAGGGGTCCCCGAGGAGTCTCCCCCCTCAGAGGCGGGCGGAGGGGCAAAGAGGGCGGTGGGGTCACGCCGTCCGGCGGTCGAGCGGGAAACCCACCCAGTCACCCAGCGACCCACCCACTCCCTTATTCCCCTCACTCGCTCACCTAAAATCCAGGCGGTGCCCAAGAACCACAACAGGGGAAGCGCGGCGGCCGGTCGACGCGTCCTCCGGGTCTCCATTTCCCAACCTTTGTACGGACTTTTGAGCCCGGGAAGGAGGAAGGCTGGGATATAAAAATCGCTCCCTGGCTCTCCTTCGTTTCCAAAGCCCCGCTTCGCCCTCGGAGCTCTTCGGTGAGACTCCGCCACCCGCTCCGTTCCTCCTCCTCCGATGCTGCCCCCAGCTAAGCCGCGTCTCGGTCCTCGCGCGCGCTACAGGTGCTGCCGCCCTTCCAAAAGGCAACCTCGCCCAAGGAACGGGAAGTACCAACTCCTTCAGGGAAGCGGGGAGCCTCGCGCCGAGGCTTACTCACGGGGAAGGAGGTTTTTTTTTAACAGCGGAAACCGACTCACTCGTTTCTTGACCTCGGCTTCACTTTTTAAGGGCGAGATGAGTAATGAAGGAAGGTGGAGGGAAAGTAAAAACGAAGGTCAGACTTCGTCCACCACCCCCTCGGGACGATGGTCAAGCCTCAAGGCGTCCTTTGAATGGCTTGAGAAGGAGACAAACTATTTGGGAAAAGGGGGGGGGAAGAGAGGGAAACTTTGCGAAGTCCCTCTCTTTGCTCCCCTTCCCAAGAAAAAGTGAACTCGCCCAGGTACTGCCCGAGAGGGGGAAAAAATACAACTTTCAAATATCAGGAAAGGTGAAAGTTTACGAGCTTTGATTTAAAAAAAAAAAAAAGACTGTTGGTCCGGGCGTCTATGTTACTGATAACTTTTAACAGAGGCTGGAATATAAATCGTGGAAAAGCTGAAAACATCTCTGCTGGTTATTTATTCATTGATATTATTACTTTTGTGTTTCCTATTACCTGTTTTTTTTTTAATATATCGTTTTCTACGTGTTGATTTTTTTTTAAAAAAAAAGTGGTTTGTAAACATGTCTTTGAGACGCAATCGGGTTTTTAAAAATATTAATAATATAAAGCGGTCTTGTTAAACTGGCCTCTCGGGAGATACATTGCATATAGCAAAATATTGAAAAGGAAATAAAATTGCCACTCGATATATATATATATATATATATATATATATATATATATATATATATATATATATATTCAATTCAATTCAAATCTTTATTGTCAAGAGTGTAGCATGTGCACAGTGAGACTGACTGAGTCTCCCTTTGTGCACCCCCCCCCAACATAATACAACCCACAGTGAAAGATTTTAAAAAATCCCTAGCCCAGTAAATCCTACTAACAACCACTCAAGTCCTATTGTACCATGTGAACCAGAGGTGGGTTTCAGCAGGTTCCGACCAGTTCTGGAGAACCGGTAGCGGAAATTTTGAGTAGTTCAGAGAACCGGTAGTAAAAATTCTGACTGGCCCCGCCTCCATTTATTCTCTGTCTCCCAAGTCCCAGCTGATCGGAAGGAAATGGGGATTTTGCAGTATCCTTTTCCTGGAGTGAGGAGGGAATGGAGATTTTACAGTATCCTTTCCCTGGAGTGGGGAGGGAATGGAGATTTTACAGTATCCTTTTCCTGGAGTGAGGTGGGAATGGAGATGTTGCAGTATCCTTTTCCTGGAGTGAGGTGGGAATGGACATTTTATTTATTTATTTATTTATTTATTTATTTTTCATATTTGTATACCGCCCTACTCCCGAAGGACTCAGGGCGGTGAACAGCCATAATAAATACAAATACATATAGAAGTTAAAAACTATTAAGAAACAGATTAAGTAATTTAGGCTCAAAGATTAAAAAACATCCAAATTTATCTAAAGAGGTTTAAAACCCAATTTAAAAGACAGTTTAAAAGCCAATTAAAAAGGGAGAGTTAGGCCAGACCAGCTTGTTGGAATAGAAATGTTTTCAGGGCTCGGCGGAATATGCATAAGTCTTGGATGTTTCGTAACTCTGGGGGAAGCCCGTTCCAGATGGTAGGTGCCCCCACAGAAAAGGCTCTCCCCCTGGGGGCCGTCAGTCGACATTGTTTGGCCGACGGCACCCTGAGGAGTCCCTCTCTATGGGAGCAAACTGGTCGGTGAGAGGCTATTGGTGGCAGGAGGCGGTCTCGTAAGTACCCTGGTCCTGAGGATATTTTGCAGTATCCTTTCCCTGGAGTGAGGTGGGAATGGAGATTTTGCAGTATCCTACCCCTGCCACGCCCATCAAGCCATGCCACACCCACAGAACCGGTAGTAAAAATTTTGAAACCCACCACTGATGTGAACCTATTGCACGTCGTCGCGTCCCCTCCCCTGAATCAATCATACTATGTTGTTGCAGAGTTATTTTTCATTCAGGAGTCGCCCATGGATAAAAACTCTTCTTCAGCCTTTTTGTGCGGCTGGCTATGTTTCTATATCTCCTCCCCGATGGAAGGAGGGGCAAAGAAGCGCTGACCAAGGCGTGAGTCGTCCCTGAGGATTTTCCTCACTCTTCTCAGTCAGCGAGGCCTAGCGATGTCGTCTAGTGGTATCAGGGGACCGCCCGCAATGTTTTGTGCTGTGCTCACCCCCCTCTGTAATGTCTTTCTATCCGCGGCTGTCAAGCCGGCATAACACACCGTCATGCACTGAGTGAGGACACTTTCTATTGCGGACCGGTAAAAGGAGGTCATCAGTTGTTGTTCCACTTTGTTTTTTCGCGAGACCCTAAAGAAGTGGAGTCTCTGTTGGGCCTTTCTGGCCATCTAGATCGTGTTGATTTTCCAGGTGAAATCTTCGCTGAGATAGATAGATAGATTTCATCCAGGATGCTAAATCAATACTGTACCTCCATGACGGCGAACCTATGGCACGCGTGCCAGAGGTGGCACGCAAAGCCCTCTCTGTGGGCACACGCACCATCATCAGCTGCTCTTCTGGTTTCTGAAAATGGCTGAAAAATGGCCGGAAAACAGCTTTAAAAAATGGCCAGAAAATAGCCCCCAAAACAGCCTAAAAGGGCTGGAAAATGGTCCCCAAAATGGCTGGAAAATGTCCAAAAAAAGGCCCCCAAATGGCTTGAAAACGCCTCAAAAAATGGCAAAAAAAACCAGGCCTTTTTTTGGGCCAAAAACAGCCTGGAAACTGCCCCAAAACGGCCTCAAAACAGCCTGAAAATGCCCCCCAAAACAGCCAAAAAAACCAGTGTATGTGTGCTGGCCAGCTGGTCTTCAGGGTTCCGGCATGTGCCAGAATGCATGCACGTTCCGGTTTGGGCACTTGGTGCCGAAAAGGTTCGCCACCACTTCTGTACCTGGTTGGGTATCTAGTCTTCCAGAACAAGGGCCAGTTTTAACAGCAGCATTGTTCTGCCTATTATGACATCAGGAATGGTGTCACAGCTAGATTTTTCCTTCCCTGGGTTTTCTTAATAGGTCAGTATCCAGCTTGCCATGTCCTGTTGGGCACCCTTGTTGGCTTTGTTTCTGGGTCTGTTCTTAACCATCGCTGAAGGTAACCATTATGAAGGCCACTCGCTGGGCCAGCCATGTCTCGCTGGCCAACCTTGCGTGTTAGCCTTTATCTCCAATAACCCCGTCATCCTACGTTGTCCGCGCTCTTCATCCAGAGGGTACATCACTTGGCAATACCTGGACCCATTTTGGACCAATGAGCAACCACTCACCTTCTTACGCTCAGGCGGGACTTCTTGGCCCTTAGTTACCTATGACAAGTTGCAGAGACTAAGTTTCAAATCCCGACTGATTGCCGGCAACCTGTATATCCCAAGTCCCAGTCTAGAAGATTCTGGGTTGTACACCTGTCGTGCAGGAGACGCCACCCTTGGCTATTATGAGGTTGACTTTCAGGATGCCGAGCGTCTCCATGTGTCACACGCAGGCCTGGGAGAGGCCACCTTGGGCAACTCTACGGTGCAGCTCGACAATGGAGCCCAGGCCACCCTGTTCACCTCCTGGAGTCCTTGGCAGTCTTGCGATCGCTGTGGCCATCCCGGGGAACGGAAGCAAGTGGGGTTTTGCTATGCCCAGCTGACTACGATGGACTCTGAGGAGGAAATGCCATTGCCTTGTGGGATGGCTAGGCGGAAGTACTTGATGTTGCCACAACGGGGACCAGAGCTGAGAATAGAAACCTGTCAAGTGCCCTGTGACACATCATACTTGGCTTGCCAAGAGGAGCCCCACTGGGTACCATTCCTGGTCTTTACCAACTACCATCCCCAACAAAAATCCACCGCTCACCTTCGCTGCCCAGCGTCTTCCATCTACAGGTACCAAAGCTTTTACTGCCTCCATCAGGCAGACCTCCAATTCTGTTTAGCATACGCACAAAATGTAGTAGATTCTCTTCGGTGTAGGCTTAATGTACAGGTAGTCCTCAACATACGACTACAATTGAGCCCAACATTCCTGTTGCTTAGCGGAAGGTTTGTTCAGTGAGTTTTGGCCCATTTTACGAGCTTTCTTGCCACCGGCGTTAAGTGAATTATTGCAGTTGTTAAGTTAAGGTCATAGTTAAGTGAATCTGGCTTCCCCATCGACTTGGCTTGTCAGAAGGTCGCAAATGATCCCCGGACATTGCATAAATACGAGTCAGTTGTCAAGTGTCTGAATTTGGATCACACCACCATGGGGGATACTGCAGTGGTCATAAGTGTGAAAAATGCTCATAAGTCGCTTTTTTAAAATGCCGTTGTAACTTTGAACGGTCACTAAATGAACTGCCTAAGCAGGGGGTTGGACTAGAAGACCCCCAAGGTCCCTTCCAACTCTGTTATTCTGTTCTGTTCTATTGTTTCTATTATTACTCCTAAGGAGTCCAAATTCCTGCTAGCTTTTTGCAATCACCCAGAGACATTTTAATACAGTACAGCTATTATGTTTGCCACGCTTAATTATATAGCGGGCTTTTATTTTCAGAAGCCAACTTTGTCGAATTAGTGCACTCAGGATACCAGTTTTCCTTATCCAAATTTAATTGCTTCCACTTAGTCTGTCGCCAGCAGCCCTAACACCAGGAACAGGAGAAACAGGAAATGTTGATTTAGTTCTCTTGGTTTTGCTTGTATCTCTTGTACATTGTAAAAAAAGGAAAAAAAAGTCAAGTTAATCATTGACGAGATACATGAACCTTTCACCTTCGGATGCCAGATGGAGTTCCAGTTCTGCTATTGGCAGCAAGATTCATTAAAAAAAAATAAAGAAATAAATAATCAGGAGCAACTGAATGAAGCACATACAATAGAAACAGCTGCAGGAGCTAAGCTAAAGCTACTGTTAGCAGAGTAAGCAATTCAACTGCAAGTCCATCTGACCTATTATTCTCCTCCAGGTGGTAACATCTGATCATCCTTGTCTGGGGCTTAATACAGGTCATTCTCGATTTATCACCATTCTTTTCACGACTGTTTGAAGTTAAGTTCATCGTCATCTTCATTTGATGACCCCTTAATCCAGTGGTGGGATTCAGCCAGTTCGCACCACTTTGGGAGAACCGGTTGTTAACTTCCTGAGCAGTTTGGAAAACTGGTTGTTGGAAGAAATCATTAGGGCAGAGAACCGGTTGTTAAATTACTTGAAGCCCACCACTGCCTTAATCCCTTGCGGGATGGAATCTGGGCAACTGAATGGAGCTAGCAGAGTGTTTTAGTGGCCGGATGCCCTTCCTGTCACCAATGCGGAGTTTTTTTTCAGCAGATATATTCTCAGTGTGCCCAGAGAGAGAAATATCTACCTCTACCTAGGATCGAACTCACAGCCTCCTGATTGTGAGGCGAGAGCTCCACCTCTAGGCCATCGCACCACTACTGTTTGAAGTTAAGATGATGCTGAAAAATGTGATTTATGACCGGTCCTCACTTTTACAACCGTTACAAGCATTCCCCACAATCGCATGATCGAAATTTGGGTGCTTGGGAAACCAGCACGTATTTACAACCGTTGCCGCGTCTTTACGTCGCGCCATTTGCAACTTTTCCAGCTGTCTTCCATCAAGCAAAATCAGTGGAGGGAGCCAGATTTGCTTAAACCATTGTGATTCACTTAATCACTGCAGCGAAAAAAGGTCATCAAATCAAGCGTGACTCAGTACTTAATAACGATCTTGATTTCACTGCTTTTCGGAAGGCCAATAGGGTGGGGATGGTCCAGACCTCAGGAGGTAACTGGTTCCAGAGAGCTGGGGCAGCCACAGAGAAGGCCCTCCCCGCAGGCCCGCCAGCCAGCATTGTTTAGCTGATGGGACCCGGAGGAGACCAACTCTGTGGGATCTTACCAGTCGCTGGGAGCTATGCGGCAGAAGGCGGTCTCGAAGATAGCCTGGCCCTGAGCCATGTAGGGCTTTAAAGGTAATAACCAACACCTTGAATTGTGACCAGAGACCAATAGGGAGCCAGTGCAGCTCGCGGAGAATTGGTGTAATGTGGGTGTACCTAGGTGCACCCACGACAACTCGCGCGGCTGCATTCTGGACCAACTGTAGTCTCCGAACACTTTTCAAGGGTAGCCCCATATAAAAACTCTTCAAAACTGCAGACAGCAGAACCCTCTATGAAGAGGCATTTCCTCTTGTCTCTCACACACTGCACGGAAAGCTTCTTCTAAGATGAAGCTGGGTTCACACATTGCATTCAACCTCAGTGTGGTTAGGTGATTGGTACTGAAGAGTGCTATATGAACCAAAGTATCATGGCTTGGAAACCGTTAGTTTTGCATGATGTTTGAGAGTCCTGTCAGTTGCAATTTGGTCAACCAACTATGGGCTTAGCCTGATAGATGAACCTGGGCATTAAAAAAAAAAAAATAGTACCTCTGTTGGCTTCCAATCCTTTGCTTTTATTCATACACTTTTGGGATTGATGTCTGACTCCTCACCTTGTATGAATGACCTTGTCTCTTGCCTTCATCAGCCCTGTCTACTGGCAGGTAGGTCTCACAACGTTGACACACCTTCAACTTCTCCAGAAGGACGTCAACTTCTCCACAAGTTCCCAAAGCTTGGACAAAGCCACTGGTGGTGGGATCCTACACCTCTCCTTCCAGAACGATTCGCACAGCACTTTCTACCAGTGTTTCGTGAATGGACATTTAGCGGGCAAGTTTTTAGTTACCTCTCCTGGCACGGTGAGCCCACCAGGGGAGCTGGCTCACACTTACTCCATCATTGAGGCCTTGGTGGTGGGCCTCTCCATATTCCTGGTGTTCCTGATGTTTCTCAGCATAATCGAGTCCTGCAGGAGGAAACCAGAAACTACTGTGGTCTAGAAGACGGTGTGTGAACTTCGGTGGACACCTTAAGAAAGAAGGTGTGAATTGCTGATTAATAAAGATATTGACTGACTACAGTATACATTCAGGTACAGCCTGGGCTTTACATAAAAGGAAGGGTTAAGGTCAGTAGGGTTGAATACAGTGCTTCTATATGCAGCATCACACAGAGAAGGCAATGCACAATTCCATCACCCTGCACAGAACACCTAGTAGTGTCCACCTAAGGACCTCCTAAGGCAGTGATGGCGAACCTTTTAGACGCCGAGTGCCCAAACTGTGCATGCGCGTGCATGCCCAAACTGAAAGGTGTGCGTGCACGCAAATGTGACCATGCACAGACGTGTGAATGTGCACACATGCGGACATGCATGAATGTGCATATGTGGAGACATGTGCGAATGCACGCATGCACAGACATGTGCGCATGTGCAGCAGAGACCCAAAGACCAGCTGGCTGGCATCCCAACACCGGCTGCATGGCAAGAGGTAAGATCTTTTTCTTTCGTGAGCTTCTTTTTCGTCGTTTGCAGGGAAACAGAAGCTCACGAAAGAAACGCCACGGAGACCTGATCTGGGGTGACGGTGCATGGGGAAGCAGGGAGGGCTCTGCGTGCCACCTCTGGCATGCATGCCATAGGTTAGCCATCATGGACCTATATCAGCAGGTTCTGACAGGTTCTGGAGAACCGGTAGCGGAAATTTTGAGCAGTTCGGAGAACCGGTAGCGGAAATTTTGGGTAGTTCGGAGAACCGGCAAATACCACCTCTGGCTGGCCCCAGAGTTGGGTGGGAATGGAGATTTTGCAATATCCTTCCCCCAGGAGTGGGGAGGCAATGGAGATTTTGTAGTATCCCCCTGCCATGCCCACCAAGCCATGCCCACCAAGCCACACCACGCCCACCAAGCCATGCTCACAGAACCGGTAGTAAAAAAAAATTAGATTTCACCACTGACCTATACTATTTCAGATAAGTGACTGACTCTAAGGCAAGGGCTGGATCCGGCCCGCAGAGAGCTTAGATCTGGCCCATGAGGCCGACCTGGAAACAGCAAAGGACCGGCCCACAAGTGCCTCTGCCAGTGAAAATGGAACTCCGTTTTCACTGGCAGAGGGTTGCAGGAGGCCGTTGCAGCCGAAAACAGAGCTCAGGAGTTTGTTTTCACTGGCAGAGCCCCAGAGCTGCCACAGGTGCCCCCCACTCAACATGAGTAATGTCAAGCTGGCCATGCCCACCCTGGCCACACCCATCCCCCCCAATGTCAAACATAATCCTGATGCAGCCCTCAATGAAATTGACTTAGATACCCTTGTCCTAAGAGATATTTATGGTGAACCTTCTACAGCTGCGGATTGATCTATAGTAGATCGATAGGGTTGCCAGGTCTGCTTCCAAAAAATAGCGGACAAGCAGGGGTGGGTGGGGTGGTTAAGTCGTAAAAAAATAAAAAAAAAATTTACAATTAAATTATATATTTTCTTACAAACATTTTAACACGTATTAAAATAATCACTTCAAAACTTTACTTAAAATTCAAAACATCAAATATATTATAATAATATGTAAAATATTAAATTACATTTTAATTTCATCATAAAGCTTTTGAATAAAAAAAATGTCCACTATTTTGTGAAAAAAAAATAGTGAACATAATGTGAAAAAAGCGGACTGTCCGCTCAAATAGTGAACACCTGGCAACATTACTAGATCGATCAGGATTTGCTGGGCTGGATTGGGCCCTCTTTCTCTTCCAGAATATAGATCAGGGTTCCTTAAAAACATTACACTTTCCCCCCCACCCCACCCCATCTCACCCCAAAAAAACCCTGGTTCAGTGCGAAATTGGGCAATGGCTGCTGGCTACAGTGCACCACTGTGACACTAGGGGTCACTGTGGCATAAGATGCGCTCTGTATTTTGGGTTGCAATGGGAAAAAAAAAATGAAGATGAAGACTGTTTTATATCCACTAAAGTCCACTCCTTATTAGTGGCCATTATATCTTCAGATAATCCTGAAAACCGGTTTCCAGCTGAGCCACTCTGATTGTTTGTGTCCCAGTTAGAAAAATAATGCAATCCTGATTTTTTTTTTTAAAGATGCTTTTTTTTTTTTATCTGTACCGGTTTTGTACACATCAAGAAGATGGGATAACCAGCTGAAGCCGGCACATGGCTTGCTTAGATTATTTTAGTGAACCCATTATGGTTTCATTCAGCTAATTTCAGTGTTTTGCTTCTGTAAACCGCCTGGAAGTCACCACGACTGAGTTGGGCAGCCATATAAATTTTCTTAATGAATAAAAAATTTAAAAATGTTAAGGTCAAAAATATTTGACCAGCAGGAAATATTTTAAGTAACATCCTGTTGCATTTTTCCCCCCTACAGTTTCCCTCTTTTGAATAGCATCTTTAGAATAGTATTTATATAAGCTCCATATTGTTTTACAGCCCTCTTTAAGCGGTTTACAGAGTCAGCATATTGCCCCAACAAATTGTTCCTCATTTTATCCTGCTTCCCCCCCCCCCAAATAAGACATCCCCTGATAATAAGCCCAATCGGACTTTTGAGCGCATGGCAATAAGGCCAAGCACTTATTTCAGGGTTCAAAAAAATATAAGACAGGGTCTTATTTTCGGGGAAACATGGTACCGACCTCGGAAGGATGGAAGGCTGAGTCAATATTGAGCCAGTCAGAATCAAACTCCTGGCTGTGGGCAGGATTAGTCTGCATTACTGCATTCTAACCACTGTGCCACTACGGCTCTTGAGAATATTTGTATGTTTGATGTAGTTTAGCAAAACAGCTCAAAGAGAAGTGCTACCTGTCCATCCAAAGGCATCAAATAAGCCAACATTTCAGTTCCCGACCCCCATGAGACCCATGTTTCTCCAATGAAATACTGGCTGTCTTCATGCTAGGCTTTCATCGAATTCCCTAATTGCATGAAGATGTAACACAAGTTGCTTGGTCTTTATTTAAGAGTATTGTATGAATCCAACCAGCATGGTTTATGATGAAATATTGTGTAGATGCATACGATTACATTTCATTTCTGCCAATGGTGGTTAAGAAGACTCAACTTGGGGCAATGCACCCCTGTTTCTATGGCTACTCCATGTTTACAAATACGGGTTAGAGGTAAAGGTTTGGGCAGCTGGAGGATGTGATAATTCACAATAAAATGCCCAAGGGCCAATGAAATATTCAATGCCACCCTCCCAACATATAGAAATATTTATACTCCGACGAGGACAATAAACTCTTTCTCTGCTCCAAAGTGTAAGGCCTTAGCAGCCAGAGTGAACGTTCCCTGCAGCTTTTGTCTTTACAATGAATCACTGAATCACCCACCCGGTGCACACGGTTGTCGTCAATTGACTCATGGACGATCACAACTGCCTCTTTGTCTACAACTCCCAGGACGCACAGTGGGTGACTGACACCACTCTCTCTCTTCTCCGTGCCAGGAACGCTCAGGGTGCAAGGACACTTCATCTTATCACTGAGGAAACAATTCCTTTGCCCGTCTTCCCAGGGAGAAATCAGGCACTTGGACCTGCCAACTCTTTTTTTTTTATTTTAATGTCCCTAATTGCTAATTGGCAAGCCTGAGTGAAGAGACACAGCTTTGCTCCAGGCCTTATGAGCTTCACTCCCACAATAGCACCAGACTCTTCGTATGGTTGAATTAAACCAACCCGAGATTTATCCAAAAAAAACATATCTAGTCTGCTCAATAGGGCTCATAGATCATGTTTAGTGAGCTCAGTCTGGGGGACAGAAATGACCTAGCCAGTCAACATGGGCTTGGCATGTGCTACAAGGCCTGGTTGGATGGTTGCCATCATGCAACTAAGCCACATCTGCAGAACTGCTTTGCTTTTGGGGTCATGGCACCTGTTTCCTCCGCCTGGACCTTCCAGATGTGTCAAACTACAGATCCCAACATCCTCACCTTGCCAAACTCCATCGGTTTTGGGAAAGCTACTCATAACATAACCAGGACATGAGGACTGTTGGAATCACAAATGCATTGCTTAAAAAAACATGACATCTGTCGTGTTGTTAGAGTCTGGGGGGAGGAAGCCGAGGCAGAGTAAAGGCGATAAACACTTTTTGTCCCTGAAAGCTACCTGCATCTGACACTAGTTCTTGTAGTAACCACTGTATTCTAGCCAAACAATCTCTATTTTGAAACTGACTTTCATCTGCAGATCTCAAGGTTGAAGCATCTAACCAAGGTGATGGATTTTGTCTCTTCTTCTCCATCTCCTGGGGAAATTGAAAGCTTGCCCTATTGAAGGCACTATCCACAATTTGTAAGTACGCAAGAAAGCCAGAGGTGGTATTCAGCCGGTTCGGACCAGTTCGGCGAACTGGTAGTGGCGATCTGCAGGTGGGCCCTCCCACCTGCCTCAGCGCTATGCCGTCCTATTTAACCACATTTTTAAGCCGTGCGCATGCGTGGAAGCCATGCTTGCAAGCAAAGCACATGCGTGGAAGGCTGTGCATGCACGGAGGTGGGAGCCATGGTACGCTCACATTTTTGGTGCTGGGCGAACCGGTAGGTAAATTATGTGAATCCCACCCCTGAAGACAGCCCTACTTTCACAGGGAGATACTTCTGTAGCTCCATCTGTCTCTGAAGGAACCCAGGGAAATGACCTTAGAACAAGAATCCAGAAGCCATTAGGACAACAAAAGAATGGAATGGAATGGAATGGAATGGAATGGAATGGAGTGGAATGGAGTGGAGTGGAGTGGAGTGGAGTGGAGTGGAGTGGAGTGGAGTGGAGTGGAGTGGAGTGGAATGGAATGGAATAAGAATAAGAATGGAATGGAATGGAATGGAATGGAATGGAATGGAATGGAATGGAATGGAATGGAATAGAATGGAATAGAATAGAATAGAATAGAATAGAATAGAATAGAATAGAATAGAATAGAATAGAATAGAATAGAATAGAACATAATATTTTTATTGGCCAAGTTTGATTGGACACACAAGGAATTTGTCTTGGTGCATACACTCTCAGTGTACATAAATGAAAAGATACATACGTCAAGAATCATAAGGTACATGGTAGTCATAGGGAACAAATAAGCAATCAAATCATATTAGGAAACAGTCAATATGAATCTTAAGGATACCGCAACAAGGTTACAGTCATACAGTTATAAGTGGGAAGAGATGGGTGACAGGAACGATGAGAAGATTAATAGTAATGCAGACTTAGTAACTAGTTTGACAGTGTTGAGGGAATTATTTGTTTAGGTTCTCAAAGAAGCATGTGTTAAGTCCAAGGAGGTGGGAAATTATTTCAAAAAGACTCAGGCTGAACTTCCCCTGATTTCCTGGAGTATAAGAAGGCGAGAAGAGAAAACAGAGGCAGATTTTCAAAATTCTGTTACTCTGGTTCATCTCAATATAGTTCTGGCCTCGTTGTGGATCAGTTTCCTGACATGGTCTACCTTACAAGGCTGGCAGTATTCCAGAAGATGCTATTGCTGGCATGGAGATCGCTATTTTATGATTTATTAGCCATAAATGTATTAGCTGTGAAACTGCTAGGCAGATGCGGTTTTTCCCCCAATGTTACTGATAGCAGCAGGAAAAGGGGGGTTCTTTGATTAATGTTTTCAGTAACTAGGAGGTTCTTTGATTGATGTTTCTAATTCTTGAAGGAACAAAGAAAGCTATCCATAGCCAGATAAGAAAACTGTTCAAGGGTGTAAAGGATTGGCTTTAACTTTTAGTTACTTGCAAACTCATTATCCCTCATGATCATGTGGCAAACACACTTCCTGAACATGTTGATGAGCATACTAAGGAATTGTGGGATGGTACATGTTACATCGGTGGGACGCGTTGGCTCAGTGGCTAAAGACGCTGAGCTTGTCGATCGAAAGGTCGGCAGTTCAGCGGTTCGAATCCCTAGTGCTGCGTAACGGGGTGAGCTCCCGTTCCTTGTCCCAGTTTCTGCCAACCTAGCAGTTTGAAAGCACATAAAAAATGCAAGTAGAGAAATAGGGACCGCCTTTGGTGGGAAGATAACAGTGTTCCATGCGCCTTTGGCGTTTAGTCATGCCGACCACGGAGATGTCTTCGGACAGCGCTGGCTCTTCGGCTTTGAAACAGAGATGAGCACCATCCCCCAGAGTCGGGAACGACTAGCACGTATGTGCGAGAGGAACCTTTACCCTACATGTTACATGCTACAACCTTTGAGCCCGCGTGCTGCATCAGAGATGTGTCAAATGATATTAACCAATGAAAGAACTCACTCCAAACTCACCATGTTTGAATTGTATATAAAGTGATTCTCCACCTTTCTAACAGGCTCCTCAAATGGGTAAGGAAGGTGCCTTTTTTGCTTGCGCACATAAAGAGATTTTTAATCTATCTTTCCAGCTCAGATTCTGACTAGGCTCGGCACACCAGGCTAACGGATCTGCCGACATTTATCGCTAATATTTTTAGACCCTTTATTAAACCAGAGGTGTTATTCAGCTGGTTTGGATGGGTTCACCCGAACTGGTAGTGGAGATCATGGGTGAACCCACCACCCGCCCCGGCTTTATGCCGTCCTATTTAGGCATGTTTTTGAGGCCACAGAAGGCGCATGCACGAGCAAAGCACATATGCAGAAGGACAGGCACATGGGCAGAAGGCACACACAGCTAGTAGTGGGATTCAAATCCCGGAGCTACCGGTTCGTGCGGTATTCGTGCGGTAGCTTCTGTCTATGCACAGAGTGTTTTTGATGATATCTGGTGGGTGGGCCACCACCATTACCGGTTTACCCAAACCGGGGTGAACCAGGAGCAACCCACCACTGGCATGCACGTGGCGAACCGCAAAGCACATGCACGGAAGGTGCGCAGGTGCGCGAACCAGTGGTAACAAAATGTGAAACCCACCGCAGTATTGGCTAACTTGCAGCAGGTGAAACGAACCTCCCAGCTTTGGGCTAGGCCAACACCCATTCAAGAGCCTTGGTAGTACAAGGGTTTAAGGCACCCTGTTATTAAGCTGCTTAAGACCAGCTGCCTGCAATTACTGCAGGGTTCGAATCTCGCCAAGGCTCAAGGTTGACTCAGCCTTCCATCCTTTCTAAGGTAGGTGAAATGAGGACCCAGTTTGTGGGGGCAATAAGCTGGCTTTGTATAAATATACAAAAGGATGAAGGCTATTGCTGAGCACATTGTAAGCCGCCCTGAGTCTTCGGAGAAGGGCGGCATATAAATCAAATTAAAAAAAAAAATGGCGCTGGGGCCTGGCTCCCTGTTGATAATGTCTTCCTGAATTCCATCCATCTTCTTCTCTTTAAAACTCTCATTCAAACAACTTCATGCCTAAATGCCTGGTTGCTTCCTTTCTGGGATTTTTGTCCCCCCTTTCTCTCCCCATCCCCCATCACTCCCCTCCTGCCATCCATACGTAAGCCCAGTCACGACATCGTCCACATCTGCACATCACTTCATCCTGACATCTTGCGTCTGCTCTTCAGCAGGACAAAGTATACATAGGAGCCCATTGTGTGATGAGGCTCTTTCTCCCGGGGAGCAGATCTGCCTTGGTGTTGGAGCTGACGTATCCTGGTACACTGAGCTGGGCCTGAAGAATCATTTCATTTTCAAGGTCATAACTTCTTGGAGAAGAAGCAAGGATTCCAGAAGCAGACAGGAAGCTTTTCCTGGGATTCATTCAAGGGGTGAGTATTTATTTATTCAATACTGCTGTAGGTAGATGACGTTGGGTTCCAGATGTAGCGGTTTAATGTGGGAGGTTGCCATCTCATTAGATGATTAATTCGTTTCAAAAACATGGTAAGATGATTCTGTTCATGAGTGCCCAGGACTTTCCCCTGAATCTTCTCCTGACCCTATCATTATGTGATGAATGTTTGGGAGAAAACCCATAAACTCAAGTGAGGGATTTGACACGGTCCATAAATCAGGCAAGAAAGAATATGGAATCCACCATGAGAAGCAGATTTGAGAACTTTATCTTCTACAAGATGACTTTTTTCCTTTAAAACATTGCCTTGCAATTAGACTTGATTCCCAGTGACTAAGTGGCCAAATGGGACATGGGAGTCAAGCTATTCTCCAAGGCACCTGAAGGCAGGACAAGAAGCAAACTAACCAAGGAGAGAAGCAACTTAGAACTAAGGAGAAGTTTCCTGACAGTTAGAACAATTAATCAGTGGAACAACTTGCCTCCAGAAGTTGTGAATGCTCCAAAACTGGAAGTTTTTAAGAAGAGATTGGATAACCATTTGTCTGAAGTGGTGTAGGATTTCCTGCCTAAGCAGAGGGTTGGACTAGAAGACCTCCAAGGTCCCTTCCAACTCTGTTATTCTATTCTATTCTATTCTATTCTATTCTATTCTATTCTATTCTATTCTATTCTATTCTATTCTATTCTATTCTATTCTATTCTATTCTATTCTAAATTCATGCAATCATTTCTGCTGAATTTTGCCCCTTGTCTTCTTTCTATGGCTGAGAATGAAATTTCGGTTCCAAGTCACCCAGCTGGCTTTTGTGCCTAAAGCAGGACTCCATTTCCCCTTCTCATAGTCTATCACCTTCACCGGTAGGCCAAACTGGCTTTTGAGTGGGTTTATTTAAATATATTTAATTTTAATATATTTAAATTAATATAAATGAAACCCACGATAATTTAAATTTAATATTTTGAAGTCTAGATATGGATTGGGAGGAAGACTTGCTTGCTTACTAAAAAGGAAATATATCAAGGTGTATTTCAGCTTTGTGAGCATGTATACGGTACACAACAAGAGAAATGGTTTACCTCATACATCAGGAAAAGGTTACGATACAGAGTCCTGAATTAAGGATGACGTCACTTCATTCAGCAAGGAGAACCCAACTTTTAAATGTTCTGTGTGAAATAAACTAATAAAAAGAAAAGGTAGCTCTTGACTTATGACTACAATTGGGATCAGAATTAATGTTGTTAAGCAAGACCATTGTTAAGTGAGGCACGCCTGGTTTTACAACCTATTTTGCCTGGTTATTAAACAGATCACTGCAGTTGTTAAGTGAATATCAAAGTTACTAAATGAATCTGGTTTCTTCCACCGTTGATTTTGCTTATCGGAAGCTGGTTGGGAAGCAACCTCAGTGACCCCAGGATGCTGCAACCGTTATTAATACAATTGCCAAGTTCCCAAACTTTGATCCTGTGACCACGGGGATATTGTGATGACGGTTGTAAGGGTGAAGATCGATCATAAGTCACTTTTCTCAGAGCCACTGTAACTTTGAACGGTCACTAAATGAGTGGTTATAAATCAAGGACTTACCTGTACTGTAGATTGGAAATGATGAAAACAGTGCCTGCCCCTCATGCCTTGTGTTTTTTCATTACTAACTTGGAGAAAAAGTTTATGTGACAGGATCTTGTTAATTTGTAGACATTCCCTGCTGCTAGTGATGATGAATTGTGCTCTATCACACTGAGAAGTTACCCCAATATTTTACTGCTCATTCACATGAGGAAGGATGGGGTCTATAATTTAATTGTAAACTTGGAAGGGGTGTATCATTTTTCTCCTCTATTCTAAAACACAGAGCAAAAGGCCAATAGTTATGCAGTTTAAAGGCTCTCTGGCACTCAGAAAATAATAACCACAATACCGAAAAAGAAATGGCATCAGCAAACCAGAATAGTGACATTTGAAGATGACTTAAAGTGTGATGATGGATGCTTTCGGAAACCCTTTCTATTTAAAATTTTGTCATGCGTTGCAATAGCAATAACAAAAGGTTTGTTGGTTTAGTAGTTATTCTGTTTATGTTCCTATAACCTTCAAATTTATTAGTATTCACGAAAAGGAATGTAGTAGGAATGTATGTATCTGAACGTGTGTTACTTTGCAATGTATATATGGACAAGTATCATCTGAGTTACTATCATTTTCTTTGAGAATGCTCTCGTTTTCCTTGCCTACCCACTGCCACCTACTCACTCCTGAACTTCACATATTGAAAATTACAGTGAAAAAAAGGTTTTTTTTAAACATTTTCTGCAGTTTAATATTTTGATCCTATTAACATTTTTTTAAACGTTTTCTAAGCCTAAAACCTATTCAAACCTATAGAATATAATTCACCCAAAGGAGAATAGGACTTTATGAAATGTTGGTTGACATAATGTATTAAAATAAGATCAGGAATTGGAAACAGTCTTCTGACCATATGTTAAAAAAAAAAAACCTTACACACTAAAGATTGAAGGAAGATCTCATTAAAATCTATTCAGGTAGATTTATTTTTATTTATTTGATAAATAAAAAAATGAATAAGATTTGGAAAAATCTCTCCCCCACCCCTGCCCCCTGCTTTGTCCTTGTGTGGAAGGAATGGTGGAAGTTACAACATATGTTCTTGTTACAAATTATATTGTTCATTCTATAAAAGTGCAGGGTTATGTTTTACAGTATAGTACCATTATTAACTAAATTTCCAGCTTGCAGAGATTTATCTCATGTGCAATTGTTAGTAGCTGACCAATAATATTATGAATAGAATAGAATAGAATAGAATAGAATAGAATAGAATAGAATAGAGTAGGGTAGGGTAGGGTAGGGTAGGGTAGGGTAGGGTAGGGTAGGGTAGGGTAGGGTACAGCAGAGCAGAGCAGAGCAGAATAGAACTGAACAGAATAGAATTCTTTATTGGACAAGTGTGATTGGACACACAAGGAATTTGTCTTTGGTGCATATGCTCTCAGTGTACATAAAAAGAAAAGATACATTTGTCAAGAATCATAAGGTAGAGCACAATGATAGTCATAGGGTACAAATAAGCTATCAAATCATACTAGGAAACAATCAATATAAATCGTAAGGATACAGCAATAAGTCACAGTCATGCAGTCATAAGTGGGAGGAGATGGGTGATAGGAACGGTGAGAAGACTAATCGTAACAGTAATGCAGAATTAGTGAATAGTTTGACAGTGTTGGGGGAATTATTTGTTTAGCAGAGTGATGGCGTTCGGGAAAAAACTGTCCTTGTGTCTAGTTGTTCTGGTGTGCAGTGCTCTATAGCGTCGCTTTGAGGGTAGGAGTTGAAACAGTTTATGTCCAGGATGCAAGGGGTCTGTAAATATTTTCACAGCCCTCTTTTTGACTCGTGCAGTCTACAGGTTCTCATTGGAAGGCAGGTTGGTAGTAATTGTTTTTTCTGCACTTCTAATTATCCTCTGAAGTCTTTGTCTGTCTTGTTGGGTTGCAGAACCAAATCAGACAGTTAATATGGCCCGGTTTTGTTTTATGGACTATAAAATTCATCAACATCAACGACGTTGATTGTTTATGCGTGGCTGTTTACTTTATGATTTTGTTTTTACCAAATTTTATTTTGTAGCATGTTTGAAATTTGTTTTTAATCTGGTACATTTTAACCTTTATGCTTTTCTAAATGGAATTTAGGGTAATAAAAGAATTGGCAGAGGACAATCTTTTATTTAAAATGGCCCCGAGATGAAGCCCAGATTAAAAATAAACCATCTTGTTTGAAATGGGTGCAGTATGGATTATAACCAGGAGGGGACAGGAGGGTATAGCAAGACATGGGCAAAAATAGCTTTGATTAAGGAGCAGCTTCATAGAATTCTTTATTGGCCAAGTGGACACACAAGGAATTTGTCTTTGGTGCATCTCAGTATACATAAAAGAAAAGGAAAAAAATACATTCATCAAGAATCATAAGATACAACACTTAGTGATAGTCATAGGATAGTAAATAAGCAATCAAATCATACTAGGAAACAAATAAAACAATATAAATCATAAAGATACAAGCAACATGGTTACAGTCATAAATGGGAGGAGATAGGTAATAGGAAGGATGAGAAGAAGAACAGTAATACAGTCTTAGTAAATAATTTGACAGTGTTGTGGGGATTAGTTGTTTAGCAGAGTGATATCTTGGAATTGTTGCATAGATGAAACGGTTCAGCAGCATTTGCTATTCCTCTGTTATCCATCAAGCACAGCCCGCATCCTGTGGAAGCATATATTTCTATTCTGCTCTCTGGTGGAATTTATGGGTCGTACTAAATCACGTTTTGTTGAACCAGAGTTTGTTGAGCATTATGCTGGGTTCAGAAGCCAGTGTTCCTCAACCTCAACAAGTTTGAGAGGTGTGGACTTCCCCTCCCAGAATTCCCCTAGGATCCTAGGGTGAAGAAGGATTCATGGGACTTGAAGTCCACTTAAAATTGCTAAGGGTGAGAAACACTGGTATAAACCAAAGAACTATATGATAAGTGCTTTGCGTGGTAAGTAAACCCAGCCAAGGCGTCTTGCTAATGTGGCCCCCAATGAGTCATCCTAATGCCTGAAACATAAGAATGGCATCTTTCTTTCTTTCTTTTTTGTTTTTAATCCCATCAGGCAGAAATGGAATGGAACCTCCAGTTCCATGGCCACAGGCAATCTTCCAGTCCTCCAAGGACGGTTCCAGAAACTGCTGTGACTGTGATCGGTGAAAATGGGCAGCAGAGTTTCCTGCTATTTTGGAGTGCGGAACAGATGGCGTTTACAGCACAAAACTTAAAATAAGCAAATCGCAGTTTTAAAAATGAATGTTTATTGTGAAGACATTTGTCCTTATGTTTAGCCAAGATCCAGTTCAATGATTCTCAAACCTGGCCCTTTTCAGACACGTAGATTTAAATTCCCAAGATTCCTCAGCGAGCACGGCATTCTGGGAGTTGAAGTCTACAAATCTTAACGTGACTAAGGTTAATTACAGAAGAGCAGACTGGGAAGGGACCTTGGAGGTCTTCTTGTCCAGACCTCTGCTTAAGCAGGAAACTCTATATCCATGATGGCGAACCTATGGCACACCTGCCACAGGTAGCACGCAAAGCCCTCTCTGCGGGCACACCAGCCGTCGTCCCAGCCCACTCCACCATGCATGCATGTGCACCTTCTCCCGGCCAGCTGGTCTTTGGTCTCTGCCACACATGCGCGGGGAGGTGGGGCGCATAGGGGGACTCATGTGTGCATGTGTGGGGGGGGGCGCATGCGCAGGAGGGCACTCGCATTGCATTTTGGGGGTTCTGGCACACGTGTGTGCATTCACCTGCGCGCTCGTGTGCTTTGGCCACTCGGCACCAAAAAGGTTAACCATCACTGCTCTGTACGATTCTGTACATAATACTGATCAAATGTGTTGTAATTATTGACTATCATTTGCCGTACTCCGATTTTTACACAGTATTTTTTTTTTTAATTTGATTTATATGCCGCCCTTCTCCGGAGACTCAGGATGGCTTACAATGTGTTAAGCAATAGCCTTCATACTTTTGTATATTTAGACAAAGTCAGCTTATTGCCCCCACAAACTGGGTCCTCATTTAACCTACCTTAGAAAGGATGGAAGGCTGAGTCAACCTTGAGCCTGGTAAGATTCGAACCTGCAGAAATTGCAGGCAGCTGTGTTAATAACAGGGTGCATTAAACCACTGTACTACCAAGGCTCTTTATAATATATATCTTTATTTTTTTGCCCTTATAGTAGCCTCTATTGTTCATTTGGAGACCTGTTTGGTGAGATCTTTCAAAGATCATCCATTAGACCTGACTTGTTGAAAATATACAACTTGTGCTAACGCCATCTATAGATTGGATCCACAATGCATGCAATTGTTGAGCCGGTTACAACTAGATTGAGACATAGCACTAAACTATACATCATGGTTGGTTCACAATGGCTAGGCTTGGTCTGAGGAGTGAGTCACAAACCATGTTATGGGCTTAGCAGATCCCATGCCTCTTATGACCTCCCCTCAAGGGGGGGTGGGGGTGGGGAAAGGAGGCAAGTGATGCCATCTGCATTATGACCTCATATTCCAAATGGCATAAATGATGCAATTCACATGATGGCATGTAACCTGTGTTGTCGTTTGTGGCCTTGTTATGGGCACACATGACTCCATCTGCAGACAATTTGCAAATTCAGAGCACCTACCACTTTAGAAGTTAGTCCTTACTGGTTTGCATTGAGGCTTATTTATTTCCAACCAAACAGGATGATTTACTTAAACTACAGAATTTGATTTGCAGTCTTCCTGAAATCCTGCATAATTTTCCTAATTGTCATTCCGGCACTTAATGCATCGCTGTTGGTATCACTTGGTAACATAATGATAAATGGATCGTTTCTAGACGCTCCAAGTAATTTAAGAGCTTCAAATTGTTCTTCAGACTTCTTTACTGCGAAATAACTGTGATATCACAATGTGGAAACATGACAAATCTTCTCTCCATATGTCGACTTCTCAAGAATTAATAAGCTGAGAGCCATTTAGGTACAATCATATCAGCCTTCTGTTTAGTGCCATGTATTTGTTTGATGCAGCAATTGTTCTTAACAGGTAAAGCTGTTTTCCAAATCCTTTGTAGTCACACAGAGAGATCTTTCTTTGAAGGGGAAAAAAATACTGTGATTATCCTTGTTTCAATCAAGGAGAAGAAAATGATAGTCTACAGTTCCTTCAAGGGCAGGAACTGCAATTGAATGTATTAAAAACACACACAAAAAATATATGCTTTGTAGGGCTTTTTAAATATTTACAATCCTAATACAAGTAAATACTACAGATGGCAAACCTCATTTTCTCCTTTGCTCTTGCATAAAAGATGCCTCTCCCAAGATGGCATTTGTTGAAACTGCACACAAATCAATTGATTTTGCAAATTTATAATTCAGAGCAACTCTTGTCTTGAGAAGTGAAAACCACTGCTTTCAGTAAAACTTATTTCCAATAATTGGGTTAATGTACTTAACAGGCCAATATTTTTCTTAATAGGGTGAGAACCTGGGATTGAATGTCCACGGAGATTCTCAGTCATCCAGATCATGGTTGTCCCAAAGGTCCTCTTTCAAAAGGTAACTGGACTTTATTCTTCCTTGAAGACGTTTCACTTCTCATCCAAGAAGCTTCTTCAGCTTCTTCTTCAGAACTGAAGAAGCTTTTTAGATGAGAAGCAAAGCATCTTCAAGGCAAAAGTACCAGTTGCCTTTTGAAAAAGGACCTTTGGGACAGCATGAGAGTGAAATTATGAACAGCAAACACTAAAATGTTATTCTATTCACTCTATCTGTCCTTATTTGAACTCTAAATGAAACCAGTTTAGCTTTCACTCAGGATCTGTTTAAAGGCAGGAGCCACATATGGTACCTGATTCAAAATGTATTTGACCAATTTTCACCTAAAAATAAAAATACTCAGAATTCCAAGTTCTCACTCAAGGTGCAAATAACCAGCTTCAAATTATCCTATTTTTGGGCACTGGATGCGAAGACCACGTTCTCTGGAAAAGACTCTAATGATGGAAAAGGTGAAAGGAAAAGAGAAGAAGACAAGGTGGAGGGGCTCAGTTACGGATACTAGCTGGGGAATTTTGGGAATCAAAATCCAGATATTTTAAAGTTGATAGGCATGATAGGCATTATTGAGTCTGTCATCTGCACCTCCATAACTGTCTGGTTTGGCTCTGCAACCCAACAAGACAGACACAGACTTCAGAGGATAATTAGAACTGCAGAAAAAACAATAACTACCAACCTGCCTTCCATTGAGGACCTGTATATTGCACGAGTCAAAAAGAGGGCTGTGAAAATATCGACAGACCCCTCACATCCTGGACATAAACTGTTTCAACTTCTACCCTCAAAACGACGCTATAGGGCACTGCACACCAGAACTAAAAGACACAAGGACAGTTTCTTCCTGAATGCCATCACTCTGCTTAACAACTAATTCCCACAATACTGTCAAATAATTTACTAAGACTGTATCACTATTATTCTTCTCTTCCTTACTAGTATCTATCTCTTCCCACTTATCACTATAACCATCTTGCTTGTATCTTTCAATTTATATTGTTTTTATTTGTTTCCTAGTACGATTTGATAGCTTATTAGTAACCTTGACTCTCACTAAGTGTTGTATCTTTTTTATTCTTGATGAATGTATTTTATTCTCCTTATGTACACTGAGAGCATATACACCTAAGACAAATTCCTTGTGTGTCCAATCACACTTGGCCAATGAAGAATTCTATTCGATTCTATTAGAAATTCTGCCTCATAATTGCCTCAAAGATGCTTTTTCAAAAGGCAACAGGACTGGGTTTGTTTTTTTTTTCCCTTGAGGAAGAAGAAATAGATGTTTCGCTTCTCATCCAAGAAGCTTCATCGGTTCTAGCAGGATGGTGGGTGCCATTGGGGGATTAGTCCTGACAGGAGGGAGGGAGGTTGGAAAAATCATATTCCTGCAGTCTTCTGGTCTTAGCATTCCCCTTGAGAGTTCTTGAGGCCGCTTGGGGTCCAGTTGTCTATTGAAAAAGCACCTTTGAGGCAACTACAACCTGGATGACTGAGAATCTCCACAGCCCTTCTGTTTTTCCCCTTGCAAATCACTGCAAACGTAGGAAGATAGGAATGCTGCAAGCTGCTGAAGAGATGGTTGTAAAATTAAAAAATGCAAGGCCTCATAGGGATCTCCTTGGCTATCCAAAACTCTTGCATTTTTGGCTATAAGCATTTTTTTTCTCTTAGAACTGAAAGTAATTTCCCCCATCAAACAGAATGAAGATGTTTGTGAGGGGGGAAAAGTGGGGAAAGAGGAGGAAGGTTGGTATTAAAATAGCATAATAATATGCTTTTAAAAAGTTAAAGGTTCCCCTCACACTTATATGCTAGTCGTTCCCGAATCTAGGGGGCGGTGCTCATCTCCGTTTCAAAGCCGAAGAGCCAGCGCTGTCCGAAGACGTCTCTGTGGTCATGACTAAACACCAAAGGCACACGGAACACTGTGACCTTCCCACCAAAGGTGGTCCCTATTTTTCTACTTGCATTTTTTACGTGCTTTCGAACTGCTAGGTTGGCAGAAGCTGGGACAAGTTAACAGGAGCTCATCCCGTTACGCGGCACTAGGGATTCGAACCGCTGAACTGCCGACCTTTCGATCGACAAGCTCAATTGATAATATGCTTACAAACCTCCAACTTTCTTTTCAGTCTCAGAACTAATTCACGCCACAGATTTTTCACTCAAACTTACCCCCCTCCCCCCCCTCCCTCAGGTTCTTATTTCACTTAATTTAGGAAAGGGAAAAAAGCAGCATTTTGCTTTATACAGTTTTAAATGCTGCCTTTACCAAAGACGGGAGGATAAAGATGCAGATTAATTCATAATTAATAGTTCGATGTTTGCTGTGTAGTTTTTCTATGTAAGAGTGAGATGTTAGGCTAATTCTGTTCCTATCAGAAGATTTAATGCAATTCCATTGGTTTGTTCATAGCCTGCCATGCCCGGAGAGTTTATTATGAATCATAGCAATGTCACAAGTCATAAACAGACAAAATACTTCTTGCTAAATGGACCATAATAATAAGACACTAGCCTGAGCATCATGAATCATGGCATCCTGCTTAACTAATGGAAAAGAAGCCTTTAAAGAAATCTGTATAGGTAGTCCTCGACTTAAGACCATGGTTGAGCTCCAAATTTATGTTGCTCAATGAAACATTTGTTAAGTGAGTTTTGCCCCATTTTACGACCTTTCTTGCCACGGCTGTTAAGTGAATCATTGCAGTTGTTAAGTTATTAACACGATTGTGGCTTCCCCATTGACTCTGCTTGTCAGAAGGTCACAAAAGATGATCATGTGATCCCTGGACACTTTGTTGGGAAAAAAAAGAGGGCATGAGAAAAAAAAAAGAGAGAGAGAGAGAGAGAGAAAGAAAAAAGAAAGAGAAAGAAAGAAAGAAAGAGAAAGAAAGAAAAAGAAAGAAAAAAAGAAAAAGAAAGAAGGAAGGAAAGAAAGAAAGAGAAAGAAGGAAGGAAGGAAAGAAAGAGAAAGAAAGAAAGAAAGAAAGAAAGAAAGAAAGAAAGAAAGAAAGAAAGAAAGAAAGAAAGAAAGAAAGAAAGGCAGACCTCATGATCAGAATTTCATGGAAAATTTCTCTCCTTTGGTTAGGAAATGTAAAGCAAATTCTTTTTCATCAAACTGAGTCATTGGTAGAGAAAAAAGCCATGAGCACTTTTTACCATACACACCAGTTGGTAACAGAATAACAAGAGTTGGAAGGGACCTTGGAGATCTTCTAGTCCAACCCCCTAGTCAGGCAAGAAATCCTATACCATTTCAGACACATGGTTGTCCAATCCTTAAGAACCTCCAGTGTTGGAGCACACACTATTTCTAGAGGCAAGTTGTTCCACTGATTCATTGTTCCAACTGTCAGGCAATTTCTCCTTAGTTCAAAGCTGCTTCTCTCCTTGATTAGTTTCCACCCATTGCTTCTTGTTCTACCCTCAAGTGCTTTGGAGAATAGCTTGACTCCCTCTTCTTTGGGGCAGCCCCTGAGATATTGGAACACTGCTATCATGTCTCCCGTAGTCCTTCTCTTCATTAAACTAGATATACCCAATTCCTACAACCGTTCCTCATATTCCAAAGGTGCTTTTCAAGAGGCAACTGGACTTTCTTGTTTTTCTTTGAAGACGTTTCATTTCTCATCCAAGAAGCTTCTTCAGCTCTCGCTTCTAGAAGCTTCTTGGATGAGAAGCAAAACGTCTTCAACGAAAACAAAGAAAGTCCAGTTGCCTCTTGAAAAAGTACCTTTGGGACAACCATGACCTGGATGACTGAGAATCTCCATAGACATTCTTCATATGTTTTAGCCTCCAGTCCCCTCATCATCTTTGTTGCTCTTCTCTGCACTCTTTCTAGAGCAGAAGTCTTCAAACTTGGCCGCTTTAAGACTTGTGGACTTCAACTCCCAGAATTCTCTGGGACACTGGCTGGAGAATTCTGGGAGTTGAAGTCCACAAGTCTTAAAGCAGCCAAGTTTGAAGACCTCTGTTCTTGAGTCTCAACATCTTTTCTTATATCATGGAGACCAAGCTCCCCATGTTCGATGCTCTTTTCGCAAACGTGCCCTCCTGAAACTACCATATTTTTTTTTCTTATATGTATATAGAATTTTGTTGATTTCCCCCCTGATCTCTTCCCCACATCCTTGCAAACTTCAGTGAGCACTGCAAAAAATTAGGGCTGAGCATGGGGTTGTTTACTCAACTGTGAAATTGACATGGGGAAGTTTGTCATGGCAATGTGCATGGTGCATGAGTCCAGCCATAAGGGAGCTAGGCTCAGAGGAAGTCAAAGCAGGCTCCCCATATGCCATGCAGATTCATGTAAATTCACAGTAATAATTGGGAACGAATCCTCACGTCCTTGTGCCAGAATAGCTGTAGAAACTGCAGGCAGCAGGGGGTTGAAATGAAAGTCAAGACTCATGCCAGTGACTCAGAGTTCAGCACAAAAGCCTTTTGAATGAAAACACACCCATTTCGCCTAACATAGCTATCTAGGAAGAATCAAAGAGGTTGAGCACAGTTGGGGACCTCCAAGGATGCTCTGTCTTAACACATTTATTTATTTATTTATTTTTATTTATATCAAATTTATATACCGCCCTTCTCTCTAAGGACTCAGGGCGATGTATAGCCAAATAAAAACATGAACTACAAACATTAAAATACTATTAAAAAGATATATATAAATTTAGCCCCGTAATTAAAAAACAATGACAAACCAGTTAAAAACATTTAAAAGTGTTAGGCCAGCCCGGCTTGCTGAAAAAAGAAAGTTTTAAGGGCACGGTGGAAGGCACCGAGGTCTTGGGTTCTCCTTATCTCTGGGGGCAGTTGGTTCCAGAGGGTAGGTGCCCCCACAGAGAAGGCCCTCCCCCTGGGGGTCACCAGCCTACATTGTTTGGCTGATGGCACCCCGAAGAGGCCCTCTCTGTGGGAGCGCACAGGTCGATGGGAGGCCGTCGGTAGCAGCAGGCGGTCTCGAAGATATCTAGGTCCTATGCCATGGAGCGCTTTAAAGGTGATAACCAGCACCTTGAAGTGCACCCGGAAGACCACTGGGAGCCAGTGCAGCTCACGCAGGAGAGGTGTTGTATGGGAGCGCCATGCAGTTCCTGTAACTACCCACGCGGCCGCATTCTGGACCAGTTGGAGCCTCCGGGTGCCCTTCAAGGGGAGCCCCATGTAGAGAGCATTGCAGTAGTCCAGGCGAGAGGTGACGAGGGCGTGAGTGACTGTGCACAGGGAATCCCGATCAAGAAAGGGCCGCAACTGGCGTATCAGGCGAACCTGACAAAAAGTCCCCCTGGCCACAGCCGTCAGATGTTCCTCCAAGGACAGCTGCGTATCCAGAAGGACTCCCAGATTGCGAGCCCTCTCCGAGGGGGCCAAAGACTCGCCCCCAATAGTCAGAGATGGAGTCATCTGACTATATCGGGATGCCGGGAACCACAGCCACTCAGTTTTGGAAGGGTTCAGTTTGAGCCGGTTTAATATTAACAGAGTTGGAAGGGACCTTGTAGGTCATCTAGTCCAACTCCACCACCACCACCAAGCAGGAGACCCTACACCATTTCTGACAAATGAAAGCTTCCAGTGATGAAGCTGCCACAACTTCCAAAGGCAACTTCTGTTCCAGTGGTTGATTGTTTTCACTGTCAGAAAATTTCTCCTTATTTCCAGGTTGAATTTCTCCTTGTTCAGTTTCCATCCATTATTCCTTGTCTGGCCAGGTGCTGCAGCTAGCTCGGAATGACTCAAAAGCAGAACCCTTCTGCTCAGATGCTGTACAGGATAGTCCTCGACTTATGATTATCCTTGGGACCAGACCAGGGGTGAAATCCAGCAGGTTCTGACAGATTCTGGAGAACCAGTAGCGGAAATTTTGAGTAGTTCAGAGAACCAGCAAATACCACCTCTGGCTGGCTCCAGAGTGGGGTGGGAATGGAGATTTTGCAATATCCTTCTTCCAGGAGTGGGGAAGGAATGGGGATTTTGCAGTATCCTTTCCCTGCCACACCCACCAAGCCACACCACGCCCACCAAGCTACGCCCACAGAACTGGTAGTAAAAAAAATTGGATTTCACCACTGGACCAGACTTTCCGTTGCTAAGCAAGGCGGGTGTTCAATGAGCCACGGCCAAATTATAGAACCTTTTTTGACATGATTGTTAAGCGAATCAGGCAGTCATTAAGTTCATCGGGCTTCCTCCGTTGACTTTGCTTGCCAGAAGCTAATTGGGAAGGTCACAATGATGCTGCAACCGTCATAAATACATGCCAGCTGCCAACTGCCCCAATTTTGGTCATGTGACCACAGGGATGCTGCAACGGTCGTACGTGCAAAGAGCAGTCATTGGTCATTGAACGGTTGCTAAATGAATGGCTGTAAGTCGAGGACTACCTGTATACAAGATTTAGAATGTTTTTTTTAACAAAATCCTCCCAGAACTCACAGGAGGGTAAGGGCTTTTGGGTACAGATTTCAGTGTTCTAACTGGATGGATAATGTGGGGACAATTTGAAACTACTGTTTTAACCACTGTTCCCCTGTCCATAAAATGGCATATTATTATTTATTATTTATTAGTTTGATTTATATGCCGCTCTTCTCCGGAGACTCAGGGCAGCTTACAATGCTTTTAAGCAATAGCCTTCACACTTTTGTATATACCTGCTTAGTAGGGCTTTTGGGGCCCCCCAAGCGGTGTTCTATTTTATACAAAGTCAGCTTATTGCCCCCACAAACCGGGTCCTCATTTTACCTACCTCGGAAGGATGGAAGGCTGAGTCAACCTTGAGCCTGGTGAGAATTGAACTTGAAGTAATTGCAGGCAGCTGGCAGCTAAATACTACTTTAACAGTAGTTTAGTCCACTGCACCACCAGGCATAGCCATAACTAAGGTCCATTTTTTTTTTAATTTGATTTATATGCCGCCCTTCTCCAGAGACTCAGGGCGGCTTACAATGCATTAAGCAATAGCTTTCATACTTTTGTATATTTATACAAAGTCAGCTTATTGCCCCCACAATCTGGGTCCTCATTTTACCTACCTTAGAAAGGATGGAAGGCTGAGTCAACCTTGAGCCTGGCGGGATTCGATCTTACTTTAATTGCAGACAGCTGGTGTTAAATTACAGAGCTCTGTCTGTTGAGCTATTCAGGCTCCTTAATCACATTGGATGTCAATGTGATCCAAAATATGGAGGTTTCATAGTCTTAGTAAGCTTTAGTAAGACCACACCTAGAGTACTGCATCCGGTTTTGGTCACCACACTATAAAAAAGATGTTGAGACTCTAGAAAAAGTGCAGAGAAGAGCAACCAGGATGATTAGGGGACTGGAGGCTAAAACATACGATGAACGGTTACAGGAACTGGGCCTGGCTAGTCTAATGAAGAGAAAGATCAAGGGAGACATGATAGCAGTCTTCCAATAGTTGAGGGGCTGTCACAGAGAGGAGGGGGTCCACCTATTTTCCAAGGCACCCCAAGGCCAGACAAGGAATAATGGATGGAAACTGAACAAGGAGAGATTCAACCTGGAAATAAGGAGAAATTTTCTGACAGCGAGAGCAATCAATGAATGGAACAGAAGTTGCCTTCGGAAGTTGTGGGAGCTTCATCACTGGAAGCTTTCAAGAAGAGACTGGACTGCCATCTGTCAAAAATGGGGTAGGGTCTCCTGCTTGGGCAAGAGGTGGGTTGGACTAGATGACCTACAAGGTCCCTTCCAACTCTGTTAATCTGTTAATATATATGGAAAGCAATCTGAGGCCATGTTTCTCAACCTTAGCAGCTTTAAATCCTGTGGATTTAAATTCCCAGAATTTCCCAGTCAGTATGTAGCAGTCCCAGACACCTTAAAATTGCTGGGGTTGAGGAAACACTGCTCTGAGAAATAGCCATACAATAGAGATTATCCAGAACAGTGTTTCTGAAACTTGGCAGCTTGAAGATGTGTGGACTTCAACTCCCAGAATTCTCCAGCCAGCAGAGCTTGCCTTGGGAGCAGAGCTGGCTGGGGGATTCTGGGAATTGCAGTCCACATACCTTCAAGCCGTCAAGGTTGAGAAACACTGATCCAGAATGCCACAAATACTCCATTCTTGGGTAACTAAAACGGTTCTTTAGTTTCAGCAGTCCTGGTGAACCCTGAATCGAACAGATGATTCCTAAAAGATATAAAGAATGGTTGCAGGAACTGGGTATGTCTAGTTTAATGAAAAGAAGGACTAGGGGAGACATGATAGCAGCATTCCAATATCTCAGGGGTTGCCACAAAGAAGAGGGAGTCAAGCTCTTCTCTATAGCACCCGAGAGTAGGACAAGAAGCAATGGGTGGAAACTAATCAAGGAGAGAAACAACTTAGAACTAAGGAGAAATTTCCTAGCAAGGTTAGGTTAGAACAATCAACCAATGGAACAGCTTGCCTTGTGTGCTCCATCACTGGAGGTTTTTAAGAAGAGACTGGACAGCCAATTGTCTGAAGGTATAGAGGATCTCCTACTTGAGCAGGGGGTTGGACTAGCAGATCTCCAAGATCCCTTCCAACTCTGATGTTCTATGTTCCTTCCTACCTCGTGAGAGCCAGCCTTTCCTTTCCTTCGCTCTGCTAGATTTTCAGTCTTCAAACTTCCCAGTCAACCTGACCCCAAGGCAATCTGGGAGCTGCAGTCCAATCTATCTAGAAAGGATTACTTGGTGGAAAGATACGGAGCTGGAGACCCCTTATATATTAAATAAAGAATAAAATCATAAATAATATTCCTCCAGGATGTGGCAGGTGGCTAAAATCTCTGGAGCAATGTTTCTCACCCCTGGGCAGCTTTAAGAGATGTGGACTTCAATTCCCAGAGTTCCCCAACTAGAGGGACACCAAGATTTGCAGGCCATAAAAAGGAACTGCATTGTGTTTGGTATGATATACAGTGCCTTCATTTATCATAGCATTGCCTTGAGGAATTCCTAACATGCCCAAAGCACATTCTTCAAACATTCTCCCTCTTCCCACTATAGTGGGCAGGCGCATGCACGCACACATGCACACACAAATACACAGAGAGGCTGTAGAAAACCGTTTCAAGAGCATCATCTGTGTTCCATGTAATAATAGGGTTCCATTGTACCCTATGACTATCATTAAGTGTTGTACCTTATGATTCTTGACCAATGTATCTTTTCTTTTATGTACACTGAGAGCATATGCACCAAGACAAATTCCTTGTGTGTCCAATCACACTTGGCCAATAAAGAATTCTATTCTATTCTAATTCTAATTCTAATTCTAATTCTAATTCTAATTCTAATTCTAATTCTAATTCTAATTCTATTTTTATTTTTTTTTTATTTGATTTATATGCCGCCCTTCTCCGGAGACTCAGGGCGGCTTACAATGCATTAAGCAATAGCCTTCATACTTTTGTATATTTATACAAAGTCAGCTTATTGCCCCCACAAACTTATTGCCTCTAACCTACCTTAGAAAGGATGGAAGGCTGAGTCAACCTTGAGTCTGGTAAGATTCGAACCTGCAGTAATTGCAAGCAGCTGTGTTAATAACAGGGTGCTTTAAACCACTGTACTACCAAGGCTCCTATTCTATTCTGTTCTGCTCTGCTCTGTTCTGTTCTGTTCTGTTCTGTTCTGTTCTATTCTATTCTATTCTATTCTATTCTATTCTATCTCGGGGAAGGCGAAAAACGGGCCTACCGGAAGTTCGGGAAGGCCGGAAATGGGGCCGTTTCTGGCCTCCAGGGGGCCTCCGGAGTCTGGGGAGGCTGTTTTTGCCCTCTGGGAGGCTCGAAAAAAGCCTCTGGAGCCCAGGGAGGGCAAATATGCCCCCCCCCGCTGTGGTGCAGGAGGTCAACTCAGCCATGCCCACCATGGTCACGCTCACCCAGCAACCGGGCAGAGAGCCCCTTGCTAAAACTTTTGAAGCCCACCCCTGGTGCAGTACACTCTTTATTCCTCCGTCCCTGGGTTTGAATACGGTGGCTTATGAAGTCCATCCTTCTATGCATAAAATCCAAGTATTCCGTAATATCTAAGCAGAGGGGGATGAACTCTATAAAGAGGGGGGGGGGATCCTAGTGAGATCTGAAAATCCGATTCCTCTACGATGCACAGAAGGAATCGATAGAGCATTCTGCCTCTTCCCGGCCAGTGCCAGCCCTCTCCTTTGTTTGGGTGGCATTCCGTCCAATCACCTGTGTGCAGTGTCTTGTTGCCTTGTGGTGACTAGGCAAACGGAACAGGAGCAATTTTCTTCTCCCGAAACACAAAGTGGCGTTTAAACATCCGGCTCCTAACCCCGCCGCAAAACCAAGACAACGTGATTGACCAGCAGGAATCCTACAGCATTTGGTGGCGTAGATCAAGTTGAATGAATAAAAGTGATATAATGATGCTAAGACTGTCCGTCCGTCCCCCACCACCCCCATATCTTTCTTGGGGGCACCCGAGGGCAACTGCACCGCATGCCTTGGTGCTCCAGGTGATGAGGACTAAAGCCAGGTGATGGAAAGATGCAAGGCTCCGTCAGATAGTGCTGTCTGATGTCCCTCCCTCTCTCCCAGAACTGAGGCTGGAAATTAGGCTCGCATGCTAAACGGTGTCAGGCAAGCAGTCTGTCTGCGCTCCGGCTAACCGTCATTTAACCGAGGGCTGGCATAATGGTACAGTCCAAGAGAGCTGGTCGAGGATGAAAAGAATAATCTGCTCCTTTTCGGGAGCACCAGGGCCAGCTTCAAACGTAACCACCCACAAGTGCGAGATGTGCTTCGAGAGAGGCAACCAATGTACTAAGCCAAACATTTCCTCCCCCCCCCCCACTCCTGCAGCAGCCTGTCTTCACTCTCTCTCTCTCTCCCCCCCCCCACCCCCAGCACACAGCCAGTGGAATTTGTGTGTGGGCTCCGCTTGCTGAAATGCAGAGCTAACATAATTGGGCACCCACCAATACTCGTGTGCCTGGGAAGATGCCGCCAGCTTTGCCCAGATACTAAGTGTGGATGCTCTCACTTACCCAGTCTTGGGGAAAACCAGGATTTGATCCCAGGAGGACAGAACTAGACAAGGACTGCAATCTAAGGTCACTGGCTAGACTTGGTCATCGGTCAAGGCTGCCTCCTCCCTCAAGGCCGAGTCTTCACTCTCCCTAAGAAGCCCCCCAAAACAGTTTGGCTTTTGTTTCCGGTTGCTTCCCTGGACGCCCGACATCTGGCTCTCCTACCTCAAAGGCATTCAGACGTTGCTCTTTCCATTCCAGATCTCCCACCTACCCACCCACCCAGCCTGGGAAATTCAGTGCTGAAGGCATGAATGGGCAAGGACAGCTGTAGAAGGTTGAAAGGTAAGGTGCGTCAGAAGTGGTATGGAGGTATCCAGAGGGTATCCAGCGCAAGAGTTTGTCCCTAGCTTCATCCCAACCTGTTTGTCAATGCTAAAAGGCTGCATAATTTCTTCTAAATGCTCTCTCCCTCCCTCCCTCTTTTCTCCCACCCACCCTCCCTCCCTCTCTCTTTTCTCCTTCCCTCCTTCCCTCTCTCTCTTTTTCTTCCCCCTCTCTTTCTCCCTCCCTCCCTCTCTCTCTTTCTCATTCTCACTCCCCCCTCTCTCTCCCTCCCTCCCTCTTTTCTCCCTCTCTCCCTTCCTCTCCCTCTTTTCTCTCTCCCTCCCTCTCTCTTTTCTCTCTCCCTCCCTCCTTTCTCCCTTTCTCTCTCTCCCCTCCCTCTCTCTCCCTCCCTCCCTCGCTCTCTTTTCTTCCTCCCTATCCCTCTCTCCCTTCCTCTCCCTCTTTTCTCTCTCCCTCCCTCCCTCTCTTTTCTCCCTCCCTCCTTCTCTCTCTTTTCTCCCTCTCTCTCCCTCCCTCCCTGCCGGCCCTCTCTCTTTTCTCCCTTCTAACTGAAAGCTGTCTCTAGCTTTGGCAGTTTTCTGCAAAGTAAAGCATCCAATTATGAAGCAGCTCTCCAGGTTACTGAGGAATCTTATCCGTTATTGGGTCATATCAGGTTCCACAGAACAGGACTGCTGAGACCTTGAATCAGCTTAACCTAACCGGCAGCAGAAACCATCACTTTGGGATTGAAATTCCCCAGGGGGGCCTTGAAGCAATTGGAAAATTTAGGGGGGGGGTGTTTGTAGAAGCATTCCCTTTCCTTTGAGACTTAGGATCAGTCCCTCGCTGCCTTTGAGACCATAGGATCCCAAATAGTACATCTCCCCTTCAAAAGATAATCCCTGAGGGCAGATTCCTTTGCTTCAGGCCAGTTGATGGAACAAGGGATCAGGGAGAAGAGGATATAACTGGAAAAAGTCAGTAACAGTAACAGAGTTGGAAGGGACCTTGGAGGTCATCTAGTCCAACCCCCTGCTCACGCAGGAGACCGATACTAGGGATTCGAACCGCTGAACTGCCGACCTTTCTGATCGACAAGCTCAGCATCTTAGCCACTGAGAGGGAAGAGCAAGGGGCCACTCTTGAGTTGAGATAGCAACGTTGCTTGAGCTGGTCCCTTCTCTCCCCATTGTCTGTACTATCTGTGAAAGGTAGACTTGAGCTCTATAGCAGCATATTTACTTTGCAAAGAAAAAAAAAATCCAGGTTCAATCTCTGCTGGCTGGAGAATTCTGGGACTTGGAAGTCTACACGTCTTAAAGTTGCCAAGGTTGAGAAACGCTGCTCTAATGAAAAGGACCAGATAAACAGGAGGTGCTGAGAAAATACCTTTACCCAAGGCTTCAACGGCATAGCAAGTTAAATCGTGGGGAAATAATCTGAACCGCTTTAAGTCTGTTTCCTTATGTCCTGGGAACAAAGGTTAAAGCAGCCTTCCCTGTGTTAAACAGGCATTATCCACAGCTACTGGGAAGAATGATGGGCATTGTAGTCCATCCTGATTGAGGAACAGGAGGTTGAAAAAGATTAGATTAGCCGAGCCCCCAGAAGCTTTGTTATAAATGTTTTGAGTGAATTGTTCTTTCAAGAATCACCCGTATCTCTTGCATTTCCTCAGGACTAGCAGTTTTGTTTGGCTAGGGGCATCCCACCTTAAAAATATAACCCATCTTTTCATCGCCTTTATTTTGATGGTGGGACAGGAGCTGATGGACAGGTGGAAAATAGGGTGGTAAATGGGCTTGACTTAAATGTGGAGATAAGAACCTTGAAAATAACTGCTAGATCATAGTACAAGCCAGTCTGCATCTACTCAGAAGTAAATCCCATTTTGTTCAAGACGACATGCTCTAATTCATGCACTCAGGAGTTCAGCTATGATTAATGAGTAGGATATTTCTAAAGTATTTACTACATGATTTTTTTAAAAAAAAAAATCTGACCATCATTATTTTAACTCTGGACAAATGACCGTCTTAAAACGGAAATCTAGAATTAGAAGTAGCTGAGATATTCCAGCTGGTTGATGTAGGAACTGGGGGATTCGGGTTTCCTTGAACTGGTTTTTAGTCATTGTCATTAATCATGCAATTCTGTGCTGGTAACTGTTCGGAAGATAGTCTATTGAATTCACAAGGGTTTGGATAAATGGGTATCATGCTGAATGGAGGACACTCTTAAGAGAATAATTTTATGTGAGATTGACAAGCAAGAGCTCTGGGCCAGCTCTATAATTAAGTAAAATGAGACAGCTGCCTTGGCAGCAGCAGATGGAGCGGGAAAGCACAGAACAGTGCTGGAGAACAGAAATATGCGAGCCATATATAGACTTGTCATATCTGGGGAACCAGTAGATGGCAGCAACAGAGATTCTGAAGACCTTGGCTGTTTGCTGCCATCTGCTGTTCGACCATTCCAGTTACAGGGACTCTATTCATATCAATTGCAGTACTTTAAGCCCTGTTAACTCATGTGGGAGTCAGATGGGGGAAACCACTTCACACAACCAACCTGTGACATTTTTCTTCTTCTTCAGGCATTGTTCTCTTTATGCTTTCAGGTGACACATGGGCAGGGGTGAAATCCAGCAGGTTCTGACAGGTTCTGGAGAACCAGTAGCAGAAATTTTGAGTAATTCGGAGAACCGGCAAACATCACCTTTGGCAGGCCCCAGAGTGGGGTGGGAATGGAGATTTAGCAGTATCCTTCCCCTGGAGTTGGGTGGGAATGGAGATTTTGCAGTATCCTTCCCCTGCCACGCCCACCAAGCCATGCCCATAGAACCGGTAGCAACAAAAATTGCTAATCTTTTCATTAACAAGATGGAGCTAAAAAGCAAACTGAGTTAACATAATGACAGCAGAAAATAATTGTACTGTATTTATTTCTTTGCACGCATATTGTACCTTTTACTTCAAGGAGGTACCTCCAGGGGTCTTGCTTCATCTTACCCATACCACAACAGCCCTGTAAGGATCAGTTGAGAGAGTAACACTCAAACACATTCAAGGGCAGCTGCTTCTCCTAAAGCAGTATTCCTCATGCTTTAAGATCCATGGACTTCAACTCCCAGGATTCCCCCGTCAATGCATGCTGGCTGGGGAATTCTGGGAGTTGAAGTCCACATGTCTTAAAGTAGCCAGGTTTAAGAAACATTGGGTTCAAAGCCTTTCCCTCACATCTCTTTTGTTTTTAAAACATGTCTTAATATCGTACAGATTCTCAGTCATCCAGGTCATGGTTGTCCCAGGAGTGAAATCTAGCAGGTTCTGACAGGTTCTGTAGAACTGGTAGCGGAAATTTTGAGCAATTCGGAGAACTGGTAGCGGAAATTTTGAGTAGTTCAGAGAGCTGGCAAATACCACCTCTGGCTGGCCCCAGAGTAGGGTGGGAATGGAGATTTTGCAATATCCTTCCCCCAGGAGTGGGGAGAGAATGGGGATTTTGCAGTATCCTTCCCCTGGAGTGGGGTGGGAATGGAGATTTTGCAATATCCTCCCCCTGCCACGCTCACCAAGTCACGTCCACAGAACCGATAGTAAAAAAAAATTGGATTTCACCACTGAGTTGTCCCAAAGGTGCTTTTTCAAAAGGCAACTGGACTTTCTGCATCCTAAAAAGATGCAAATAACCACCTGTCTGCAAGGAATATAAATCCTTCCGTTCCCCACTATCCTCTCAGAGCTGAAGAAGCTTCTTGGATGAGAAGTGAAACGTCTTCAAAAGAAAAGAAAAAACAAGAAAAGTCCAGTTACCTCTTGAAAAAAGCACCTCTGGGACATGTCTTAGCATTGTGGTTTTTATAGATTTGCAAGATTTTGTTACGTCTGTTGTAAAAATACCTAAAACGTTAGCGAGCTTATGAAATTCAAGGTGGTTTGTGCATTGCCGAGATCAGTCTCACATCTAAGAACTGACCTGGCCACGTGCTTCAACTCAGCAAAAACCTCAACCCTTGTGCTTTTCGACCCATGCTTTTAATAATGATTTGGCACCTGCTAGGTTTGTGGGGAGGGGGGAACTGTCCTAAAGTAACCCAGTGGGACGGGAGCAATGGAAGCAGATTGAAGAAAAACATCCATTATCCATCTTCAAGGTCAAAGTTTTAGGTGAAAATGGCAACAGAGCGAGAGGAAAAAAAGAAAGCAGTTCTGTGAACAGGCTGTGGCATGTTTTTGGTGAAAATAACCATAGACACAGAGCAATTGTGGAAAAAATTTCTAAAATTATTTTCTTGCTGCTTTTCAGACAGTAAGACCCTCTTTATCCTAGAGCTGCTTAGAAGTTGCATTCTGTTTGTTACCATTCATGAAGTCAATCATGATTCCTGATGACTTTTCCTGCCAAATTTTCAGAAGTGACCTGCCAATGATCTGGGCTGAGATAGAGAATGATTGGCTCAAAATCACCCAATCAGCTTCCAGGCCTTAAATGAGAATGGAACTCAAGGTCCAAGCTTTTAATTCTACATCATTAACCATGATTGGACCAAATGGAATGTGTTTATTCGACCTGCCTTTCCAACTTCTCTCAATCCTCCTTTATTTTATTTTTTCGTTTTATTTATTTAAATATATTAGCCACTTAACTATAATGGACTCTGGACAACATACAAAACTAGGGGAAAAAACCCCTAAAAACAGCTAAAAGCATTAAATCAAATAGACAGCCCAGGCTAAAATGATCTAATAAAGAACAAAATAAAAATAAATAAAACTTAAAAAGAGTGGGATCCAGTTTGTTGTAGTGCTTTTTTTTTTTTTTTTTTTGCTTTAATTTATATGCCGCCCTTCTCCGGAGACTCAGGGCGGCTTACAATGCGTTAAGCAATAGCCTTCATACTTCTGTATATTTATACAAAGTCAGCTTATTGCCCCCACACTCTGGGTCCTCATTTCACCTACCTTTGAAAGGGTGGAAGGCTGAGTCAACCTTGAGCCTGGTGAGATTTGAACTTGCAGTAATTGCAAGCAGCAGATGTTAATAACAATGCTTTAGTCCACTGTACTACAAGCTCTTAAGGCTCTTGATGCTTAAGGCATCAAGCTACGATTCATGAAACCATGGTTCCATGGTCTAAGCATGAGTGTTGTTATACTCTCTCAATCCTAGGAAGAAGGCAATGGAGAACTTTTCATTGCCAAGAAAACTGCAGGGATTTGTCCTGGCAGTTGCCAGGAGTCAAAAACTGACTTGATAAGAATCGCCATTTAAAAAAAGCAGAGGTCTTTGACAAAATGACAAACATCTTGTTCTATATTCAATATCCCTTCCTGAATTTGCATAGCCCTGATCGGTCTTCCGTTCCGTGCCAGTCTTGTTGACACCATTGTTATAAAGATCTCGCTGTGTAGGTAACCTGAGCAAAATCTGCAGAGCTTTGAAAGAGCAGGAGTTAAAAGAACTGACACCCACAGGCCAACCTCCTTGCCAAGCAAGCTTCAGCCTCCTGGCATGTGCACAAGGCCAGGAAATGAATGGTGCTGGGCTAAAGAAAATTGGCAGGTCTGGTAGGCTTAGGGAGGTGGGCACAGCAGGGCAGAAATTGCCTGTATGTTCAAGCCAACTGATAAGAAAACACACACATATATATATATATCGCATCAGGAGTAACTAGGAAATCCTGGAAGGTGCCTTGTTTATGGAGTTCTGGCTTTCTGGTTAACAACATGTACAAGGAAACAAACTTAGGTTGCAGGAACTGGGTATGTCTGGTTTAATGAAAAGAAGGACTAGGGGAGACAGGATAGCAGTCTTCCAATATCTCAGGGGCTGCCACAAAGAAGAGGGAGTCAAGCTATTCTCCAAAGCACCTGAGGGCAGGACAAGAAGCAACGGGTGGAAACTAATCAAGGAGAGAAGCAACTTAGAACTAAGGAGAAATTTCCTGACAGTTAGAACAATTCATCAGTGGAACAACTTGCCTCCAGAAGTTGTGAATGCTCCAACACTGGAAGTTTTTAAGAAGAGGTTGGATAACCATTTGTCTGAAGTGGTGTAGGGTTTCCTGCCTAAGCAGGGAGTTGGACTAGAAGACCTCCAAGGTCCCTTCCAACTCTGTCTATTCTATTCTATTCTATTCTATTCTATTCTATTCTATTCTATTCTATTCTATTCTATTCTATTTTTTTTAGTTCTGGATGAGTAGCAATTGCACACAAATCACACAAACACAGAGTTGGTTCTCTGTTTGAGGACATCCTCAACCAAAACAATTTCCTACTTCTATATAGTTACAGATGTTTACCTGGAGGGAACAGGCAAACAAGCTGTTCTCCCCAACTGTGAGCCTGCAACATATTTACCCACAGTTTTTAACCACTGTTTTATGGCATTCACCCCATTTTCTGGATTTGGGCGTTCTTTGAACTGTAAGCAAATCACAGGGGTGAGATCTGCACACACGCGCACACACACACACACACACACACACACACACACACACACACCGGTGAGGGATGAAGCATGCTATGCTGCTGTGGGACACCTTGTTGGAGGTGAACAAAATATTCCGTTGCTGGAATTGCCTGAAATGATACCATTGTCAGAACTTAAAGTGGCAACTCTCAAATCCAGCTCCAGGATTCTTCCAAAGGGGAGTAAGAAAGCATCATGAGAGAGAGAGAGAGAGAGAGAGAGAGAGAGAGAGAGAGAGAGAGAGGATGAAAAAGTCAAGATGGCAGCCATAATAATACAACCCAAGTCCCAACCCTTTTTTTATTTGCGTCCACATAATACATGTAAAAAAGGGCCATAGCTTCAGGAGTGAAATCCAGCAGGTTCTGACAGGTTCTGGAGAACCAGCAGCGGAAATTTTGAGTAATTTGGAGAATTGGCAAATACCATCTCTGGCTGGCCCCAGAATGGGGTGGGAATGGAGATTTTGCAATATCCTTCCCCCAGGAGGAGGGTCAAAATGGAGAGTTTGCAGTATCCTTCCCCTGCCATGCCCACCAAGACACACCACGCCCACCAAGCCATGCCCACAGAACCGGTAGTAAAAAAATTGGATTTCACCACTGCATAGTTTCATTCGCTTCTTCTTTTTTTTTTTTTTTTGCTTTAATTTATATGCCGCCCTTCTCCGGAGACTCAGGGTGGCTTACAATGCGTTAAGCAATAGCCTTCATACTTTTGTATATTTATACAAAGTCAGCTTATTGCCCCCACAAACTGGGTCCTCATTTTACCTACCTTTGAAAGGATGGAACCTTGAGCCTGGTGAGATTTGAACTTGCAGTAATTGCAAGCAGCAGATGTTAATAACAGTGCTTTAGTCCACTGTATTACAGGCTCTGTCTTGCAGCTGCCATCTTGGCTTTTTATGCCCAAGGATGCCTCAGACTTCAGAGGTGGCTCTTTTCAACGGAGTTGGAAGAGACCTTGGTGGTCTTCTAGTCCAACTCCCTACCCAGGCAGGAAACCCTACACCACTTCAGACAAATGGTTGTCCAATATTTTAAAAACTTCCAGAGTTGGAGCATTCACAACTTCTGGAGGCAAGTTGTTCCACTGATTAATTGTTCTCACTGTCAGGAAATTTCTCCTTAATTCTAAGTTGCTTCTCTCCTTGATTAGTTTCCACCCATTGCTTCATGTGCTGCCTTCAGGTGCTCTGGAGAATAGTTTGACTCCCTTTTCTTTGTGGCAGCCCCTGAGATATTGGAACACTGCTATCATGTCTCCCCTAGTCCTTCTTTTCATTAAACTAGACCTACCCAGTTCCTGCAACCGTCCTTCATATGTTTTAGCCTCCAGTCCCCTAATCATCTTTGTTGCTCTTCTCTGCACTCTTTCTAGAGTCTCCACATCTTTTTTACATCATGGCGACCAAAACTGAATGCAGTATTCCAAGTGTGGCCTTACCAAGGCATTATAAAGTGGTATTAACACTTCACGTGATCTTGATTCTATCCCTCTGTTTATGCAGCCTAGAACTGCGTTGGCTTTTTTGGCAGCTGCAGCACACGGTTGGCTCATATTTAAATGGTTGTCCACTAGGACTCCAAGATCCCTCTCACAGTTACTACTATTGAGCGAGGAACCACCTATACTGTACCTGTGCATTTTGTTTTTCTTGCCTAAATGTAGAACCTTACTTTTTCCACCTAGTTAGTTTATTTTATTGATTAGTAGCCCATGGGCCATATCAAAGTGCAGAGTTCCAAGCACTCTTCTCTGCACTCTTTCTAGAGTCTCAACGTCATTTTTTTTACATTGTGGCAACCAAAGCTGGATGCAATATTCCAAGTCTGGTCTTATCAAAGCATTATAAAGTTGAATTAACTTATTAGATCCCCGGTGCGAAGAGCTAGCTCATGAGTGATCATTAGCCCTTCACTCCCCCTGGATTATGTGTTACAGCAGTCTCAGTGTCTCTTATTAAGTGTCACCGCACCGGAGCTGCTGGGACAGACGAGGGAGGCTCAACAAAAGGTAAGCTACCAAGAGTTTTGTCTTGGAGGAAGGAGACTGGTCAGGAACTCTTCTGAAATTGCGGGTTTCTACCCCAGGCTGTGCATTCTTGGAAAGCGGTGGCCCCTTGATTCTGAAGCTGAGTGGAGGTGAAATCAAGTGGATTTTGCAGAGATGGGAGCAGCTGGCAGGGAGAAACGGAAGAGGCCTGGGACAAGAGGGGCATTGAGAGACCCACACAGGTTGCCTTTTGTTAAGGGCCCCACCCCACCAGGATCAAAGCACCCCTTGTGCCCGAGGCTGTGAAAGACGCTGGCAAGTGGGTGTCACTGGCAGGCAAACTATAATATGTGCCTGTCTCCTCTTCCCCGAGCAGCTCTTCCTTTTGCTGCTGGCCCCCTTTGGGGATATGTTCCCTCCCTGGGGCTGAAGATCACATGGGACTTGCAGGTTATCAAGGGAGGGAGGCACAGGGGTAGGTTTAGGGGTAAACAGCCAGAATCCGGGAGGGCAGAGTAGTGGGAAAATGGGGGGGGGACAGGAGACCAAAATGCAGCCAGAACAGTCTGCCCCAGTTTTGAACGAAAGGTCTACTCATCAGGATATGAAAGCCTTAAGCTAGAGTTGAAAGTAACCCATCTGTATCCTGGTAGATGCATCAAAAATGTTCTTGTGTCAGGAGCCATGGTTGCACAGTGGTTAGAAGGCTGCTCAGTGATGGGATCCTGCTGGTTTAACAACCGGTTCGGTGATCGCACGCTTTGCGATGCACGTACGTACGCACGTGCACAGTTTTATGAAAACTTACCTTCCGCGTCACTGCTGGGTAGTAACACAGCAGAGGTGCAGCAATCTGCTCGGCTGCGCGAATCAGCTGAGAAAATATAAGTCAGTAAAGTGCAGGGGCAGGCGGGCCCAGCTGATCGTCGGAGCGAACCAGTTCGTTCCCAGCTGATCTTCGGAGCGAACCAGTTCATTCCCAGCTGATTATCGGAGCGAACCAGTTCACTCCCAGCTGATTATCGGAGCTACCGGTTCACTCCCAGCTGATCATCGGAGCGAACCAGTTGATTCCCAGCTGATCATCGGAGCGAACCAGTTCATTCCCAGCTGATCATCAGAGCGAACCGGTTCTTTCCCAGCTGATCGTCGGAGCTACCGGTAAAATCCCACCCCTGATGCTGCTTTATTGATGGCTAATTCAGCTCCCTGCCGGGAGTTCGATCCCCACCGCTCAAGGTTGACTCAGCCTTTCTTCATTGAGGACCCAGATTGTCGGGGGTGATATGCTGACTCCGTAAACTGCTTAGAGAGGGCTGTCAAGCCCTGTGAAGCGGTAGATAAGTCTGTTGCTATGATCAACAGCAGGCCTGGCTTTCTCAGTCCTGGCTGTGCATCACCCATCTTCCTTAAGGAGTCTAAAATCAAGGCAGGAAGAATGAAAAACACACCGATGTCAAACCTGCTCTTGAGTGCAACTGTTTCCCCCATTTGCATTCCCTTTAGCCTCGAGGCATCTCCTCCCACCCCCGCCCATCTACTTCATAAGTCTACTCATTGACAACAATGAACCTGCTTTGCAGAAGCTCCTGGAAGAGATTTTAGAGCAGAGGTCTTCAAACTTGACAGCTTTAAGACTTGTGGACTTCAACTCCCAGAATTCTCCAGCCAGCATAGCTGGCTGGAGAATTCTGGGAATTGAAGTCCACAAGTCTTAAAGCTGTCAAGTTTGAAGACCTCCGTTTTAGAGCCTCAACTGGAGGTGGAAAAAATGGAGTCCGTGTGCTTTGGAGGCAAAGAGACTGTTCTGTTCTAAACCACTGCCGTTTCTTTATTAGAGGAAGAACCAGAAGCTGTCAAATCAGCCTGCCAAATAAAATTGAACAAGTGGGACTCATAACAAAATAGTGCGGGGGTATGGTTGCCCCTGCAAGCTGTGTTTCTCCTCCGAAGACCGAATAAGCATCCCCCAGAATAGTCTAAGGAAGAGATCAAGCTTTACACTGTATTTTCATCCAAACTTTTGGACGGAAATACATACATGGCTAGAGAAAATGATAAAGCCACATATAGACCGAAAACCAGAAATATTTTTGTTAGGTATCCTGCCAGAAAAAAATACGATAAAGGGGAGGTATATTTAATGTTACATGTTTTGACAGCCGCGAGCATTGTATTTGCACAAGATTGGAAAAATGAGGAAACCCCTGCAGAGGAAAATATAATCAGAAAAATATTAAGACTGTGCAGAAATGGATAGGTTAACATTAAAGGTAAAGGACAGAGAAGATACAGAATACTTTTTAACTTGGGATTTGTTTTACCAATGATTAGATAATAAAGGTAGAAACTGGAAGAATATCATTATATATAAGTAAAGAATGTTATTGCTGTTATCACTATATATTTGTAAATTAACTCAACAATATACTGCTTATTAAGCACTTATATATGTTTTAAAAAATGTATAAATAAAAAAAATAATTAAAAAAAAGCTTTACACTGTAGACTTAAGACCTTCCAACTAAATCAAATACATATAGACCAAGTTTCGAGAGCCCCCAGTCCAACTAGAGCCTGGTTCCGATTATCGGAACTGAACTGAATTTGTTACTGAACATCCGCAGAAAAATCCATTTCTCCTTGTCATCTCTTCTTCCCCCGATGATTTTTTTTCCAGCAGGAAATTGAGTACCAGCAGTATTTATATCACGCCACGTTCCACGTTATTTTCTTTTTACAAGTCTTCGGATTGTCTTTCCCTTTTTTTTTTTTTTTCTCAGCACATCACTGAGGCTCATAAAAGAAATCTGGGGATTTCAGAGTTTACTGATTGGCTACCCTCGATAGCCTATAAATCTTTGAACTGCACAGCAAGTGATCTATTTGTGACATTCTTCTCTTGCAAAAGGTATTGGTTGACACTTCACCTTCTTGCCTTGTGCTTATTTGCTTGCAAATATATCTATTTCGCTTCCAAGTAAAAGGACATCACTAATTAATTATAATCTGAGCCCATGATTCCATTTTCTCGGCTGGGCAAAGGATCTGTGAATCATACCAAGTCAGCCATTTCATTTCCTAAGATTTAAAGAGACATCTGTGTTAAATTGTAAATCTATTTCCTCCTGGAAGCATAAGGACTAGAAACATGCTCTCTATATTTAAAAGAAAAATAAAAACATGATGCTCCCTGCAGGATGCTTAACGATAATTGTGATGGGGCAAAAAAGGAAGCTGCTGGCAGATTTGAGGATAAAGAAGCAGAAGTTGGAGGTGAATAATCAGTTGCCTTAGCTACAAAGACATTTTCAATTTGTCATTAGTTCCGGAGACACGCAACTGGAGGGATTTTGCACGTCTGATATTGTTTATTCCATCTGGCAATACAGATATTCTTGTGGGGATAATATATTATTTCAGGGTAGCGTTGTTACAATTTGAAAGCATGCTTTTCCCCAAGCACCAAACATTAAATGCCGCAATAGGATTTCTGTATGTGGGCGTAATTTTGGACTTTTTAAGGACTTCCTGCAGGGCATTGAAAATTTTAATTGATTATGTGCCGCGAAAATGATGTTGATTCTTATCAAGCGCACAGATTTTTCTTCAGGAAGATATAGTCCTTCAGTTCTTCCGTCGGTGCTGTCACTGAGTCTACCCCGACTGGCTGCTGAGTATTCTCTTCTCTTTCTTTCCATCTTTCCCAGCACTAGAGATCATTTGGCTGGTAAAGAACCTTTATTATATCCCAATATATTGATTGAACATATAAATAACTTCGTAGGGTTCAGGTGCTCCCTGAACTCCCTTGATGTTTGCTTGCAGACATTTCGATACCTTGGTGGCGCAGCAGACTAAAGCCCTGTTAAGTAACACCAGCTGCCTGCAATTACTGCAAGTTCAAATCTCACCAGGCTCAAGGTTGACCCAGCCTTCCATCCTTCCGAGGTAGGTAAAATGAGGACCCGGTTTGTGGGGGCAATAAGCTGACTTTGCATAAAAAAGAACACCGCTTGGGGGGGGGCGAAAGCCCTACTAAGCAGGTATGTACAAAAGTATGAAGGCTATTGCTTAACGCATTGTAAGCCGCCCTGAGTCTCCGGAAAAGGGCGGCATATAAATCGAACCAATAAATAAATAAATAAATACCCTACTTCAGGTTATTTCATCAGCTTGAGTATGTGATTTGCTGCCTGTTTATAAATAGGTAGTCCTCAATTTAAACCATTCATTTAGCAACCACCTGAAGTTGCAAGGGCTCTGGAAAAAGTGGCTTACCACAGTCCCCGCATTTATAATTATCATAGCATCTCTACTGCAGTGGTGAGTTCCAACCAGCGTTACTACCAGTTCTCTTCATGCACGTGCTTCGCGCGCAACCGCCCCACGCATGCTCGCTTAACTCACATGAAGTGAGCCAATATTGGAGGGGCTGCCACAAAAAAAGAGGGCATCATCGACCTATTTTCCAAAGCACCAAAGAAGGCAAGGCAAGAAACAGTGGATGGAAACTAATCAAGGAGAGAAGCAACCTGGAACTAAGGGGACATTTCCTAACAGTGAGAACAATTAATCAGTGGAAGGGCTTGCCTCCAGAAATTGTGGATACTCCATCACTGGAAACTTTTAAGAAGAGGCTGGACGGCCACTCTGTCCGGAATGGTGTAGGCAGGGTCTCCTGCTTGAGCAGGGGGTTGGACTAGATGACCTTCAGGGTCCCTTCCAGCTGTTATTCTGTTCTTGACTTTTTTTGATCCCACCCCCTACAGACATCCCGGTACTTCACAATTTCAAAAGGTAAAGGTTCCCCCGCACATATGTGCTAATTGTTCCTGACTCTAGGGGGCAGTGCTCATCTCTGTTTCTAAGCCGAAGAGCCAGCGCTGTCCAAAGACGTTTCCGTGGTCATGTGGCCAGCATGACTAAACACCGAAGGCGCCAGGGACGCTGTTCCCTTCCCACCAAAGTGGTCCCTATTTTTCTACTTGCATTTTTTACGTGCTTTCAAACTGCTAGGTTGGCAGAAGCTGGGACAAGTAACAGGAGCTCACTCCGTTACGTGGTGCTAGGGATTCGAACCGCTGAACTGCCGACCTTCTGATCGACAAGCTCAGCATCTTAGCCACTGAGCCGCCACGTCCCTAGTGACAGTAAATGGCCGACATTTTCGGCATTCTTCCCTTGGGCAGCTCCAGCTCAGCTCCTATTATTGCCTCCCAGGCCTTGTTTTTCTGACTGGTGAATCCCAGCTATTGAGCTTTGGAACTCGCTGTGCCAAAGCACCGCATTTCTGTTCAATAAGCAAAATGAGGGTTTAATACAATGTGCGATCCCTCCCGGAGAACTGTGTGTTGAAAATTCAAGATATTCCTGAAATTTCAGCCTCTGCTGGGTGGTCTGCAAATTTCCTGTCAGTCAGTCGAGGGAAGAGAAATATGGCAGTTTGCCAATCTTCTCCCAAGAACTGGCAGGAGAGAGAATCACAGATTGGAGAATTGTTCAAGAGGTGTCTCAGCCTACAGAAAGAAGAAGGGCATGTGAAGCATTGAAAAGAAGGACTAGAGGGGACATGAGAGCAGCATTCCAGTATTTGAGAGGCTGCCACAAAGAAGAGGGAGGTCAATAGGAGCCTGGATAGCTCAACAGACAGAGCACTGTAATTTAACACCAGCTGTCTGCAATTAAAGTAAGATCGAATCTCGCCAGGCTCAAGGTTGACTCAGCCTTCCATCCTTTCTAAGGTAGGTAAATTGAGGACCCAGTTTGTGGGGGCAATAAGCTGACTTTGTATAAATATACAAAAGTATGAAGGCTATTGCTTAATGCACTGTAAGCCGCCCTGAGTCTCCGGAGAAGGGCGGCATATAAATCAAATTAAAAAAAAAAAAATTATTCTCCAAAGCACCAGAAGGCAGGACAAGAAACAATGGATGGAAACCAGGGGTGGGTTCCACTTACCTTTACTACTGGTTCGCAGCGGGATCACACATGCATGTGCAGAAGCTTCTGTGCATGTGCAGATTACCCATGATGATGTCATGGCAGGTGGGTGGAGCCTCCTGCCGGTTTTACTACCGGTTCTATAGAACCGGATCGAACCAGGAGCAACCCACCACTGATGGAAACTAATCAAGGAAAGAAGCAACCTGGAATTAAGGTGAAACTTCCTAACGGTGAGGACAATCAACCAGTGGAACAGCTGGCCTTCTGAAGTTGTGGGTACTTCAACACTGGACGTCTTTAAGAAGAGACTGGATACCCATTTGTCTGAAATGGTATAGGGCAGTGATGGTGAAGCTTTTCGGCACCGAGGGCCGAAAACGGAGTGCGCGCGCTCGCTCATCTGGGCCGCAACTAGAAGAGGAGCTGCCCAGGGTGTGGGCGTGGCCACGGACCCAAAAATGAACTTCTGGTTTCTGGCGCGCACATGTGCACTGGCCAGCTACTCTTCTGGGTTACTGGCACACATTCACATGTGACGATCAGCTGGCCATCACGCATGCTCATGCAGGAAAACGGAAGAGCAGCTGTTCTAATTTCTGGCACTGCCACACACAAAAGGGCCAGCTGATTGTCTCACACGCTTGTGTGCCAGAAATCCAAAGGAGGAACAGGCGATGTTGCACGTGCCAGGCGACATGGCTCTGCGTGCCACTTTGGGCACACGTGCCATAGGTTCACCATCACTGGTATAGGGTCTCCTGCTTGAGCCAGGGGTTGGACTAGAAGATCTCCAAGGTCCCTTCCTAGTCTGTTACTCCGTTATTCGTTTCAGAGGGGACCTTCCCCAGTTTTCCAGAGAGTAAAAGGAAAGAAGGCAAGAAACAGTCTTGCAAGATTTGGTTCATGTAACCTTATAGTAAAGATAGAGCCGGTACTCTTGTGTACTGGTTGTGTTTCTAGTCTGGATTATTTTGCATCGCTAGCAACAGGTGGCGAGTGGTTAGAGTGGTGTACTGCAGCTACTTCAGCTGACTGCTAGTTCAGCAGATCAAATCTCACTGGCTCAAGGTTAACTCAGCCTTCCATCCTTCCGAGGTGGGTAAAATGAGGACCCAGACTGTTGGGGGCAATATGCTATTTAGTATACTGTCGATTGTTGTAAGCCGCCAGAGTCCTTGGAGAGTGGGCGGCATAGAAATACAATACAATACAATACAATACAATACAATACAATACAATACAATACAATACAATAATACAATACAATACAATACAATACAATACAATACAATACAATACAATACAATACAATACAATACAATACAATACATAAATAAAGCCCAGGATCCGTGACCAACAGTCTGGGATTATCAATTCTTAGGTTGCTCTTGCACTAGGACTGTATATCAGATGGGTTAGTAATATTTGACTTTGGCAATCCAGGAGTCCATCCAATTTCTCTTCCCCACCTCACCCCAAACAGGACTTATTAAATATTTCTGCTTTTTTTTTTTTTTTTTAAACCACTGTTAGAAGAATTATCCTTCTGGGTTCAGCTCCAAGTGGGGGAAAAGACACTGGAAACATGGAGACTGCTTGGAAAGATGGTTTAATGGTGGACAGGATCGCATGGTTTGAGTTCCTGGACAGAAAAGGCGCGAGATGCTGAGCGTGACTTGGTTTTATGCCCTCTCTGAGCTTTGAACTTCCTGGGGCCCAGGAAGAGTATCCTGATTGGTTGCGGCCAGAGGTCATAGCTAGCCTTTTAGGTTATCTGTGTGCCAAATTTGGTTGAATCTTGCTGGGTGGTGCAATAAAGGGCAATTAAATGGCTCTGCCTGAAGGAGGTAGATCTTTGTTATGTAGAATAGATTGGCTCATCATTGGCCCATTGACAAGGGTGCGGGGCTGAGTTTCTGCTTCTCTGAGTTTCTACTTCTCTTTTAGGGAAAATATTCTGCCTTTTTAGTACATCCCAAAATACTTCATTTCTCTAGAAGAGGGGTGAGTGCCAACTTACTACACCACCTCACTGCTTCTTATGCTGGAAACATTTCTCCTTCATGCACAAAGAATCTTCCAACAGTTGGGCTGCAGGGTGGAAATCAGATTTCTAAGTGCCACAGTTCTCTACACACTTGTCCTAATCAGGCAGCAATCAGGAAGTGGCGAATATATGAAGTACTGCTTCCCTCTGCTGGCACCATAGAGTAAACAAAGCAAAACAATGTCTTGTTTTTTTAAAAAAAGAAAAAAATATTGTTATATAAGCTTTACAGTACATTCCAACCAGAGATGGTATTCAGCCGGTTCGAACCAGTTTGCCCGAACCAGTTTGCCCGAACCAGTAGCGGAAATCGCTGGTGGGCCCGCCCACCCACCCCGTCTCTATGCCATCCCATTTAGGCATGTTTTTGAGGCGCATGAGCAAAGGGCATGCGCGGAAGGCCGGGCGCATGCACGGAAGGCAAGCGCACATACGAACTGGGCACGCATGCACATACAGCAAGCGTGCATGCACGTGGCGAACTAGTAGTAACATAATGTGAAACCCACCACTGTTTCCAACCTCCGGGAGAGCACCTCTCCCAAGTTGGCTTTGCAAAAATTAAAAAGGAACAGATATTACTGTATAGCAGGGGTCTTCAAACATGGCAATTTTAAGACTTGTGGGCTTCAACTCCCAGAATTCCTCAGCCGTCTGAGGAATTCTGGGAGTTGAAGTCCACAAGTCTTAAAGTTGCCAAGTTTGGAGACCCCTGTTGTATAGGATAAAAATCCAACACTGGAAGTTTTTAAGAAGATGTTGGATAACCAATGTATAGTATAGTTTATTGAATAGCCCGAAGGCCTTTTCAAACAAAACAGAAAAGAAAAAGGGAAAAAGGTAAAACAGTTACAAAAATAGCAATCTAAAAATATATGATAGATGACATTAAAATTTTACAATATCAAATTTCAATAGCTAAGTTGCCAAGACTAGATAACCCAAATAGGATAGCTCCTCTCTAACTGAGCTCATCTTCCTTACAATCGATAAAAAATTTTTTGATATAACTGGCTCGTATTGCTGTCATTCTTTTAAGATATTGAGTGATCGCTCTTACCAGGGGAGGAGAGTCAGCCCTCAACAGAAATGCTAGTTTTTGGCTTATATTCCAGTGGGGAAATTTGTCGGACTAGAAGACCTCCAAGGTCCCTTCCAACTCTGTTATTCTAAATTCTAAAACAAAGGTGGCTCGGATATAGCACCAAGTTCATTTCTCTATGACAGGATTCACACATCACACCAAGAGCCACTATTTCCTTAACCATAGTTCGCTGCCTAAACTACAAATAGGCTGGTAATATGTCAAATTAGGCAACATTGCAGCTTAGGCAATGTATGAATGCTGCGTGATTACGATAGCTCCTGTTCAACTTCCAGCACCGGACATGTATGCAGGAGGAGGTTTGTGTATGAATTCTCACCAATATTGTATAAAACATCAACAAATGGATGAAACAAATTTCCTACTGAGCATCCTCGGGTTCAGGTTGTATTCAGTAGCTTTAAAACCTCAACCTTGGCTGTTTGATAACATGTGGCCATTCAGGGAATTGAAGTCAACACGAAGTAGCTAAGGTTGAGAAACTCTGTTTAAACCTTTCAATAGCTTGAATATTGTCTTTGCGTGAATGCACAGTGAATGCATACGATCTGCATATTAGCTGTAACTGACCTAGTTATAGGAGGCAAACAGGAAACAACTTCTGCCGTACTGGCAAAAATCCAATTTCTCCTTAGTGATGGTCTGATGCTGTACATACCTGAGGTCTAGCTAGCAATTTTCTTCTGTAGGATCTCTCTCTATGGAAGAGAGATCACAATCTAAGGCAAGGTTTCTCAATCTTGACCATCTTAAGATGTGTGGATTTCAACTCCCTGAATTTTCAGAGTTGACATACATGCCACGTAATAATAATAATATTAATAAGCCTGACTAGGTGGCTCAGTGGCTTAGACACTGAGCTTGTAGATCAGAAAGGTCAGCAGTTCAGTGGTTCGAATCCCTAGTACAGGTCTCCTGTGTGAGCAGGGGGTTGGACTAGATGACCTCCAAGGTCCCTTCCAACTCTGTTACTGTTAAACTTAAAGTTGCTAAGTTTGGGCAACACTGCTCTAGGGAATGTTCTACCACGCCAAACAATTGTCCTCTTACTATCAATGTCATCCTACTTCTCCCTCTTTCCTTTAGGTTGACCTACACATTTCTTCAAAAATAAACAACATGAAATTCTTCTGCAAGACGCTGCTGGCCTTCTGGGTCCTATTTGAAGGTACTTTTGGACAAAAGTATGAGTTCTGCCTTGGTAACATTCTCCCAAATTACATTGCGATGACCTATCAGAAACCCAAGACATATCTCATCTAATTCTTTGTAGATTGGGTTTCAAGTTGCTTGTAGACCAATTTCTCACTGGGTTAACTATTAAGAGTTGTCAACCTTGACAACTTTAAGATTATGTGGACTTCAACTCCCAGAATTCTAGAAGTTGAAATCCATACCTTGAAAGTTGGTAAAGCTAAAAAAACACTGCTATAGAGTATATAATACCTTTGATATAACCTTTAGTACAGGGGTGAAATCCAACAGGTTCTGACAGGTTCTGGAGAACCGGTAGCGGAAATTTTGAGTAGTTCGGAGAACCGGCAAATACCACCTCTGGCTGGCCCCCGAGTGGGGTAGGAATGGGGATTTTGCAGTATCAATCCCAGTGGTGAAATCTAAATTTTTTACTACCGGTTCTGTGGGCATGGCTTGGTGGGCATGGTGTGGCTTGGTGGGCGGGCGTGGCAGGGGAAGGATACTGCAAAATCCCCAATCCCTCCCCACTCCTGGGGGACGGATATTGCAAAATCTCCATTCCCACCCCACTCTGGGGCCAGTCAGAGGTGGTATTTGCCAGTTCTCCGAACTACTCAAAATTTCCTCTACTGGTTCTCCAGAACCTGTCAGAACCTGCTGGATTTCACCCCTGATCCTTCCCCTGGACTGGGGTGGGAATGGAGATTTTGCAGTATCCTTCCCCTGCCACACCCACCAAGCCACACCCATGGAACCGGTAGGCAAAATTTTTGAATTTCACCCCTGCATGAGGGAGGCTCCTGAAAGAGACCTCAAGACTATCCCTATTCGTCATACCCAATAAGAGGGACCAGTGATCCCAATCAATATTGTACAAGATAGTTTTTGGGTAAAGCATAAAGTGCCACACGGGGTGAATGAATGGTGCCACGTGGAGCAAACACGGAGAGAGAATGGTCCACAGCACGTAATGAGAAAACTCAAAATCAGCCATGAAGCAGGCAGCCAATCAGCAGCCATATGTTTTTCTCTCTCCTTCATTGTCTCTTCTGCCTCCTTTCATAGGGGTCTTGGCTGGACCGTGGAGCGCTTGGATGCCCGAACACATCACTGCCTTTGAGGGCACTTGTGTGGTTATCCCTTGCCGCTTTAGCTACCCAGAAGAGCTACGTCCAGGAACCATCCATGGCATCTGGTACTTCAACAGCCCATACCCCAAGAATTATCCTCCAGTGGTTTACAAATCCCGCACCAACATTGTCCACGAGAGCTACGTCGGACGCAGTAGACTGCTGGGAGAGCTGAATTTCCGCAACTGCACCCTGCAGATCTCCCGTCTCAGCCCTGAACTCACAGGGAAGTATTACTTTCGGGGAGACCTCGGTGGCTACAATCAATATACCTATCCAGAGCACTCCAACCTGGAGGTCATCAGTGAGTATCAGGCAATGCTAGTGAAAATACAAGTTCTAACTCTTGCTTATAAAGAATCGGGTCTAAGCTGGGAATCAGCAGCAATTAAGGGACGTAGGCGGCTTCCCTAGAGACAGTAGAGTAGAGTAGAGTAGAGTAGAGTAGAGTAGAGTAGAGTAGAGTAGAGTAGAGTAGGAATAGAATAGAATAGAATAGAATAGAATAGAATAGAATAGAATAGAATAGAATAGAATAGAACAGAACAGAACAGAACAGAACAGAACAGAATAGAATAGAATAGAATAGAAATTATTTATTGGCCAAGCATGATTGGACACACAAGGAATTTGTCTCCAGTGCATAAACTCTCTGCGTACATGCAATATAAAATGATAATGCATCATTTTGTTTGAGTTTGCAAACTCAAACAGAAGCAATTCCCTAGCTATCTGCATTCAAGAAACAAAATCATACTAGTATGAATAAACATAGATAAAATAAATCAGAATTGCCTAGGTATTTTGCTAGAGTTATACAGTAAGCCCTATCTCTCTACAGAAGGAGTACTGTAACAAGACCTGGACTTGCCTTCTCCACAATGGCACAATCTTAGCTCATAAGGATTATTTTTAGCATTCTCCAAAGAAGCTAATATTTGATAAATCCAGAGTTCCCTTAACCCTACAGTATCAGTTCCTAATGCGTAAACTTGATTTAATGGTACTGTAGTTACTACTACTAAATACTGCTAAAACTCTCATTGTGTTTATCCGTTTGTCTACATGTACCCTAAGGTTGGCCCAAACTTTGCATCTTGTTGCAACTATTTTTTGATCCGGCTATTTAAAATTGGCTAACTTAAAGAAGGTGTAAAAAAATCTGGGACCCATTACTTCTGTGGGATTGAAATTCTCATGATGATCAGTTTTGTTCATAAAGGTGTGGCCATTGCAGTGTTGCCAGAGTTACGTAATTGTGATTTTCATCACTCTCTGTCAGCTTCCCACAAGCAAAGTCAATGGGGAAGCCAACAGGAAGTCAGAAGTTGCTCCCAGTGCTTTTTTTTTTCTTCCCTCCTATAGTCATTCTGTTTATTTGTTTAGGTAAGTAAATATTGACTTATCAGTGAAGTTTGCTTGCCGCTACAGTCATTTTTCTATTTATGATACATACACTACTACAGGGGTGTCAAACTTAGGGCTTAGAGACTTTTAAAGTGCTTACATCTGGCCCGTGGGGCCACCATGGAAATAGCAAAGGACCAGCCCGCGGTGCCTCTGCCAGTGAAAATGGAGCTCGGGAGGGCCTCATGCAATCCGCCCAGGCTCTGTTTTCGGCCACGACAACCTTCTGCAGCCCTCTACCAATCAAAACAGAGCCCAGGGAGGCCCGCCCAGGGAGACCCACCTGGGCTCCATTTTCACTGGCAGAGGGCTACAGAAGGCCATCGTGGTGACGTCGAGCTGGCCACGGCCACCCTGGTCCCTGAGGTCAAACACAACCCTGATGTGGCCCTCAATGGAAATTGAGTTTGACACCCCTGCTGTCAGCGCTTCAATGCTGGCATAGAGAGCAGAGGAGAGAGAGAGATAAGCTCTGAACTTTTGCCTGCTAAATCCCTTTGAAGTCGGGTTGTCGTGGAAATGAAGGGGGGAGACATTCCTGGGAAATGACGAGACAAGAAGTCTGAAGAATGACTTGGAAGATAGCCAATGAGAAGCAGAGATTTGGGGATCGGAAAGGGAGGGATTGGGGGGCAAAAGGTCAGTCTTGTCCGCATCGAGTCATGATCCGGTGGCTGTGCTCAATTAAAGAAAAGATTTCCTTAAAGATTGGCAGTTTGGAAATTCATTTATTTTGAGATAGCACCGAAGTCTGACACCTGCTCTATTAGATGAGGGTGAAGGTTCATTCTCCCAGTTTGTGGATTGGTTTCTGAACGTTTCATTACCAGGCTAGGCAGGGTGAAATGCTCCTGGATTGGACTGGATCGCCTGATCCAGTAGCGATCTTGGCCGGTGGTTCGGCGATTCGGTAGCGATGGCGGAGCATAGCTTTGCCCACCTGGCCGGGTGTCATTACTTCCTGGTTGTAACCAGGAAGTAATGTGTTTTTTACCTTCTGCGCATGCCTGTGACGCACACGTGCGAGTGAAGCGAGCACCTGCGCTTCCGAACTGGTAAGGAAGGTAAATAGATTTCACCCCTGAACCTAGGTAACATCTTCAGTGGAGTTTAGGAATGTCAGTGTCAGTATTCTTCTGTTTATAAGGGTTTGGTGTAGTCAGTAGGAGAACGAATCTTCACCCTCATCCTACACCTGAGCTACAGATATTCGCCACTATTGCAAACTTTTCTAGATGCTCACGGGACTGGTTGGCTTTGGAGTTTAAAAAATGTAGCCTAAAATGTAACGTTCATTCTGGTCACATCAGACTGCATTACCTTTCTTTCAAAGGATGAACCAACTGGTCATCCATTGGTAGTGGTGGGATCCTACCACTTTAACAACCGGTTTGGTGATTGCGCGCTTCGCTATGTGCACGTGCCCAATTGAACAAAAAATCACCTTCCGCATTAGTGCTAGGGAATTGAAACAGCTGAGGTGCGGCAATCCATTCTGCTGCGCTAATCAGCTGCGAAAATATAGATAAGTAAAGCGCAAGGGCGAGCGGGCGGACCCAGCTGATCGTCGGTGTGAACTGGTCTGCTCTCAGCTGATTGTTGGAGCTAACAGTTCGCCCGAACCAGTCCGAACCGGTAGAATCCCAACCCTGCCCGTTGGTCTAATAACCTCTCAATTGGAGGAGAAGATAGGAGTGGGGGAGTTTCTGTTTTCTCCATATTCTCTGTCTCTTTTCTACACCACAGACAAGCCCACAATTGTGAATCCTCCAGAAGTGGTGGAGGGTTCAGATGTAGAGCTGCGCTGTGAGGTGCCTGACAATTGTCCAGACATGAAACCCGTCATCACGTGGCTGAACTATGAGAATTTGGCGGAGCATTCAGTCTACGCACAGATAGAGGAAGAAGGTAGCACCTGGTCGCTCATCTCCATCCTGAAGTTCCTACCACTGCGTGAGAACCACGGACATGAGGTGGGCTGCAAAGTCAGCTACCCCAACACCACTTTTGAGTTTGATGGCTTCTCGACTCTGGACGTCAAATGTGAGTTGGATGTCAATAAGTAGGATTGAACATAGAATAATAAGAGTCGGAAGTGACATCCAAAAAAAATGACTTACAACCGTTTTTCACACTTATAAGCAGGGGTGGGCTTCAAAAATTTTAACAAGGGGTTCTCTGCCTGGTTGTTGGGTGAGTGTGGCCATGGTGAGCCTAGCCAAGTCAGACTCCTGCACCATGGGGGGGGGGGAATTTGCCCTCCCCGGGCTCCGGAGGCTTTCCTCAAGCCTCCAGGAGGGCAAAAACAGCCTCCCCAGGCTCTGGAGGCCCTCCGGAGGCCAGAAACAGGCTCGTTTCTGCCCTTCCTGAACTTCTCGTAGGCCCGGTAGGCCCGTTCCCCGAGCCTCTGTGCACCCCTTGCACTTTCCTGCATCCAAAACAGGCCACGTGTGGACTCCTAGGAGGGGTGGGTGGGGCCAGCCAAGAGTGGGATTTGGGGGTTCTCTGAATTGCATAGAATCTTAGCTAGAGGTTAGCTAGAGATTCTCCTGAACCCCAGCAGCCCACCCCTGCTTACAAGCATCCCCAAGGTCACATGATCAAATTTTAGATGCTTGGCAACTGGCATTTATGACAGTTGCGATGTGCTGGGGTCATGTGATCACCTTTTACAACTTCCTGACAAGCAAAGTCAGTGAGGAAACTAGATTCACTTAGCAACCATGTTAATTGCAGTGTTTCACTTAACAACTGTGGCAAAAGAGGTCTTAAAATGGGGCACACTCAGCAACAGAAATTTGGGCTCGATTGTGAGATCGTAAATCAAGGACTACCTGTAGTATCTGGAAATGCCCAACATCAGGACCACAACTATGTCTTCCACAAAATAACTATAATAAAAGGAAGCCTTATTTTCTAATGTTAAAAGTCCATAATCTTAATTAGATGGCTCAAGTTTCTGTCACAGAAAATTGCTTCCTATTCTGCATGAGTGAGAGGGATGAGCGGTTAATTTAGCACTTAGTTATGTGGTAATTAATGGATTCCTGGCCCCTGAGCCATGTGAAAAGCAGTCTTTTTTTTATTCCCGATTTAATTTTAATGTATTCTTTTTCCTTTTTTTTTATTGTCAAAGATGATCTGTTTTGCAAGTCACATTCCTTAAACATGCATATTTCATTTCTCATGAGACTTCCTTCATCTCTAATCAACGTCACTTTCTCTTCCATGGCAAAACGAGTTAACTGGGAATATATGATTTCAAATGAAAAATGAGCTAGCATGCTAATAACAGCTTCTCACTCATTGTCATCTTCCTTCTTAAATTCTGAATCTTGTGAATTTTTTTGTTCACATACAAACAAAAAAGCTAAGCTAGCCAGGCAAAAGTTACACACAAACATAAAGAAAAGTATATATATATATACTACCACCAATAGCCTCCCACCGGCCGGTACGCTCCCATAGAGAGGGGCTCCTCCGGGTGCCGTCAGCCAAACAATGCCGACTGGCGGCCCCCAGGGGGAGAGCCTTCTCTGTGGGGGCACCTACTATCTGGAACGAGCTCCCCCCGGAGATACGGAGGATCCCGGATCTGCGCACCTTCCGCCGCGCCTTAAAGACCTTACTATTTCACCAGGCCAGCCTGGCCTAATTTTCCCCCTCTTTTATAAAAGATTTTTAAAATTTTAAATATCTTTTAGTATTTTATATATTCAAATTTTAAATTGGTTTTAAAAGTTTGGGGTTTTAAATTTGTCGGGGCCAAAATTATCTAATTTGATTTTATTCTATTTTAAATTTTGTATGTATGTGTTTTTATTGTTTGGCTGTGCACCGCCCTGAGTCCTTTGGGAGTAGGGCGGTATAGAAATCTAATTAAATAAATAAATAAATAAATAAATAAATAAATAACCCTCTGGAATCAATTGCCTCCAGAGATAAGGAGAATCCAAGACCTCGGTGCCTTCCGCCGTGCCCTCAAAACCTTCCTTTTCCAGCAAGCCGGGCTGGCCTAATTTTTTAAGTGTTTTTAAGTGTTTTGTTTATTGTTTTTAATTAATGGGGCCAAATTTATATATGTATATTTTAACTGTATTTTAATATTTGTACTTGATGTTTTTACTTGGCTGTTCACCGCCCTGAGTCCTCAGGGAGAAGGGCGGTATACAAATTCAATAAATAAATAAATAAATAAATAAATAAATAAATAAATAAATAAATAAATAAATAAATAAATAAAAGTAAATATATATACTTCATCAAGTTGATGAAGGGAGGAGAACTTGTGGCTCAGAGGTTAATACAACTGCCTAACAAGTTCGAATCCGAGTAAGGGTATGGCTAGCTGATGAGAGTTAAATAGCTTGAAATAGATCTATACTAGTCACCCTTTATTTCTTTATCAGCGAAATCATTTAATGGAATAAAATACAGTAGCTCCAACTCTGATTTTGTTCACAATAGGGAACAAAGGAAAAAAAGGACTAAGCAGGATATAACTAAGAAAGTCAAGATAGCAATAGCACTTATAATATATCACTTTATAGTGCTTTATAGCCCTCTCTAAGCAGTTTACAGAGTCACCATGTTTCCCCCAAAAATCTGAGTCCCCATTTTACCGACCTCGGAAGAATGGAAAGTTGAGTCAACCTTGAGCTGGTCAGGATTGAACTCCAGTCTGTGGGCAGAGTTAGCCTGCAATACTGCATCCTAACCACTGTGCCACTACGAGAGTCATGATGATGATGATGATGCAATGCCCATAAAAGACAATGACAAAAAAAGTTATGGTTGCCCTAACGTGATTGCCGTCCTGACTTTTTTTGACCATAACTGGCCGATACCTTTCTTACTACCTTTATCTGCTGCAGAAAGAAAACTGGATATGCACCCTCAAAGGTGATCTCTTTACCTGTCCTTTGCAGACCCGCCACGTATCCTGCAAGTGAACTCCTCCGTGGAAGTCCTACATGGCGCTCACGTGTTCTTGATGTGTATTGTGGACAGCAGCCCAACAGCCATGATTGCCTGGCTCCGAGAAGATGAAATTCTCCACGAGGACTTAGCTGGGAACCTCACGCTCTACCTCGACAATGTAACTCACCTGCAGGATGGCGTCTACACTTGTGTGGCGGAGAACATTTACGGCAAAGACAACCGCTCCCTTGCCTTGTCCGTGCTGTGTGAGTGCTAATCTCCCGTTCTGGGATAAAGCCTATTGATTTTATTTATTTATCAAATGTATTTGCCACCCTTCTTGCATCCAACAACTCTCGAACCCATTAAGGCTACCCAAGGTTTCTCTGAGACAGACTGAATTTTTTCATTAGTTTCATTAATTTTTTCATTAATCACAGTAGTAAGTTTGTCCTGTGTGGCTTTTAGAGCTTCTTGTATCATTTCAAACGTTAAAGTCTGTGGATCTATTGGGGGGGGGGGGGCGCAGAGGCTTGCAATCTAGAAGTGTGGGCTGGAGAGCTTCCGGCACTACCAGTTCTTTTAATAAGAACAGTCTTTACAGATTTTGAGGCCATTTTTCAGTTTTAATTAATCTTTGTATTTTAATCAGAAGCCAAAAAGAAAAATTCAACAAAGTCAAAAGTTTTCCCAATCTTAAATTGATATCTTAAAATCCTCCTTCTCTCAGTACAAATAGTTGGCCTCCTGCACCACTGGGGGGGGCATTTTTGCCCTCCCCGGGCTCCAGAGGCTTTCCTTGAGCCACCAGGAGGGTGAAAACAGCCTCCCCAGGCTCCGGAGGCCCTCTGGAGGCCAGAAACGGGCCCATTTCTGGCCTTCCCAAACTTCAGGTAAGCCCATTTTTCCCCCTCCCCAAGCCTCCGCACATGCCCTGCGCTTACCTGCATCCAAAACGGGCCACATGGGGACTCCTATGGCAGGGTGGGCGGGGCCAGCCAGGAGTGGGATTTGGGGGTTCTCCAAACTGCACAGAATCTTAGCTAGAGGTTCTCCCGAACCCTTGCGAACCCCCAGCAGCCCACCCCGGGTTTCTTTAACATCGTTTAAAATCTGTAGAAACCTTGTGTCACGTTAATGGGTTCCAGGGTTATGTTCGCTGCCAGAGTTGTCGGATACATTTTGAAATGTAAAAATAAAAATGTAAGGAAAAGGTTGTGCTCTCAACCATGGAGTATACAGAACTGGATTTTTTTAAAGCTCCTTATAAATTGTCCTTTTTTAAAAAGTAAAAAGAGGCATTGCGCTTATCAAAAGCATAGCACAAGTATTTTAGTGTGTGTGTGTGTGTGTGTGTGTGTGTGTGTGTGTGTGTGTGTGTGTAATGACAACAGAGTTTCTCAACCGTAAATGTGAGGATGGGTGGACTTTGTCTCCCAGAATTCCCCAGCCAGCATGCTGCAAAAGTTGAGAAGCACTGAATTAGAGAATTACATCCACATGTACTATGGATGTTTCCATGCTACCACTGTTTTAATTTCTTTATCTCTACAAAATATGTTGAAACGGACCAGCGATCAACTTTACATGCTTAAAAACCCTGGGAAGTGCAGGAATCACTGCAAAGTGGCTTCAACAGTTAACTAATGGCAAAAGCATGAGAAACAGAATTTAAACAGATTTTACTTTTTCTGGAGACCAGAGAAAAAGATCTGGGGTCCACATGTTAGCCACAGACCATTGACTATCCGTACAGTACCTATATGGATATTGCTACATTTGAAGGAAGAATAACTTGATGCAAGTCAAGTTTCAACATTGCTAAATCTTTGAAAGAGCATCATTTGAACCATTCTGGGATGAGAACTCTGCTCTTAGCTGAGGTGACCGTTTGCAACATGTTTTCGTTTTTTTTAAAAAATGAATGTTCTTCTTGACTTTGTCTCCCTGTGCAGATGCTCCTTGGAAACCAGTAGTCAATGGATCAATGGTGGCCCTTGAGGGAGACCCTGTCACTATCTTCTGCAGCTCACAGAGCAGCCCTGAGCCAACGATCACCATCTTCAAGGACAAGAAGCCATTAGCCATGGGGGTCTACCAAAGCCAGGTGGAGCTGGATTTTGAATCCGTATCGCACGAAGATGACGGCGAATACTGGTGCACAGCAGAGAACCAGTTTGGCCAGAGCAGCATTGCTTTCAACCTCACCGTTGAGTGTAAGCACTGGCTTTGTGTCCTTAGAGCCTTTTTTAGTTCTAAAGATCTCGAGCATGTTTTGGGATTGGGTAGTGTGCTGGTAGATCATGTGCTTTGAATGCAGAAGGGCTCAGCTACGAACTCTGGCATTTCCAGGAAAGATCCGTTCTCAAAGCTTTGGGGAACTGTTGGCAGTAAATTTGGATAAAGCTGGAGAAGAGGAACTAGCAAATTTCTTCTCTATATTATTGTGGAACTGGAGCTATGTCTCTTCCCACGGATTCTCTTTTCCCTGATGTATTTGTTGGAAGTAGACATCTCAAGAGTGTAGACCAGTGGTGGGTTGCCCCCGATTCGGACCGGTTCGCAAGAACCGGAAGTAAAACCGGCAGGAGGCTCCGCCCACTGACCCGAACATCATCATAGGTGATCTGCGCATGCGCAGAAGCTTCTGCGAATGCGCAGAAGAGCACATGCATGTGAGCGAAGCAAGCACATGTGCGCAGGCGCGATGCGAACCAGTAGTAAAGGTAAGTAGAACCCATCCCTGCTCTAGACCAACTCATTGCTCTATTGTATGTCTTGGCATAAATGGAGGGGCTTCCATAGAGAGGACTTCTACAATCCAAGAAAGCTATTAGAGCTTTCTATTAGGTGCAGTGGTTAGGATGCAGTATTGCAGGCTAGCTCTGCTCACTGCCGGGAGTTCGATCCTGATCGGCTGACTCAGCCTTCCATCCTTCTGAAGTTGGTAAAATGAGGACCCAGACTGTTGGGGGCAATACGCTGACATTTGTAAAACACTTAGAGAAAGTTGTAAAGCACTAGGAAGTGGTATATAAGTGCTATTGCTATTAGTTCATCCTGGATTGCACTTCAATCTCTTATATTTTTTTTCTCCACAGTTGCTCCGCGTATTCTTCCGGACTCCAAGTGCACAGCCGCTCGGGATACAGTGAAATGCATCTGTGCAGCCAAAGCCAACCCAGAAGCTATGATCACCTTTGAGTTGCCCACCCGCAATGTGACGGTCAATGAGACTGACCGGGAGTTTGTGTACTCCCAGAAAACGGGCTACATTGTCACCAGCATCCTGACTGTTCAGAGGGAGGTTGACTCTCAGCTCTACATAGTCTGCTCTGCCAGGAATCACTACGGCACTAAGAACCAGCAGCTCCAGTTCCATCACTCCAGTGAGAGTCCCTGCAGGCAAACATCACGTCTGATCCCTCTGGTCCTCTTCCTCAATCTATTGGGCCATAGGCCCTCGGTTCTGACCTGGCTTCCAAACACAACAAACCCTCTGTAGTTAACTAAATGTTCCCTTTATTAGGAGCGCCAGCAGCCCCGGCAAAAATTCTCTCTCACACACACAGCAGGCTAACAGGTCTGTCCAGCAGGGAGATGAATAATTATCTGCCACACCTTTTCATCTCCGGCCCCTGCCTTTTATCCCCAGAGCTAGGGTGGGGCTTCACCAGCAGAGGTAGCTCTTCTGTCGCAAGGACCGGCCCATAGATTTCCACTGCTCTCCTCTCCTCTGCCTTCTGCTCATCTGCACGTCAGGCACTGGACCCAGATGTTCTTCCTCTTTCTCATCAGTCACCTCCAGACCTGGGGGGCTGTTGACTCTCCATCTGAGGGCTGACGGATTATGTGTTAGAACTTTTCAAATATCAGCTGGGCTGTCACATATAAGTGAGAGATCAAACCTGGTTATCTCTGACTCCAAAGAGGAGAACTTAAACTACCACCATTCAATTGCAAGCAAAAAATATTTTTTTATTATACTGTATGAATTTTATTATACTGAATGGAGATTTTACAGTATCCTTCCCCTGCCATGTCCACCAAGCCACGCCCACCAAGCCACACCCACAGAACCGGGAATAAAAAAATTTGAAACCCACCACTGATGCCCTGCAAATCCAGCTGCGGTTTACTCAACAACCCCCATTAAAACAAACTTGTGTTGGTGCCATGTATGGCCCAATGATTGTTCCCCTATTCCTGGCTTACGTTTCACCACCATCTTGTCTCTTTACATGGTTTCTCTTTGCATTCACTTTTAAACCTGTCTGTTGACCTGTGTCTTCCTTTCTTCCAGACAGCCTGATGTGGGCAAAGGTTGGGCCGGTGGGAGCTGTTGTGGCCTTTGCAATACTCATAGCTGTGGTGTGCTATGTCAGCCAGGCCAGAAAAAAGTAAGTTTTGGGAAGAAGGGAAATCCAAGCCCAACTTCCTTTGGTTTACACACAACTGAAAATGGTTTTTTCTTACGACTTTGACATAGAAACACACAGCAGGGTTTCCAGGGTAGTGGATCACCAATCAGGATTTGTGGGCACACTAAATCAATGGGGGTGTGTGGAAGAGTTGAAATCCACTGTATACACATGCTTTGCATTAAGTCAGTGTTTCTCAACCTTGGCGTTGTGGCCCGCCAGTGGCCAGCAGAGCTGGTGGCAGACTCGGACAGTGAGGAGGTTGGGGAAGAACATGGGCCAGGCCTGGAGTCTGGGGAAGGCTCTGATGAGGGCTCTGCATCAGAGGCAGAGATGGGGCCAGGGCCGTCCGACAGTTATCAGCTACCTTCAGAGTTGGAGATAAATGGAGCTGAAGAACAGCTGGAGTCTGTTCCCGATAGGCACTTGTGACCTAGGCCCAAGTAGCTATTACCAGATCAGTCCTAAACAATCAGTCCTAAACAAACATATTTTATTAGAACAGCTGAGAATTACTTCATTCTCAGCTTAGTCCAAATTAAGTCCAAATTAAGTCCAAAACAGATTTTTTATAAACAGTTCTTCAGCCTCATCACCAACCTTGACTTCTTTGGCACCCTGCCAAAGGCGTTTCTTGGCAAAAGTTCAGAAGCAAGAGACTCCGACATGAAACAAATTTAGCAAGACAAGAGACAACTGTAGCAATGTTGCTTTCCTACAAAGATCCCAAGAGCCCTTGCTGCTCTTTTAAGCCTTATGGGAGGGGCCAATCATCTCCTGGCCTTACTCCCGAGTTGTCCTTTTTGCTTAAGCTGCTCTTGCCTTCTGGCAGCTCTTCACATGCGTGCACTAGGAACAGGCTCCTCCTGTTCCTCTGCCTCTCTGCTATCTGCCTCTGGAGGTTCCGGAGTCCGCAAATCGCTCCCAGATGGCCCTGGCCCCATCTCTGCCTCTGATGCAGAGCCCTCGTCCAGGCCTTCCCCTGACTCCAGGACTGGCCCATTGTCCTCCCCAGCCTCCTCACTTTCCGACTCCGCTGCCAGCTCCACAGGCTGCTGGCGGACCATAACATGCACAATTAAGGAACAGAGGTCAATTCAGGAGTAAAGGCACAATGGGATGCTGAATGGCCCCTCCCATAGGGAGTAAATAGGAGCAAAAGGGGAGTGGTGTTTGCAGGAGACAATTAGTTCATTTTATTAGTGTGAAGATTTGCTTAACTGAGTTCGTGACTCACAGAGACTCCTTGCCAAGTATTTCTTTGCGCAAGCTATCAGCCTGGCAACTATCCAAGGACTGATAAGGTCTGTGGTTGCAATTCACCCTTGAAAGACTGTTTGCCGGGACTTTGCTGGATGTGAATGCCAGGAATTCACATTAGCCAAATAAAACAGGTTTTTTTCGGGACAAAGAGTCTGTTTCATGAATCGGTGAAGCCTAGGTCAAAACACTTGACAACTTGAAAATGTGTGGACAATCAACTCCCAGAATGGAGTTGAAACTGCCTGGGAAATTCTGGGAGTTGAGGTCTACATACCTTCAAGTTGCTACGGTTGAGAAACACTGCATTAAGCCATGATCAAAGCTTCTTTTAAACTACATTTCGGTGTATTATCTGAATCAAAGATCAAAGTGATACATATATGTAATATCTATCCATATATGGTACCTATCCTTAATGAGGAGCCCATATTAATTTCCGGAAGAGCTGATTCAGAACCTCGATTTACAACTGTAACTGACCCTACAATTTCTACCGTTAAGTTGTGATGGTCATAAAGTGTGTCACCTTGTGACCACATCCAATGTTATGCCCTTTTGGGGGGCAGTTGTAAAACAAACACCATGGTCATTAAGCGAGCATGTCGTTTGCTATTGGAAGTTTTTTTTTTTTTGCCAGGAACTGGAAGTAAACAATGGTTTTCAGCAAAAATATTGTAAATCACCATTGTGTGACTCGGGATACTGCAAATTGCCATAAATGCACGCGCCGAATGCCCAAAATGTGGTTGCGTGACCATGGTAGGCGGGTGACAAATGTCAGAACTTTGAATCTGAGTTGTTAAGTCCCATTTTCAGGATATGTTGTAACTTCAAACAGTCACTAGGCAACCAGTCATAAATTGAGGACTACCTGTTTTATGTTGTTCTATGTCTTATGTTGTTGGGGCGGTTAATATTGTTGTTGTAATTATTTCCATTTCCCCAGAAAAAACAATGAAAATCCCGGCTTTGGGCAAACAGAAAATCCTCCTGTTGTCTACAGCGGAGACTACAGGACTCCAGGCAATCTGGAAAAATCAGAGGTACCAATAACTGTAGTTCAGTTGCTTTTGGTAGGACTGTGTTGGTAGGTCCCCTCCCTGCAATACACACAACCTCTCTCACACAACCGCTCCTCTGCCTCTCTTTTGCCACCTGGGTGCAGTTGCTATAAGTTGCTTCTGCCTATAGACTGAATCCATTCCCATCTTCTGGAAGGAGAGGACAAGTATAGTCCTCTCAGCTCAGTATTTTACAACAGGGGTCTCTAACCTTGGCGACTTTAAGACGTGTGGACTTCAACTCCCAGAATTCAGCTGGCTGAGGAATTCTGGGAGTTGAAGTCCACACGTCTTAAAGTCGCCAAGGTTGGAGATCCCCTGTTTTAGAACAAGGGAAACCAGAAAGCTTCTTTAGGAGCTGGATGGATTTTTTCCCCTTTAGGCCTTTTTTGGGGCAGTACAGGCAATTGCCCTTAGACCAGGGGTGTCACACTCAAGGCCCGGGGGACAGATCCGGCCCAGGGGGTACTTAGATCTGGCCTGCGGGACCGCCTTGGAAACAGCGAAAGACCGGCCTGCGGTGCTTCTGCCAGCAAAAACGGGCTCCCAAGCTCCGTTTTCAGCTGCTACGGCCTCCTGCAGCCCTCTGCCAGTGCAACCCTCTGTTGCACAGGACCCCTCCCGAGCTCCGTTTTCACTGGCAGAGGATTGCAGGAGGCCATGACAGCCAAAAACAGAGCTCAGGAGCCCATTTTCACTGGCAGAGTGCTCGGGCCGCCACAGGCACCCCTGACACGAGTGACGTTGAGCTGGCCACCCCCACCCTGGCCCTCCAAGGTCAAACACAACCCTGATGTGGCCCTCAATGAAATCGAGTTTGACATCCCTGCCTTAGACCCATTCATGAGAAGTGCCCTTCCAAAGGGTGGGGGGTTTTTGGATATGGTCAGAGAGGGGATATTTTTTCTTCCTGGTTTTTTTTTTACACTCAAAGTCAGAAGCACCGCTTCCTGTTGAAAGGATTAGCTGGCGACATCATCACCATTGTCTTGGGGATGCCCCATTTGGGTTCTTTTCTTGTTCCCAGCAGGAGCTGGAGTGAAGGACGGGAGCTCAAACACTCCCCACGCACACGCACACACGACAGCTCTCAGGTCTCAAACGCAGGCTTCCTAACCTCCTGCCCGGGGTTCCAACCACTTGAGCCACCGTGCTGCTTCGTTCTTCCTGGTAGCATAACTAGTCAGCCCTAAGAATGGTTTCCTTACTTAGGGTTTGCTGGCCTATCGATTTCAGCAGAGAAAAAAAGCAAGAGCAGACCCCCCCAAATATGACCTTGACAGAACAAGACATGAGGAGAAGCTCAGGTGAACATTCTGTCCTTTGTCCCTCTGTCACGGCCATGACCTATTTCACCACGGTTCCAATCTCTCTCCCTGACTTAAGCTATACTTCATGGTGCCCCAAACTCACTTCATGGCAGGGTTGAGTTTGCCCAAGCTGTCCTTTCTCCCTTTGGGTCATTAGTGACTACTCTTCCTTTTCTAATAGTCTAAAGAGATCTGCTCCCTGGAAAGTCACTGACCTGGCCAAGTAAGTATGGACTTCCCTGTCCATGTGTAACATTGTCGTCCTCTCATTGCCCCCTCCTCCTTTCCCACAAATGAAGACTCCATGCATGCTTTTATGGGCTTGTATGTCCCTTTGTGGTGGGAAACTACCGGTAAATGTCTTGTCTGGGGTAAGAAGCAAAGCAAGCTTGGCCTGGGTTATGAACTTGGAAGCAGGAGTGGGCTCCTGGGGGTTCGGCAGGGTTTGGGCGATCCTCTAGCCAAGGATCACCAAGGTTCGGCGAAATGCCGAATGCCACCCCTGGCTGACCATGCCCACCCCGCTCCTCCCAGGAGTCTCCACGCGGCCCATTCATCATTCCAGGTAAATCCAGAGGCCGCACGGAGCGTCTGGGAAGGTGAAAAATGGGCCTCCCGGAAGTTCCGGAAGTCTAGATATGGGCCTGTTTCTGGCCTCCGGAGGGCCTCTGGACCCTGGGGAAAGCAGTTTTCACCTTCCCAGAGACTCAAGGAAAGCCTCCAGAGCCTGGGGAGGGCGAAAAACGCTCCCCCCTCCCCCGTTGTGATGCAGGTGGATTACTAGGCCATGCCCACCATGGCCACGCCCACCTAGCAACGGGGCAGAGAACCCCTTGCTAAAATATTTGAAGCCTACCCCTGGTGCAAAGCAGATGTTACCTTCAAAAAAAGAACTTCAGGAGGCTGAGAGAACATACCGAAATATATCAAGCTCGTTTTTAAAATCCTGGTTAGAAGCAAAGCCTAGAGAGAAACGAATAAGAAAATTCAGAGGAAGGATCACAACCTGTGGAAAAGAAACTGATTTTTTTTTCCCCTCATCACAATTCTTCTATTGTTTGTTTTTTAAAAAATTTCCCCTTCATCTTTGCTCTTGGCATTCCCTCTTGAGATTGAAGCAGAGTAGAGCCACTTCCACGAAAACTGGTCTGTGGCTTTTCATTTTGGGTGTTTAGAAAAAAAAAAACAGGTTCTGCCACAGTAAGGCTGATTAACTTAATTTCTTTTTTTGCCACTGGAGACCATTTTTTTTTTTTTAATTTGATTTATATGCCACCCTTCTCCGGAGACTCAGGGCAGCTTACAGTGCGTTAAGCAATAGCCTTCATACTTTTGTATATTTATACAAAGTCAGCTTATTGTCCCCACAAACTGGGTCCTCAATTTACCTACCTTAGAAAGGATGGAAGGCTGAGTCAACCTTGAGCCTGGCGAGATTCGATCTTACTTTAATTGCAGACACTGGTCTTAAATTACAGTGCTTCTGTCTGTTGAGCTAAACCAGGCTCACCTTATTATTTTTAGTTCAAAAAAAACTGCCAGGCATGTGGTAATAACATCTCTGAAGAAGGCACAGCCAGATTTTTTTCTGCTCTGCTTTTTCACTTTTTGAGGGGGAGATGTTTTTCAGAGGAAAGTAGACATGTTAAGTCTGTTAAAGGCTTGTTGTATTGTTCTGCTGCACAAATAGGATCTTTGCAGTGAATAAGCCCTTCAATTGGATTTTATTTTTATTTTATTTATTTTTTTGCATGCATTTCCCGTGTCTGTAATTTGAAAATGAATTCTATCTTGGCTAAGGGGATTTCCAACTTGGGGGGGGGGGAATCACCCTCTTTGACATGGCCTGTCTTGCATTAACAGTTGTCACCTCTGCACGCAGTTCCAAAAGCAGCTATTGAAATGCGCTGTGTGACAATACGTTTGTGTCAAATATTTTGTCGTGTGTCTGAATATCTGAAATACTCAGATATTTCTGAAAAACCTGAGAAGGTAGCTCTGTCAGGTTTCTGTGGTGTCTGTCATCGTAACCTTCCTGGTGAAATTCTGTTGCGTCTATCAGTGGATCGTGGTTAAATGTTTGCATGTAAGTGGACACTTGCCATTTGTGGTCGATATACATAGCATTCCTGTCCCTTATTTCTACCACCTCAGGTCTTGCAGAGCAACCTGTCTCCCCGCCTCAGATGTTGCTGAACTACACCTCCTAACATCCCTTAGCATTGATCCTGATGGCCAGGACTGCTGAGAGTGTCCTCAGCAATATCTGGAAGCCTACTTTGATTCTACGGGAATAAACCAAATGATGTAACTCAGAGAGTGAGTTGGCGCAAGCAATAACCTGATCTTGTTTGTTTGCTCACCTCCTCCTCCAGTATGGGCGCTGTGACAAACGGCTGTTGAACAAGCGTGAGGACCTGGGGATTGATTATGCCAACATAGACTTCACCAAATTGTCCACCAAGGACAGCTATACCCTGACGGAGGAGTTGGCTGAATATGCTGAAATCCGAGTCAAGTGAGGCCTCTTCTCACCAAGGCCTTTCTTCCAACTGGAACTATAGTAGTTGAACGAAACCCCGAGCCGTCACCATCCCTGGGCTGGCCATCCATCATTTCTCAGGGGACTCCACACTATCCACTGTTTTTGATATTCTGATGTTCGCACTCCAAAATATGGGGTGGGTTTTCATTTCCTGGAGAGTACATACTGAAGATCACACTAACACAGGTTAGGGCTCCCCTTTTCTCTCACACACATTCAAAATCCCCACAAGTAAACACTTATCCTTTTGGCCAGCCAACAAGTTAGTTACAGAATGGTAAGAGGGCAGCTCTTTCAGCTTCGGCTGTGGTAAATTCCTAAATCTTGGATACCTAGTCTAATTTGCTAGCAAACGATCCAAGCAGAATATGATTCCAGGTCATAATCGTTAAGGATCAAATTGACAAATCCAGAATAGCTGTGATCTAATAGGTATCCCCCTCTGTCTGACAGGGTCCTATGAAAGAGGTTGTGTTTCTATGAGAAGTTGAATGGATTGGTTTCAACCACAATCCCCAAGAGTCTTGATCCTTCTTTATCAAGACTGATGAACCTAAGCAGTAGAGTTGTCTCTCTATCTGTCCAACGTTCACTTCACATTTCCAGATTCAAGCTGGGAAAAAAAAAAATCAAATTCTAGCTCATGTGTCTCAATAACTCTACATCTCTTGTCTTTCACAAAATAAAAAAAGAAAGAAAGAAAGCAGGGAATGCTTTAGGCACATCAATTATTTCTACATGTATAAAGATAGTGGACATTTCACCACCCTGTTCCGATTCCAGCATCATAGATTTCAGGTTAAAAAAAGAAACCAAGTGATGAGATGACCGAAAACATCACCTAGTGAATTCTAGCATCTTCAGTGCACCAACCAGCTATGGTTGAAGAAATATAAAGCCTGCCCAGCTACTGTCCTTTTGACATAGCCATGGTTGAGTGACTCTAGAAGACGCTATGAATTGCTAGCATGGAAATGATCTTCATGTCAAGCCATTTTTACCAGATATGCTTAGATCCAATTTTACATTATGTATATCTGTTAAGTAGAGGACTAACTTCTGTTTCCTAGAATGTATGTTCTGTTTCATCAAGGGTTTCCTTCTGCACCCCGTAATAAGTCCCCCAGTGATACATTCCTGTTGTTGTTAGCATGACTAATGAAAGTGCTGTGTGTTTTGCTGAGCAACTGGATATTGTATTCTGTAGCATCCACTCAATTCTGTCCGCAGCTTTGCCTTTTGAGAAAAAAGTGCCCTTTCCAATTAAGTAAATTTGTTGGGCAAAAGATCTTCTCTTTCCTCTGCTTGTTCAACCTCAGGAAAACAGAATCTTTGATGGCTTAAACCCAACAAGAACCCCGCATTTTGATTTTGATGACATTGGAAGGTTAGAGAAGAAATATCTTGGATCCTTCGTTATTTGCTGAAGACCTGCTATGATTATATTGAAAATCTTGAACGCTCATCCTCCTGGTCATATAGTAAAGCTTTCCAATCATAAAGCAGTTTTACCTGCAAAAGTGGTGGGACTTCGCTTCACTTGAATGTGTTCAAGCTGGGGTGAGATAACCATCATTTCAGGGTGGGGGGTTTAATTTAAAAACCTGCACTGAGCAAGAGGCTGAACTTGATGGTTTAAATCAGGGGTCTCCAACCTTGGCAACATTTATGATGTGGACTTCATCTCCCAGAATTCAGAAGCTTTGCTGGCTGTGGAATTCTGGGAGTTGAAGTTCACAAGTCTTAAAGTTGCCAAGGTTGAAGACCCTTGGTTTAAATGGCCTCTTATAACTTCATGATGTTATGACCACTATTGATTTGATGTCCGCTTGGGATAAGGAGAAATGGAAAAGTTAAAAAGTTCCCTTGGTACTTTCTCCAAAAACTAGAGTAAGGAAAGAGTTCGGGTTAACCATCACCCAAATTATGACTGTTACATGCTACAGGCATGAATATGTTAAGTTCTCCAAAGCCTTTAAGTCTGTAAGAAAAGCTTCCGGAGCATTCCAAACTTCAAAATGGTGACATTTTGGCAGTCCTTATAAAAGTATAGTTGTTAGTGATTTTTTTTTTTTGAGAAATAAGAGACTGTTATCAGCCAGAAGATGAAAAGAATCTAGTAAGCATTATTCCTTTTAATTTCTTCCATTCCTTTCTGCACATTGGAGGTTTAAGCAACAACTGTCGGTGAAAAGGGCAAAACAAACTAGGATTTCAAGCATCTGAAGCTTTTCATGTTTTTAAAAATAATCTCAGGAAAAGTTTTTACTGCTTGGAAAGTCTCCAGGTCTATTGTTGCATTGGAGTAATGTTTACAGAATCAAATTCCACCTTCGGTTTAGTTTTTAAATCAAGGCTCCTCCCAAATCCCCTTGTGTTCCAACACACAACATATCCTGTGTTTTTGTACTGTACAGAAAAAGATACTGTATTTTGCTGATTAAGCAACAGTTGAATCATTGTTTTAACAAGTTGTCAAAAGTTGGGAATTCATGAAACCCAACTGGGAAGGAATCCCCATCACTGATTTAATTGGTGTTTGTGAAGAAAAGCTGAAATTCTCAGCTGGCAAACTAATTCCAATATCCTAACAAGATTAATACCTAACATTTCAGGCAAAAGCATGGTTCTATTTATTGAAAAAGCACCTTTTTTTAAAAAAAAAATGCTTTTGTTAGAAGCTGGGGTTGTAGAGATAAAAAGTTGGAATCTAATAACATTACCTAAAGATCTGACTGTTTTGACAAGGATCCATTCAGCTGAACTCAGTGAAAGTTACACATTAGATCAGGGGTCCCCAAACTTGGCAGCTTTAAGACTTGTGGACTTCAACTCCCAGAAGCTGGCTGGAGAATTCTGGAAGTTGAAGTCCACAAGTCTTAAAGCTGCCAAGTTTGAAGACCTCTGCATTAGATCAAGCATGAGTAAAGAAAGCTACAGTATAACACTCCACATAGTTAGATTATAGCCATCAGCCACAGTTGCTACAGCCCATGGTCAGAAATGATGGGAATTGATGTTCCATAATATTTTGGAGAGTAATAACTTCCCCGTCACTGTCCTTTTAACTATACGTCAAATGCAGCTCGGGAGCAACAATTAAGAATAAGTCTCATTGAACAGAATGGTCCTTATTTCAAACAAGGGATAGGATTCTATTGGTGAGGTATTTGCTAAGGGATCAGTTGTACTAGTGGTGGAGGTATATCTTTAAGATTGATAGAAGTAAAACACTCTAACAATCTTCCCATGAGAGCAGCCACCCAAGTACCTTAGGCAGTGATGGCGAACCTTTTCAGCACCGAGTGCCAAACAGGAAGCGCATGCACGCGTCTGGGCTGTAACCCGGAAGAGGAGCTGGCCAGGGTGCATGCACGTGCCCGAAAATGAACTTCCAGTTTCAGATACTGAACTTCCGGTTTCAGCCAGGTACTCTTCTGGGTTGCGGCCCAGGGTTTCTGGCATGCATGCGCACGCGATGATCAGCTGGCTGGCGCGCATGCTCACGCAGGAAAATGGAAGACTTAGCAGAAGATCTTCTAGTTTCCGGCACTACCACATACAAAAAGGCCAGCTGATCGTCGCGTGCGCATGTGTGCCAGAAACCCGGAAGAGGAACGGGCGACGCCGTGTGTGCCAGGTGACATGGCTCCACGTGCCACTTTGGGCACATGTGCCATAGGTTCGCCATCACAGCCTTAGGGTATATGGTTGAAGCAGCAACTGTTGATCGGGCTGGAAGAACTTTTTCACTTCTGATCAAACAGGTTCAGCAGAGTTTTGGACCTCTGGTGAATCTTCTTCTCCAAGGCAAGAGCAGAATGAAATACCTGAAAATGATTCTCTGTCTCGGTATCTGAAATCCTTTGTACCAGTCCAATTTTAGCAAAGATTGCTTTCCTTTAAAGTAGCAGTATTGGGAAAAAAGACTTTCTCCCACTGATTCCTGGGTTCAAGCCCCGCATTCAGTCATGAAAATATGAAAATATTCCCGCTTGGTTCAGGCTTTGGCTGATCGGGCCAGTATTCAAGTCTCACTTGATCCACCAGATTTATCTAGGAAACCCATGGATAAGACGTCAAGGTAGGCCTTCTTTCCCACTACTCCTCCTGGGTATGTAGCATGTGGAAACAGATTGTCCCATGTCCGAAAGCAGCATCGAGACCAGAGGTGTGTTTCAAAGATTTTTACCGCCGGTTTGCCCCGTGCGCTCATGCACCTGGCCTTCTACGCATATGCTTTGCTCACATACCCATTCTGCACATGTTCCCGGCCTTGAAAACATGACTAAATAGGACACCATAGCGCCGGGGCGGGATCAGGGGTGAAATGCTCCCGGTTCGGACCAGATCGCCCGATCCGGTAGCGATGGAGGTGGGCGGTTCGGAGAACCAGTAGCAAAAATCCCTCCACCACCCCCGCCCCATTGCCCAGCTGAGCCACGCAATCATCAGAGGCTTTTTTTATTATTATTTTTAAAAGCATTTTTTCTACAACCTCTTCGGCCGAAGAGGTTATAGAAAAAATGCTTTTAAAAGTAAAAACAAAGCCTCTGCCGATCAGGCAAGTCAGCTGGGATCGTCAGAGGCTTTAAAAGCATTTTTTTAACAACCTCTTCAGCTGAAGAGGTTGTAGAAAAATGGTTTTAAAAGTTTAAAAAAAAAAGTTGGCCACGCCCACTCAGACATATTACCACCACCACCACCAAGCCACAAAACCGGTAGTAACAAAATTTACATTTCACCACAGGGCGGGATGTCCGCTACCGATTCGCCCGAACCGGTACAAACTAGCTGAATACCACCACTGATCAAGACCAAAGGCCATTGATGTAAAAATTAGTCTAGCACCCTTTGGCAACCTTACAAACTAGTGGCTAAAGATCACATCTTTTGGCAGCATATTCCCAAGGTTTATAACATCGGTATTCCTCTGATCAATGTTAATTCTTTTGCTAGTAAATGTCTTTGAGTAACCTCTGGTTCTAGTGTCATCAATAAGGAGAAAAATCTCTTCTGTTCCTCCTTTCTTCACCGTGCATCCTTATATATAAACCACAATCACATTTCATAAGTAACTTTTTTTTTAATGCAGTGTTTCTCAACTCTAAGATGTGTGGACTTCAACTCCCAGAATTCCTCAGCCAGCATCCTGAATTCAAACATCTTAAAGAGTTGCTAAGGTTGAGAAAAATCTGCTCTAGACAGTTTCAAGCATTGCATCTTTTGCTTCTTAGGATGCAGCCGAGCCTAGAGGACACCTGCATTTATCTGACTTTTAGATCTTGTTTCACTCAAATTTTGGAAACCTTGGATCAAATATGCTCAATTGTAACGGCCATCATCCCCACCAGTAACAGCCTCTTTAAACATGCTTGGAGATTGGGGGATTTTATTTCACTGCTTCTGGGGAACAATAGGCTAGCAAGATGGCCATTTAGACTTTTTAAAAAATATCTGTCTGCACATTCTTTTCCTGGGGCTTTCCTATCTTTGCCTTGCAAAAGGAAATTTTTCTGCACCAGGAAATGCTTTGGATCATAAGCTTTTGGAATATTTTGAAACTGAAATGAATTTTGGGGGTATCAGAAGGAGAAACTTAAATCTCTCATTACTCCTAAAATAGGGTCTTTACACTGCTCCCAAATCAACTCAGATCTTATATTCTCATGCTGTTGTCTACAGTCAGCAACTGAGCTGTATCCCAAACATGCAATCAGTAAATAAATGAACAAATAAATCAACCTTTCCTTTTGTGAGACTGAAGCCCTACACAGCTTGTGGATGGCTTGCTTTCTTATTGGCAGAATGAGTGTCTCCTTCCACCTTCAGCTGATGTTTATAGTCTGAATGTTCATGGTCCTTAAAAGGGAATGGTGGCTTGCCAGTTATATAGATCCATCTCATAGAAACCAGTCAGATATTTTTTTTTTCAAATGTCCCAAGTTAGCTGCTATTTTTAAGATGCAGCTGGAATTGGTTGAAACTGTTGTGAATTTTAAAATCTTTAGAAGTTTTCCACCAGGAACAGAAGCTTGTGAAACCCTTCCTTTTTTACTGCAAGGGACAAGTAGGCATGCAAAATTCCAGGCTGCTCCCCACCCACTGACTCTTCCTAAATGGGAGTATGGTTATTTCCAATTTCTTTTTCTTGTTTCTCTTTTGTCAGATGCAGGCTAATTCTTATTGCTCCATAAGTTTTCCTTTCTTCCTCTCTCACTCCTCAGCCTCCCCCTAGCAACTTCTCCTGTCTGCCCTGCAGCCTAGAATTTTTTTTCTCTCTCTCTCTTCCTCTCCAACAGTATGCAATCATGACTAGAGTTATTAGGGAGATGGACAGGGATGATTGATTGCAAAACCGTCAGCATGCTATCCTTTCAGCATATTAAGTAGCAAGGGTCTTTACAACTGATCTTTACTTTTTGCGCACACTTTTTCAAGGTGGAGGGTGGTGGGAGGGGAGACATAAGGAGAGATACAGTTTTCATTGCTCCAGGAACTGCAGTAGTTTAGGATGGGGCACTGGTTGAATTTTTGATCTTCCTTTCCTTTCCTTTCCTTTCCTTTCCTTTCCTTTCCTTTCCTTTCCTTTCCTTTCCTTTCCTTTCCTTTCCTTTCTTTTTCTCTCTCTCTCTCTCTTTCTCTTTCTCTCTCTCTCTCTCTTTCTCTCTCCTTCCTTCCTTCCTTCCTTCCTTCCTTCCTTCCTTCCTTCCTTTATTTATTAGTTCGATTTATATGCTGCCCTTCTCCGGAGACTCAGGGCGACTTACAATGCATTAAGCAATAGCCTTCATACTTTTGTATAAACCTGCTTTGTAGGGCTTTTGGGCCCCCCTAAGTGGTGTTCTTTTTTATACAAAGTCAGTTTATTGCCCCCACAATCCGGGTCCTCATTTTACCTACCTCAAAAGGATGGAAGGCTGAGTCAACCTTCAGCCTGGTGAGAATTGAACTCGCAGTAATTGCAGGCAGCTGGCAACTAAGTGCTACTTTAACAGCACTTAATCCACTGCGTCACCAAGGCCCGCCCTTCCTTCCTTCCTTCCTTCCTTCCTTCCTTCCTTCCTTCCTTTCTTCTGCCTGTAATTTGATTTTATAATGGGCAGAAGGAAGTTTGCAAGTTGATGTCAAAATATTTATATGGATGTGGGAGGGGAAAAAAATGATGTGGCCCTTATTCACAAAATTGACATTTGCTTTTGAATGTCATGTTAAAACTCCCGATTCTAAAAACAGGTATTTTCTCCAAAACATATTAGAACCATTTCTTCATCTTTTTCTTCAAAGAGAAGCCATTGATACTAAGGTTGTGATTCAATACCCACTAAACTCTCTGAGATTATTTTTGTGAAGACATGTACAGCAGTGTTTCTCAACCTTGGCAACTTTAAGATGGGTGGACTTCAACGCCCAGAATTCCCCAGCCAGCCATGAACCAGGAAAAACACATTATCAGCTTTCCAGATTCAGCTGAATGGATGGTGTGCGGAAAGGATTGCATTTGAATGCACGCTTAGATAAAAAGGCAACAAGCCAGGAAAGAAGATTTGAGCTGGAGATGGCAGATTTCAAAAAGTTTCTAACATCTCAAAATTGGGCCTGTGATTTCCCCAACACCCCCCCCCCCCGCCGCCCCCGCTCTCTCCTGCACTTGTGTCTGAATAGGTTCCAATTTAATACATGTTCCAAATAAATTATTACACTACGTTCTTAGCTTTGGAACTTGCTTTATTGCACTTCAAATGTATGCATTTAAAAAGACTTTTCAGCTTCAATGCATAAATGTTGTGATCGTTTCATGTCATGTACGTTGTCCCTCCTTTTGCTGACGGAGACAAGGACAGCCAGGGAGGTATCCCGTTGCAGATTGTACTGTAATTTATTTCTGTGACAGGCACCTAGTAGGGCTTCCTTAATTAGCAGTTCTGATTGTAAATAGACACCAGACAGAGCGTTTTTCAACCCACGCGCACAATTTGCTTTTGAATTTCTTTAAGCATCTTTTCTCACCCACATTGCACGGAAAGGAACACGTAAAACGTATTTCTAGGTGTGAACATGTTTCAGGCAGATTTAAATCTCTGCAGTGGAGTCTGAGCAAGCAGACAAAGAGAATCTGAAGATGGACTCACCTGTCCGGAGTGCAGTATTAATTTAGGAAAAGGCTGGGCTTTTTGTATTTCTTGTATTCCCACAATACCGCAAATGTTTAATGACTTTAACCCCTCTGACTTTGTATCCTGAAAAAAATAAATAAAAGGTCTTTTACAAATTCCATCCAGTAGCCCATCTCTTTGAATAGCATCTTCGGATACATCAGTCATCAGATCATCATTCTCCAACTAGATAAAACCACTGGCAAACCTGTTTCCTCCCCCAAACAACCCCTTTATTATTTTCTCTCTTTGCATCTTAGTATTATTGAGGTTACTGTATTTTTCGGAGTATAAGACACACTGGAGTATAAGACGCACCTTATTTTTTGGCGAGGAAAATAAGAAAAAAGCTGATTGGCAGGTGGATCGGCCTCCCGGAATACCCCCAATCAGCTGTTCCCAGAGGTGAATTTTAGCAACAGGTTCCTTGGTTGTGAGCTCTGTGCCTTGCTTTTTTTGCTTTTTTTCCTGCCTCTGAAACGTCTGAAACTCCATTTCAGAAAAAAATTCCTTTTCTTGCCTCTGAAAGCCTCCGAAACAGAGCTTCAGAAAAAAAGCCTCTGAAGCTCTGTTCGGGGGCTTCTTTTCTGAAGATTCGTTTCTGATGCTTTTTTCAGCTCTGAAACCTCCGTTTGAGAAGCTGGGCGGGGCTACATTCGGAGTATAAGACGCACCCAGATTTTCACTCTTTTTTGGGGGGGAAAGGTGCGTCTTACACTCCAAAAATATGGTATTTTAGAATTGGTTTGTGCCAAATCCCCTCTAACACACTTCGCTTTTCAATCCTAATAATAAGAAATATTTTCTTCATTTAAAACAACAGTTCTAATGTGGAGGAATATATGTTTCATCTGAGAGAGAGAGTTGTTTTTCAAACCGATGGATGGAAAGCCAAGGGTTGTTCATCACACTGCCATTGTTGTGGAGTGGAAGGACCAAGCAACATTCCTAGGTCAGCCAGAGACAGTTTTATTGCGCAAGGTTCAGAGCCAGTTTTGTGCATGAAGCTTTGAACAAGGGAAGAACCCTGATACAACTGGTTTTATACATTTCTAAGACAAAGGATTCAGTGAGATCATACATTTTCCATATATGGTTAATATGAGATCATACATCCGATTTTCCCTATATGGTTACATACATTGGATAATAAGTTCATCTAATTACTTAAAGCATTAATTTTAGTTTCTTAGCCACACAACTTTTCCTTAAGTGCTTGTAGTTGCTAATGGGAGACTTACTACTGTCCTTGGGTAAATTTATTGGATTAAGTAACTCTTTGTAACATATAGGTCTTTGTGTTATTCACAGTGAGGTCACTCAGATGTTTTCCATATGGCAGTCCTTTCGTGACATCTATGGTCTCAGAAGATATATTACCACTTAATGAGGTTTAACTGTTTGTTAATGTAATTTCCAACAAGCACTTTCCTCTCTATGTGAATAGAGAGGTTCTCTCAAAGTTCATGTATCTAAGCACGTCTTCCCCTTATAATAATGTGAATAGAGAGGGTCCCCCAGAGCCCATATATCTGACTCTGTATGATTCCTATTTTATTCACATTATTTCTTATTTGCTATAATACCTACTTTATTCACATCATTTCTTATTTGCTATAATTCCTACTTTATTCACATCACCATGGTCTGTTTTTATCATAAATATAATGTATAAGAAAAGGCAGAATTCACTTATAGTTTGCATGAAATAGGAAATGCATTTTGTTTTGAGGTTAGGACAAAGCAACCCCAAAGAAAAGTTTATGTCAGAGGACTATATTCCAAGAGAAAAAAAAAATCAAAATGCCAAAGAAAACATTTTTATTTAAAAAAAAAACATCCTTCAAGCCATTTTTTTGCTAACCTAGTAATTCAGAAGCATACAAATCATCATACTCCTTTAACAAACCAATAATCCCTTGTGGGGTGGAGTCTAGGCAACTGAATGGAGCTAGCAGAGTGTTTAATGGCCGGATGCTCTTCCTGTTGCCAATGCGGAGTCTTGTTCAGCAGATATATTCTCAATGTGCCCAGAGAGAGCAATATCTGCTTCTACCTAGGATCGAACTCACAGCCTCCTGATTGTGAAGCAAGAGCTCCACCTCTAGGCCACCATACCACTCTGGAAGCATACAAATGCAAGTAGATAAATAGGTACCACTTCAGCAGGTTACCACATTCCGTATTTTCATGCCGGCCACATGATGATAGAAATATCTCAGACAACACAGGCTCCTTCAGCTGAGAATCACAGACTAGCACTGCCCCATTGAGACGGTCATGACTAGACAGGGAAAACCTTTAAATTCATTGGATAATGACCTGTGCCATAAACTAGACTTAATAAGCATCTAGTTTGCCATATTAGACTGCTTTATAATTTGATACAGGTAGTCCTTGACTTACGACAATTGAGCCCAAAATTCCTGTTGCTAAGCAAGAGTGGTTCAGTGAATTTTGCACCATTTTAAAACTTTTCTTGCCCCAACGGTTGTTGAGTGAATCAGTGCGGTTGTAAAGTTAGTAACACGGTTGTTAAGTGAATCTGGTTTCCCCATTGACTCGGCTTGCCAGAAGGTCACAAAAGTGATTCCCATGACTCCGGGACACTGCAACCATCATAAATACTAGTTAGTTGCCAAGCATCTGAATTTTGATCACTTGATCACAGGGACGCCGCAAAGGTCATAAGTGTGAAAAACTGTCATAAGTCACTTTTTTCAGTGCTGTTGTAACTTTGAACGGTCACTAAACAAACTGTTGTAAGTCGAGGAGTATCTGTAGTCTTCCTATGAGGCCCAAACTCAGAGATGACCCAGCTAGATCCCACAGAGTTCAATCCTTCATTTGCTTACACCTAATGGACAGAATCTTGCCAAACTAAAGCTATAACCTTTTAATATGCTAAGTATATACTGAAAGATTTTAAGATGTGGCTCAGTTGAACTTCTTCCCTCCTCCGTATCTGGAACCAGACTGCACTCTCTCTTAATATGGGCTTCTTTCTGAGAAAACTCAATATTGCCAAAACCTTTCCTCACTGCTCTTGAAGATGTACATCCCATCACATAATATCCACATACTAACCTTTATGTTTCCTTATACTCTCCCATCTAATGCTTCTACCTCTTCTTTTGGATTCTTTTACACTCTTGTTTTCTTTTTGTGTATGAATCAAGATCACATGAAGTGTTGCTACCACTTTATAATGCCTTGGTAAGGCCACACTTGGAATACTGGATCCAGTGTTGATTGCCACGATGCAAAAAAGATGTTGAGACTCTAGAAGGAGTGCAGAGATGAGCAACAAATATGATTAGCGGCCTGGGGGCTAAAACATATGAAGAACAGTTGCAGGGTATGTCTAGTTCGATGAAAAGAAGGACTGGGGTGACATGATAGCAGTGTTCCAATATCTCAGGGGCTGCCACAAAGAAGAGGGAGTCAAGCTATTCTCCAAAGCACCTGAGGGCAGGACAAGAAGCAACGGGTGGAAACTTATCAAGGAGAGAAGCAACTTAGAACTAAGGAGAAATTTCCTGACAGAACAATTAACCAGTGGAACCAGCTTGCCTCCAGAAGTTGTGTGAATGCTCCAACACTGGAAGTTTTTAAGAAGATGTTGGATAATCATTTGTCTGAAGTGGTGTAGGGTTTCCTGCCTAAGCAGGGGGTTGGACTAGAAGACCTCCAAGGTCCCTTCCAACTCTGTTATTCTATTCTATTCTATTTTAATACATATATTTTCTATCTTCTAGCTTTTCATTATTTTGTAAGACTCCAATGTAGCTGTACTTTTTAATCATCTCTAAATCGCCCTTCTTATGCTGGTTTTGACCGTAATAAAAATTCCATTCGATTTGGCAGACGGTTTGCTTGAACCTTGGCTTTGGGGAAAAGGGCATTCTGTTTTTCAGAATCTTCATTGAAAATAAGAGGGATGGTTCTAGAAAACAAATCACAGCTCCTTGGTAAAGCACATACTTTGCATTCCAAAGGCTGTGGGCATCACCCCCTTCACTGAAAAGAACCAAAGACACAGAATTTAACAAAGATTTCTTTCATTGGAGAGAAGGATGCGTGGCATTTTGTAAGACTTGCATTCATTCATAGGTGTTTGGTTGAGTACAACTGGGAGTTTTAAAGTGCCCTAATAAATGAGAAAACTCCACTGTTTTCTATATAGGAGGAGCTGCTATATGTAGGTTGCAAAACTCCAAACAGGACCAAAGGCAAACAGTACAGAAAAATCTGCTTCTGTCTTTCCAGCAAATGGCTGTTTGGGTTTTTGCAACCCAGATATGAAAGGCTTTTCCCCCCACCAGCAGTGGGTTGCCCCTGGTTCAGACTGGTTCGCAAGAACTGGTAGTAAAACCAGCAGGAGGCTCCATCTACTGCCCCGGATGTCACTGGCAACTGCGCATGTGGAGAAGCATGGCACGCATGCAAGGGAAGTGAGCACGCGTGCGTGATCCCATTGCAAACCAGTAGTAAAGATAAATAAAACCCACCCCTGCCCCAGCAGCATGGCTGGCTGGGGAATTCTGGGAGTTGAAGCCCACAAGTCTTAAAGTGCCCAAGGTTGGAGACCCCTACATTTAAGAGACTGAAGTCCACAGCATGGCTGGCTGGGGAATTCTGGGAGTTGACGTCCACAAGTCTTAAAGTGCCCAAGGTTGGAGACTCCTACATTTAAGAGACTGTAATCCACAGCATGGCTGGCTGGGGAATTCTGGGAGTTGACGTCCACAAGTCTTAAAGTGCCCAAGGTTGGAGACCCCTACATTTAAGAGATTGAAGTCCACAGCATGGCTGGCTGGGGAATTCTGGGAGTTGACGTCCACAAGTCTTAAAGTGCCCAAGGTTGGAGACCCCTACATTTAAGAGACTGAAGTCCACAGCATGTTTGGCTGGGGAATTCTGGGAGTTGAAGCCCACAAGTCTTAAAGTGTCCAAGGTTGGAGACCCCTACATTTAAGAGACTGAAGTCCACAGCATGGCTGGCTGGGGAATTCTGGGAGTTGAAGTCCACAAGTCTTCAAGTGCCCAAGGTTGGAGACCCCTACATTTAAGAGACTGAAGTCCACAGCATGGCTGGCTGGGGAATTCTTGGAGTTGACGTCCACAAGTCTTAAAATGCCTAAGGTTCGAGACCCCTGCACTTAAGAGACTTAAGCGGCTTAGCTTTATTACTTTTTTAAACCATAGTTTCTTTTAATTTGACAAACACTTTGCTCCGTTTATTGCAACTCTCAGGCGCAAATAATAATAATAAAAAAACACAATCCAATTGCAAGAGTCCAACGTCTTCTCCCTATGGGACTTTCCAAGAGATTTTTTTTTCCCCTCCACAGGCTCTTGGACCACAACTCCCGTCGCCCCCCGCGGAAACAGCCGTTGCTCAATGACAGCTGTTAACTCCACCTCCCTCCCCCTCCCTCCCTCTTGGGTCTTCAGCCTAGCCGCCGGTAGCCAACAAACTACACGTCCCATAGGGCATCGCGAAGGGCCTTCAACATAAAAATGCCTCAGGAAAGCCCCGCGCGCGGGATGGGGACGGGAGGAGAGAATTTCCCAGCGTGCTCTGCGGGAGGCGGAGTCCGTCTCGAAGGGCGCCGGAGTTTGAGGCGGGTTTTCGGGCGATGGCGAGCGGGGAGAATGCGGCGGCGAGGAGGGCGGGGAAGACGGGGGCATCGCTGGCTCAGGACCTCAGGCGCTGGGCGGCTGAAGAGATGAAGCTTCCTCCGGGCAAAGTTCCCTCCGAGAGAGACGCGCGCAGGTGGGTGGGAAGGGGGCGAGAGTGTTTCTGAGCATGTGCAAAGTTGCTCTTCCCCAGTCTAGTGTAGTGAGAATAAACCTATACCAAGCATTGCAAGACTGGGCTAGAGAGGGTGGGACGCTCCTCTCCTACCAGGGCTATGTTCGCTTGCACCTTACTATGGGTTTAACAGCAACAGTAACAAGAGTTGGAAGGTACCTCGGAGGTCATCTAGTCCAACCCCTCCCCTGCTCACGCAGGAGACCTGTACTAGGGATTCGAACTGCCGACCTTTCTGATCGACAGGCTCTTAGCGTCTTAGCCACTGAGCCACCTAGCCAGTCAGCTAGATGACTGAACTATTATTTTTAATAATTGTTATTAAATTATTAATTAAAAATAATTGGCCCTCGATTGCAAATGACGAATCCGTTTCTTATATACCGTTGGTCATGCAGTTTTAGAACTTAGAATAACTTTATTGTGGTTTTGAATATTACACTAATCGGCATAACGTTAGAATGACATTTCGCTGCATGCAGCTCTCAAAGGGTCACCCCTTCCAATGTACACTACATAAACCATGACTAAATAAATAAATACAAAATTATGCATTAGAATGAAATTTTGCTGCATGCAGCTCATGACAAAATAAATATATACAAAATTACGCATTAGAATGAAATTTCGTTGCATGCAGCTCTCAAAGAGTCACTTCCAATATACACTACATAAACCATGACAAAATAAATATATACAAAATTATGCATTAGAATGACATTTTGTTGCATGCAGCTCTCGAAAGGGTCACTTCCAATATACACTACATAAACCATGACAAAATAAATAAGTACAAAATTATGCATATATCCACATATATGATATGGCACAGAGAAACAACACAGTCTAGTTCATATGTATACATGCACGTGGCGAGAAAAACAAATCTTGCGAGTTTACCAGACGGATGGCATAGGGAACAAGGCTGTTACAGAATCAGATAGTTCTGCTACAAATACTTTGAAATCTCCTCCCAGAGTGGAGCAACAGAAACAGACCGTGAAGTGTGTGTGTGTGTGGGGGTCTCTTAACAATGCTTTGAGGGCTAAGCACATAGCGCTTATAAGCAGCATCCTGAATACCAGGAAGTGACTTTCCTATGATCTTCTCGGCTTTCCTCACCACTCTCTGTATGGACTTTCTATCTGAGGCACTGCTGCCACCAAACCAAACAGTGATGTGGTTTATTAAAAAACGCTCTCAATCTTGCCTCTGTAAAAAGTGGCCAGGATAGAAGGAGAAACATGTACTCTCCTCATCCAACGCAGGAAATGCAGATGCTGGTTTGCAGCATAGTTTATTTATTTATTTATTACATGTATTATATGCCTCCATTCTCCTGAAGGACTCAGGGCGGCGAACACAAGTTAAGAAACAAGTACAATAAAATCATAATTTAATCCAAATAATTAATTAGTAGTAAATAAAGTTAACAGACAGCAATATCAATACTGTTTCAGGATAGGATTATAGGTATAGTTCTAATAGCTTGGAGTTCACATATGGAAATATTTTGAGAAATATGTGAACTTGTATGATATAATTATCAACATCATGGATTTTTACTTCTTCCTCTCATTCTTCACCCCTCCCAGGATGTGCTCAGGTCAGTGTGCTGACATCTGGAAATATATCATCCGCCACGTTCATCATCAGAGGTAGGGATACAAAGATGGAGATCGGATACAGGTAGTCCTTGACTTACAAGAGCTCATTTGGTGACCTTTCAAAGTTTCTTTTCTTTTCTTTTTTGAAAAAAAAAATATTTTTATTTTTCATCAACATGTTTAAATATACAGTCTTTTATCCATCCTTATACATTGTTCGTTCATCTTCTTTAACTCCCATTAGGTAATTAATTAATTATTTGTTTGGGTCTGCTCTTTTACCATTTCCTTCTTTTGTCTTACTACAACCTTTCCTTCTTCCCTTCCCTTCTTTCTCCTTCTTTCTTTCTTCTTTCCTCATTCCTCCTCTTCTTTCCTTTCCTACTTTCTTTCCTCTTTCCCCTCTCCTCTCTTCTTCCTCCCCTTCTTACCCTCTCTCCTGTTCTTCTTTCCCCTTCCTTCTTCCTCTCCTTTTCCCATTCTTCTTTTCTCTTCTTCTCACCTCCCAACTACCCTACTTTCCCCTCTCTACTCCTCCCCTCGTTTCCATTCCTTTGTTGTTTCCTTTTTTAATTCAATTTAATTCAACCACAAATTGAGCATTAGCGTAGTCTAGCCTGATATGTAAATCCAGCCACAGTGTCACTTTCCCTTTGTTTTCCAAGTATATACCGTACTTTTTGGAGTATAAGACACACTTTTTCCCCCTAAAAGAGGGTGGAAATGTTGGTGCGTCTTATACACCGAATACAGCTATTTTTGGCCTCAAGAAACCCTGCCACACGTGTCCTGTTTTTGTGAAAAACAGACCCAATTTTCGCAAAAAACAGGATGCGCAGAGGGTTGGGGAGACCTGAGGGTTGGGGAGGGCAAAAATGTGACTCGTGAGGGATTTGGGAGGCCAAAAATGGGCCCGTTTTTCGCAAAAACGGAGGTGATTTTGCCCTCCCCAGCCCCCAGGAGCACTTTGCAGGCCTCCCAAACCTTCTGTGCATCCAATTTTTACGGAAAATGGGCCCATTTTTCGTAAAATGGGACACACAGAGGGTTTGGGATGCCTACAGAGTGCTCCTGGGGGCCGAGGAGGGCAGAAACTTTTTTTTCTTGTTTACCTCTTCGAAATCTTGGTGCGTCTTATACTTCGGTGCATCTTATAGTCCGAAAAATACAGTAGATAGCACTCCAGCACAACATTCTTTGCACTGAGGATGACTTCTGTTAGTTTGACCCATATTATTCTGCACCTTAAGCACATTTTTCAAGGGTATATCCTGTGCTCTGTTGAACCCTTTCATCTTGCTTGTCTTGCAGGACCGTCAAGAAGATTCGTGGGAACTTACTGTGGTATCCTTTCCTTAACCCTTTTTCTGAATAGAGTCCAGTTTTTGTCTCTCGTTCCCTTCATGGGCTTGAGAGGTTAACCCTGAAACCCTCAACTATCATGATTATTTCTCCCCCAATACTTCCCATTGGTTGGAGCAAAACAATGAAAAGTATTGCAAGAACAATAGAGTCTTAGAACACCTCGATTGTTTAAATCTGCTGCTGCTAATGGTGGAAAGAGAAAGAGATCCCAAAGGATTTCCAAACAAGTTAAAGATTTGTGTCCTTGATCCTATTTTTTGTCACATAGGTATCAGCAGATGGAAAAGGGCGAGGTGAGTAAGAACAAAACGAGGTGAAAATTTTGCTTTGTCTCCAAAGGTTTGGGCTAAAGGTGGGGGGAGTGTGGCTCTCTTGATGTTAGACTACTATGTCCTCCATCAACCTTCAGCTGGCGGCAGTTGGAATCCAGCAATAGCAGGAGAGTCAAGGATATGGCTTCCACCATTTGGAAAGATCCCTGTCTCAGAACTGTTGACAGCTACTGTAAACAGGTGTGGATGACATGGGCTGTCTTCTGTGAAAGGTTCTGCAAGAACTTTTCTGGTCCTCCAAAGAGAATTACTGTCAGGCCTGGAAGCCACCTTTTGCATTGGGCCTTCAGGCCTGCCATATTTACTACTGTGGGAAACTGGGAGGAGAGGATTGTGTGGAGCATGGGTGATATATAGTCATAATAACATTCCTTTCTCAAGAGAGTCAAGGACATCTTGCTCTGCACCTGGAGGGCTGGAACTGGGAGGCATCTCCAGTTGGGATGGTGCTTTGATTTTTTTTTTTTTTATTTGATTTATATGCCGCCCTTCTCCGGAGACTCAGAGCAGTTTACAATGCGTTAAGCAATAGCCTTCATACTTTTGTATATTTTATACAAAGTCAGCTTATTGCCCCCACAAACTGGGTCCTCATTTTACCTACCTTAGAAAGGATGGAAGGCTGAGTCAACCTTGAGCCTGGTGAAAATTGAACTCGCAGTAATTTCAGGCAGCTGGCAGCTAAATACTACCTTTAACAGTAGCATTAGTCTGCTGCGCCACTCAGGCTCCTGATTGGACCATGTGATAGACATGTGGGGCAAGGCTGGGGGAGAGAAGGGGGATAGAATAAGATAGACTTCTGTGGGGCAAGGCTGAGGGAGAGAAGGGGATAGGAGTGGATCAATGGGGCCAGCCTGAGGGAGAGAAGGGGATAAGATAGGAGAGGCCTCTGGTGCAAGGCTGAGGGAGAGAAGGGTAGAAGAGAGGCCTATTGTAACTACTCATTAAGTTTCATGCTGTAACTATCAATTTGTCAAGCCCCATCATATAGTTTTGTAGCGAAGCATGGGTATCCAGCTAGTATAGTCATAAATAACATTCCTTTCTCAGAGAGTCAAGGACATCTTGCCCTGCACCTGGATGGCTGGAACTGGGAGGCCTCTCCAGTTGGGACGGTGCTTTGATGGGACCATGTGATGGACATGTGGTTGCAGGAGAAGGGACTTGAACTTTCCTTTGGGTGGGGAAAACCTGGAAGCTTTCAGATTCGGATTTTCCCAGATGTGCCAATATGACATCTCTAATAAAATGGAACTTTGAGGAAACTCAAGCCTCGTAGTTTTCTTTTGTTGGGGGTGTTACTTGGAACCCTGACATTAACCAAAATCTGCTTTAAAAATCCATCAGCTCCCTGGATACCGGGGTGCTGTCCAGGGTCCTGAGCCCTGAACGTGGACCCAAAACCGGGTGGCATGAAGACTCAGGGAAGATGGAAGTGTCAACTATGGCCATCGCAGCAAGCATGGGCTTCCAACTTTGGACCTCTGAAAGAAGGAACAGGAGGGATAATTCTATGACCTTGCTCAAATAGGAAGCAAGAGCTAAAAGATGGATAGTGGGGCCTTCTTGGTAACGTTGCAGTTTGATCTTTCTTCTCAGGTCAAGCCCAGTGCCTCTGAATCGGATAAAGAACGTCGCAAGCATCTAATCCAGGCCATCTCTCGCTTGAAGGAAGAAGATCAGCAATTGGACCTTCAGATAGAATTGGCACAGCGTGAGTTCGTAGCCAGCGGTGAGTTGAGAGCAAACAGCAAAAAAAAAAACCCACTTTTGATTCCATCACGAAACTCCTCGGAGGACGGTTGGGCTGTGATTATAAGCCCCCTTGGCTGAATCCCAGCCATCGAAACACGTCCCATAGAAACAAGTGAGCCTCTGCTGTAGGCTCAGCTGTTCACGTTTGCACACACCCTGATTTGCAACATATTGTTCTCCTTGGCATCTAGAGGTCACCCTGGAAACGACTCAGATCTGGGATGCCAAACGACGCAGTTTGCTCCTGAAGGCCTACTCCACACGGGTCACGGGAGAACGCCAGCAGCTGCAGAAGAAAGGTGCCCAGGTCAAGGGACGTTTGGAGCAGTTGGAAGAGATGGAGAAGTACGGGCTCACTTTCTAGATCCCTCTACCTCCTTGGCAAGAGGGGATCCGGCAGGTTCCTAGCTGGTGGAGCGCTAGTGTGATGGAGGAAGAAAGGGTGATTTTGGGTCACATGCAGTGGTGAAATCTAAAATTTGTTACTACCTGTTCTATGGGCGTGGCTTGGGGTAATGTGACTGGGAGGGCGTGGCCAATTTTTTTATTTTTTATTTACTTTTAAAAGCATTTTTTCTACAACCTCTTCAGCGAAGAGGTTGTAAAAAAATGCTTTCAAAAGGCTCTGACGATCCCAGCTGAGTTGCCTGATCGGCAGAGGCTTTTTTTTTCTTTTAAATGCCTCTGACGATCAGGCAACTCAGCTTGGATCGTCAGGGGCATTTAAAAGAAAAAAAGGGTTTTTTTTCTTTTAAAAGCCTTTGAAGATCCCAGCTGAGCCGCGTGAACATCAGGCTTTTTTTTTTTTTTTATTACTTTTAAAAGCATTTTTGGCCGAAGAGGTTGTAGAAAAAATGCTTTTAAAAGTTAAACAAAAAGCCTCTGATGATTGTGCGGCTCAGCTGGGCATGGGGGGGGGGCAGGGATTTTTGATACCGGTTCTCCGAACCACCCGCCTCCATCGCTACTGGATCGGGCGATCCGGTCCAAACCGGGAGCATTTCACCCCTGGTCACATGTACTAAACTCTGGCTTGATTAACCATGGATTAATGAGTAGACACAATACACTGGATTCATGTGATATGCTAAGGCAGCCTTCCCTAGGTGGTAATTTCCAGAAGGGTGGAATCCTAGAATGATTAAGGCTGTCAGGCCTGGAAGCCATCTTTTTCGTTGGATCTTCAGGCCTGCCACGTTTACTACTGTGAGAAACTGGGAGGGGGGATTGTATGGAGCATGGGTGATATGTAGTCATAATAACATTCCTTTCTCAGAGAGTCAAGGACATCTTGCCCTACACCTAAAGTGGTGTGACTGGGAGGCATCTCCAGTTGGGATGGTGCTTTAATGGGACCATGTGATGGACATGTAGGTGCTGGGCAGGGACTTGAACTTTCCTTTGGGTGGGGAAAACCTGGAAGCTTTCAGATTTGGGTTTTCCCAGATGTGCCAATATGACATCTCTAATAAAATGGAACTTTGAGGAAACTCAAGCCTTGGAGTTTTCTTCCGTTGGGGGTGTTCCTAGGAACCCTGACATTAGCATTATGGGAGTAGAAGTCCATATTTCTGGAAGACACCAAATTCGCTAAACCGGTTCTGAACTATTATGAATTAGCACAATGTGTGAACCAAGCTGATCTCTTTTCAGCCAGCTGGCCTGGGGAAGAATCTCTGTGGCCTTCAAGCGTGGGAAGCAGAGGTCCATCTAAAACTCTCTTGTGGTTTTCTTTTAGGAAAGCCAAGACGGTCGTGGCTTTTGGTGGCAGACATCCAGAGCCTCGGTTCCCCATCTTGGAGCCTGAAGTCTTGGTGAGGAAAAAAAAGAGAGAGAGAAAGGCTTTAAGTTATACTTCGGGGGTCCACAGTTTTGGGAAGAAGTTCAGCGATCATTTAAAGTTGCACTACATTAATGGTATTTGGTGCCCAGTCCTCGAAGTTAGGGCCATTGCAGCACCCCTGCGCCAATATTTAATAACTACAGGATATGCTTCAACTGCCCCTTCGCCATCTCTGCATTTTTTGGACACTGCTGCCCCTGCTGCTTCCACCTGACTTTTGGCGTCTTCCTCTGACCCAAAGATGCTTTTTCGGGAGGCAACTGGACTTTCTTGTTTTTCCTTTGAAGACGTTTCGCTTCTCATCCAAGAAGCTTCTTCAGCTCTGACTGGATGGTAGTGGGGAATGGAAGGACTTATATTCCTTGCCGACAGATGGTCATTTGCATTCTTTTTAGAGAGTCGTCCCAAAGGTGCCATTTTCAAGAGGCAACTGGACTTTTTTGTTTTTTCTTTGAAGGCATTTCGTTTCTCATCCAAGAAGCTGCTTCAGCTCTGACTGGATGGTGGAGAATGGAAGGATGTATCCTCCTTGCAGACAGCTGGTCATTTGCATTCTTTTTGCAGGTCGTTAAGGTCACCTGGAGGTTTATCTGTGTCATCAGGCTCACCTGAGTGGTGCAAATTGGTGTGGAGCCTTCTTGGAACTGTTGCAAGGACTGTGTTGTAGATTGGAGAGAAATGATGTCCTGTCCCTCCCCCTCTGTTGAGAGAGGGCTGTACAATTTTGACATAGATGGCCTCCTTAAGAAGCTTCTTGGAGGAGGAGGAGGAGGAGAAGAAAAAAGAAGAAGAAGAAGAAGAAGAAGAAGAAGAAGAAGAAGAAGAAGAAGAAGAAGAAGAAGAAGAAGAAGAAGAAGAAGAAGAAGAAGAAGAAGAAGAAGAAGAAGAAGAAGAAGAAGAAGAAGTAGTAGTAGTAGTAGTAGTAGTAGTAGTAGTACAGTGGCATCCAGGTGCCTCTTGAAAAAAGCACCGTTGGGACAACCATGACCTGGATGACTGAGAACCTCCGTAGACATTTTTAGAGAGTCGTTGAGGCCACTTGGAGGTTTGTCTGTATCCTCAGGGTCACCTGAGTGGTGCAAATGGGTGTGGAGCCTTCTTGGCTGCAGGATGTTTTCTGCCCTGTGTTCCTTCCCTGTTTGAAGACAGGCGCAGGGGATGAGTCTGTGCAAATGGTGGCCCTTCAGTTTAAGATGCAGGCAACACAGGTATTTTGAATATTTGAATACCAACTTTCTTGCGCTGGTTAACAACCGCAAAAAAAAGTAAAGTCTAAAAGAATGGAAAAGTGAAAGATAAACAGATTGTATAAAAGGCTCAACCCAGGTTTTATGCCTTTTCTTTCCCCTAGAGGGATGTCCAGGAAAGCTGCCAGCTGCGTTTCCAATTCCTGAAGACTCTCTTTGAAAACAGCATCTCTGGGAGCTCTCCGTAAGGCCCCTTCCTCTCACCTTTCTGCAAATGGTGCCTTTGGCTTAGAAAACAAGACAGGTCTAATGTCATGTGTGAACACACCCACACACTAGCTTCCTCTTTAGAGTTCTGATGTGGTGTAGGGTTTCCTGCCTAAGCAGGGAGTTGGACTAAAAGACTTCCGATATCCCTTCCAACTCTGTTAGTCTAGTCTAGTCTAGTCTATTATTATTATTATTATTATTTTGTAAAAAGTTTTTTATTGTTTTATACACAAACAAACACATAATACATCAGTCATTCTGTGTGTCCTCTCAGTGTTTCTTCAGTAACTTCTTCCTCTTGTTACTCCTCTTTTCTTCCCTTTTTTTTAAAAAAACATCCCTCTTACAATACAATATTTTTATTATATCATTGTCTTATTTAATTATTAAATTATTTGTCCATATCTATTTTCTAACCAATGATAAAATTGTCCCCATATCTTAAAATATGCTGTGTCTTCTCTTTCTTTAATTTTCAAGGTTAGTCTATTCATTTCTGCACAATCTATTTTTTTTAAAATCAGTTTTCCTTCCGAAGGGATTTTCCCTGCTTTCCATCTTTGCGCAAATACTATCCTTGCTGCAGTTATTACATGTATAATCAGATATATATTTTCTTTACTAATTTTCTCTGGAAGGATACCCAATAGGAATAGCTCAGGTTTTAAGTCAATATGTTGTTGAATCATTTCTTCCCACTATATCTTAATTTTATTCCAGTAATTTCTAGCTTCTGGGCACATCCACCATATATCCTATCCTATCCTATCCTATCCTATCCTATCCTATCCTATCCTATCCTATCCTATCCTATCCTATCCTATCCTATCCTATCCTATCATGTGTTTCTTTGCTTTTTCCTGGCAGAGAGACAAATGAGGAAGAGATGAATATTACTTACCAACAGTGGCTGAGCACCGTGGAGGTAAGGCAGACTAGCATACTGGAGCAAGAGTGGGGAAAACTGATGCCTTACAGACATTGTTCCCAGGTCCCTTTGGCTGGGGCTGCTGGGAGCTGTAGTTCAGTCAGATAAAGAGAACCTAAAGCACTGCAGTACACAGCACTGGTAAACAATCACTTTTAGCCTTGGAGATGCTCTTTACGCCTTCCTTAAGAAAAGTAGAATGCTTAACTGGACAATAGCAAGGCTGCTGGATACAGCAGAAACATTTATATCTGTACTTCTCAAAGTTGGCATCTTGAAAAATGGGTGGACTTCAGCTCTCAGAATTAAAGACTGGTGGGGGAATTCTGAGAGTCGGAAATATTCTGAGTAGCAAATACAAGATTAAAATCCAACACAAGAAGAATACATAATGATAAACCACAATGATATAATAATAGCCATAAATCTCTGCAGGGATCAAGGTGATTATTTTATGCTACAGACAAAAAAAAATCCACATTTTTAACCCGGTCCACTCGGGGGGTTGCATTTGATCTCTTGGTAACCCATACTTGTAAGATCTGCTCTATTGGGGTCCTCAAACTCTGGGCCACAGCCCACTACTGGGCCATGGCCTGTTCAAAACTGGGCCATGTGAGCGTCTGGCAGGCGCACATGCGTGAGCATGCAACTCAACTTGCACAAGCAGTCTATAGCAGTTAGACTTATATACCACTTCACAGTGTTTTACAGCCCTCTCTAAGCGGTTTACAGAGTCAGCCTCTTGCCCCCAACAATCTGGGTCCTCATTTTACCCACCTCGGAAAGATGGAAGGCTGAGTCAACCTTGAGCCTGGTGAGATTTGAACTGCCAAATTGCAGGCAGCCGGCAGTCAGCAGAAGTAGCCTGCAGTACTGCACTCTAACCACTGGGCCACCATGGCTCTTTAGTCCAGACATTGGATATTGCTAGCTGCAAGCAATAAAGGTTCGGCATAGAGGTCGGATGAAGGACAATATCTCAGCTATTGTTTTGCATCTTCCTACAGAAAGTTGTCGGTACCCATCCTCCTGCCCATATCCTTTCAGCTCTGGAGCACTTGGCCCGTCAGAACACAATGAAGCTGCAGGAGGTGACGGACAAGATCAACATCTCCCAAGATGTGGCCGCTCTCAAGTAGGTCCTGACCTTTGGCTAAGAAGGACTTGATGATGGTGTCCTTCCCAGGGTAAAACTGCAGGCATCTCCATTGCTAGCAAGACTATTCAGCATCCTCATGGAATTGCTTTTGAAGTCATGTGTCAAGTTTCCGAAAGATGCCCTAATTAATTCATGAGCCATGATCCAAACTTCAAAGGAAATATATTCATTTATTAGGAGCACCATTCCGGCAATACTCGGATGCAGTTAGGACTGATCCTACGTAGATTCACGTTCCCCTATGACCCTATCTCTCCCCTCCTCTCTGGCCATGTCATAAATCACATTCTCCAATTAACCACTTTGGCTGGCTGTGAAACCTAACACCCTCCTTCTGATTGTGGTCAGAAAGAATGTATGGAATTCACTTCAGTTCTCCCTCCCTCCTGCTCATGGCAACTTGAAAGCTTTGCAAGTTGACATTATGATTAACATGCACATAATACTTTCCATTTTCGGCTGGCTGACTTAGGACCAGTGAGATTTCCCCAAATGCCTTAGGCCACTCCCAAAGCTCTAGGGGAATTGTGGGAAGTTTTTCATGCCACCAAGCCAGCTCCCACTCACGAAAGTATTGCTGCTAGGTAAAACTTTGCCCAAAGGTTTCTTTGTTCTTGGAAGCCCTTCCCACTTTTAAAATGATGGAAGACGCCAAAAGAGCTTTTGCTTGTATGGGTTACATTTGTTGATATTTACCATATTAAAAATTATTTCTGGATGTAAAAATGTAGAAATAACGATATGAAACCCACTAGATCAGGGGTGTCAAACTCGATTTCATTGACAAACACATCAGGGTTGTGTTTGACCTTGGGGGAGCAGGGCGGGGGTAACCGAGGGGGGGCGTGGCCTGCTCAACATTACTTGTGTTGGAGGCACCTGTGGTGGCCAAATGCTAAGGCAGGACTTCCCTCAGATCCTCACTCTCATAATCCCCTCCCTCCCTCCCTTTTTTTTTCTTCCCTCTTCATTCTCCTTTCTACTTCCTTCCCCTCTTTCCTTCTTTTTCCTTCCTTGATCTCTTCCACTCTTCCCTTCTTTTTCTATGTCTTTCCTCTTTCCCTTTCTCCTTTCCAGTCCCTAATTGCATGCTCAAATGCAAAAGAGGACTTGGATTCAACTCCTAATCTTAGAATTTACTAGATGCCTTTGGGCAAGATGCATACATCTCTTAGCCCAGCTGCCATTTGTGGATGTGGAAGCCCAGAGTTGTTACTTCAGTGAGATAGGTGGCATATTAAATTTCATAAATAAATAAAACTTGGTGCCGGGTTTCCCATCGGCATGTAAAATCTGTGAGCCTCATTCTGCCCTCTTCTTAGGTTCCGTTACGACAGCACACACCTGCAAGACGTCTCGGATTCTGCAGACAAGCTACCTTCTGTCCGGGTTCTTATCCAGGTGAATAAATCGGATCTCAAAACATATTTTTCCAAAAGTCCGTTTTTGCCATTAGAACAGTTCATTTCACAGCCAGAGCAGCTCCAGTGAGGTTTACATCAGCTTGTTTCTGGGCGGAGCATTCTGATTGAATTCACCTGGTGGATTTCCTGTACACTATACGGGGGAAAAGGGACATAGTGGCTCAGTGGCTAAGATGCTGAGCTTGTCGATCGAAAGGTCGGCAGCTCAGCGGTTCGAATCCCTAGTGCCACGTGACGGGGTGAGCTCCCGTTACTTGTCCCAGCTTCTGCCAACCTAGCAGTTCGAAAGCACGTAAAAAATGCAAATAGAAAAATAGGGACCACCTTTGGTGGGAAGGGAACAGCGTTCCGTGCGCCTTTGGCGTTGAGTCCTGCCAGTCACATGACCACGGAGATGTCTTTGGACAGCGCTGGCTCTTCAGCTTTGAAACGGAGATGAGCACCGCCCCCTAGAGTCGGGAACGACTAGCACATATGTGCGAGGGGAACCTTTACCTTTATATAGGGAAAAATTCTCATCTTGGTCTCTCTTCTTTGCATGGGACAGGAGGGCTGGAGCAAATGCGAGATGCTCTGTGTGCAGCAGATTCCCCTACATGCTGAAGAGAAAGGCCTGCTGCCACGTCTTGAAGCCCTAGTTAAAGAGATGCACGGTCTCCTGTCTGACGGATCGGAGCGCTCCATCCTGGCCAGGTAAGACTCTTCCAGAATAGGCTTCTGACGAGGGAATGATGATAAGGAGTGGTGCGATGGCCTAGAGGTGGAGCTCTCGCCTCACAACCAGGTGGCTGTGAGTTCGATCCTAGGTAGAGGCAGATATTTCTCTCTCTGGGCACACTGAGAATATATCTGCTGAACAAAACTCTGCATTGGCGACACGAAAGGCATCCGGCCATTAAATCACTCTGCTAACTCCATTCAGTTGCCCAGACTCCACCCCGCAAGGGATTATGGGGTCATTAAATGAAGTTGATGATGGTGAACGAGATTTGCATTTTTGTTGCTGGAACTGGGTATGTCTAGTCTGATGAAAAGAAGGGCTAGGGATGACACGATAGTCACAAAGAAGAGCGAGTCAAGCTATTCTCCAAAGCACCTGAAGGCAGGACAAGAAGAGATGGAAGCTTATCAAGGAGCAACTTAGAACTAAGGAGAAATTCCCTGACAGTTAGAACAATTAATCAGTGGAACAACTCGCTTCCAGAAGTTGTGAATGCTCCAACACGGGAAGTTTTTAAGAAGATGTTGGATAACCATTTGTCTGAAGTGGTGTAGGGTTTCCTGCCTAAGCAGGGGGTTGGACTAGAAGACCTCCAAGGTCCCTTCCAACTTTGTTATTCTATTCCATGACTGGGTAAGGGTAGTTTTGGGGTGGCCTGCCAGGCCGTCAGGGAATCCTGAACCTACAACTGTTCGAAGCTACAACAGCAACTGAAAATAAGTCACGACCATCCTCACGCTTATGGCCATTGCAACCTCCCCATGATCAAAATTTGGGATCTTGGGAACTGACACATTTTTAGCAACTGTTGCAGCGTCCCAGGGTCCAATAATAGCTATTTGCGAACCTCCCAATCTGCTTCCCACAAGTAAAATCAGTGGGGGAAGCCAGATCTGCTTAACTGAGCTCCCTTTCATTCAAAATTAGTTTTGCTTCATTAATTAAATTAAGATTAGCTTCATTATTAAGTGTGATTCACTGAACAATTGCAGTGATATGCTTTAACAACCAAGGCCAAAAAGAAAAAAAAAATCATACTAATGGAAATTCCAGTCGCAAGTGTGATAGTTCCTCGACTTACGACCACAAGCCCAAAATTTCTGTCATTAAGCGAGACATTTGTTACATGAGTTTTGTCCCATTTTACGACCTTATTTGCCTTTTTTTTTCTGTTAAGTGAATCACTGCAGTTATTAAGTTAGCCACACGGTTGTTAAGTGAATCTGGCCTCCCCATTGATGGAGTTGCAAAAGGGGATCGACCATGGAATAAAGCAACGGCCATAAGTGTGAACCAGTTTCTGAGCATCTGAATTTTGACCACACGATCACGGGGATGCTTAGAAAGGTCATAACTGAAAAACGGTTGTAAGTCACTTTCTCCAGCGCCGTTGTAACTTTGAACGGTCACTAAACGAACTGTCGTAAGTCGAGGACCGCCTGTACTTAATTCCCCAATGCCTACTGAAACAACCGGATCTGTAAGTTGGGCTGACTCAGTCCTTTCCCCTCGCAATCCAGAACGGTCTTTGAGCTGGAGCTCCGGGCAGTGAGGTTGCGAGGATACAGGGATGGGCTGCTGCAGGGATGCCAGGAACTTGAAGAAGCCGTGAAGGCCCGGTACGCAGAACTGCAGAACTTGCAGGCGAAACGCCAGCGCATCTTGGACTTCCGCCGTTTGGTGGTAGGTGTGCAGAAGGAGGAGAAAGGAACAGGAGGGAGGAGGAGGGCAGGTGTGATGACCCAGGACCGTGATAGCGAACCTATGGCACACGTGCCACAGGTGGCACACGGAGCCATGTCACTTGGCACGCCAGCGCAGCCTCTCTAGGAGTCTCAGGAGGCTGGGGACAACAAAAAATGTCACTTCCTGTCCAACCGCAAGTTGGGAAACGGGCCGTTTCGGGCCTCCGAGAAGGTGGGGAAGGCTGTTTTTGCCCTCCCCAGATGCATAGAGAGGATCTGGAGCAAGGTGAGAAAGAAAAACGGGCCTACCGTGCCATTGTGTGCCGGGGGGCGGGGAGGGAGGGTCATGCATGCATGCGCAGGACAGGGCGCATAGAATTATGGTTGTGGGCACGTGCATGCTCGCGAACCTTCCCCGCCCCCCCCTTCCTGGCACGTGATGGCAAAAAGATTAGCCATCACTGACCCAGGACAAGGCGCGAAGGTCACACAGCCAGCTGAGGGTTCAAACTCCCCTTTAATGCTTCAAATTTCCCCCCCAAATGCTCCCACGTTCTTGGCAAGTCCCAGAGCAAAGCACACACACACACACACACACAAAACATGGCAGCCTCTGGCTGCGCCCAGTCCAGCAAAGCAAAGGAACCAGGAAATGAGTCCATGAAGCAAGGAAGAAGCAAGCAGTCCTGCAAACTCCAAATGCCTGTACTAGCACACCAAATTCTACAAATTCAGTGTTTGTTCCAGTGGCGGAATTCAATTTTTTTTACTACTGGTTCTGTGGGCGTGGCAGGGGAAGGATGTTGCAAAATCGCCATTCCCACCCTACTCTGGGGCCAGCCAGAGGTGATATTTGCCGGTTCTCCGAACTACTCAAAATGTCCGCTGCCGGTTCTCCAGAACCTGCTGAATAGCACCCGTGGTTTGTTCCCAACAAACGCCCCTCCCCACATTCCTCCTTCAATCTCAGTCCCCAGGTGTGCCTTGTGAAGAGGGGTGGGGTGCTATCCCGAGTCATTGGGTCTGTCCATTCTCTGGGTCTGTCCATTCTCCGTGCTTGGGGATCAAGAGGGGGGCGGTCCTTGCTCATTGCCTGAGTTCCGTCGCTCCTTGTGTCCGCTGCTTACCTTCTCTCGGTCATCCTGCACCCACCCACCCCACTTCCTCCCTGCTAACAATCCATTCCAATCCTGAGGGGCTTTGGGCTGCCTCATCCTGCTCCTCCCCACGTTCCTCCGAAGCCGCCCCCTCAATATTCCTTGGCTCCAGCTCCGGCTCATCCTCGTCTGCAGATTCAGGCTCCAACAGGAGCATGTCAGCAAGCTTGAAGTTCAGGAAACTGTTAGGCAAAGTCCAAGGTCGGCAGTTGTTTTATTTCGTGGTTTTATATCATTCCCTGAGCAATCATTTACTTTTTTTTTTTTTTTTAAATGGCCCTTTTAAAACTGAAAACAGACTTTTTCAAACATTTTCAGTGGGTGGACTCTCGTAAAAAAAAAAAAATCAACATCTCGCAAGTTTTGGCCTTGTTAAGTTTTGAAAGCAATTTTAAGTTTGAAGAACGCATACGTACCCGTTTGTGTCAGGGAAGCACTTGGAAAAAGGATAAAAACTCCTCCTAGTCAAACTCCCGGTATTGAGGGAATGGAGAATGCAATCGTTCGTCGAGGGGGGTTTATTTCTCTGCTTTCCTCCCACAGAATGAGAAACAGCAACATATTCGGGTCCTTATCAAAGGCACTTCGTTTCTCAAATCCCAACTTCGCAAGAACCAGGCTGAGGTGAGATTGGCCATTCGCCCCGTCTGTCAGAGAGAGGCCTTCGCTCATCCCCTGTTTCACTCCTTTAAGATTTGAGATATTAAGATGCAGCATACAGAATTACAATAGTTTCCCAACCTTGGTAACTTTTAAGATGCGTGGACTTCAACTCCCAGAATTCATGGCTGGCTGGAGAATTCTGGGACTTGAAGTCCACGCATCTTAAAAAGTTAACCAAGGTTGAGAAATCCTGGATTACCACCTTCTGTTCTGAAGCCACAACACTTTCTAAAAAAACGTGGGATTACTGGCAAACGGGCTTCACGGAAAATTATTTCTGTGCTTATTCGTAATCCCGTTAACTCAGAGGTGGCTTTCACATATTTTTTACCACCGGTTTGCCGTGCCCGGCGCGCACCTTCCACGCATGTGCCCGGCCTCGAAAATGTGGCTATATAGGACGGCATAGCACCGGGGCGGGACCCACATTCTTCGCTCGAACCGGCTGAATACCACCACTGAGTTGACTTACGGAGCGTCTCTCCTTCAGATCCAGGATTTCATACAGAAAAAACTGCTCCCTCAGGCGCAACAGGTGCAGCTGGAGACCCAGCAGCTTCACGACAGGGTAGGCCGTGAGGTCCAGCATTTCAAAAGCATCGCCCTGCCTTGTCTGCTGACCCGTCAGATAGCTGGGTGAGTCATCTCCAGGCGTCTCCGTGTGGCTGGGTGTAACTCTGACGGGGTGGGGGTGGGGATGTTTTGAATCCTTTTTCCAGAGACTTTCCTTTTTTCCAAAGCTCGAAAGAGCCCTAGGTGACTACCCGTTGTTTCCCCTCCCCCCCCCCCTTTGAGAAATAAATCAGCTGGGAGAAATGACTTGGATGGCTTGAGGAAGTGGCTGCCATTTGGTGAGGGAGGATGAAAAGCAGATGGGCTCTCCGTAAAAAGCAGTAAAATAATTCTGTTTTTTTCTTCTCCCTCTGAGGGTCATTTCCTACAAATGAAGTTGACCGAACATCATTTTTTTTTAACCTTTCTTGGCACTTGCCTTTCCCTGATGCAAAATTTCAGCAGCATTGTTGGTCCCAGATTTTTTTTTAATAAAAATAGGCTTGATTTTTCTTTTCACACACGGAGGATTGGCATGACTTAACGATGGTCCGTACGATGTAGGTTCAATTGCAGGGGGAGAAAAAAAACTCTTCTTTTTGTCACGGTCTTCCAGATCTGAACGCATCCCAGCCCACAAACTTTCCATCCATCGTTTAAGCCGGACAGCACTCTCTGAAAATCGGGCCTTTCTCAATGTCTGCAATGGAGTTAGCTTTCCCCTTTATAAGGTAGGGGTGTGCCTTCTCTGGTTTAATTTCCTGAATTCGTCTACAAAGATGAGACAGACGAAATTCACTTGGATTTGTTTTAGGGACCCTTCTCTTCACCCTCCCTCCCGTCCATCTTATACATTTTCATAAAGGTTGTTAACAGTGAAAAGGGGGGGGGGTCATAAGTCACTTTATTCAGATACCATTGTAACTTTGAATGAAGTGTTGTAAGTCGAGGATTACCTGTATTCAACTCGCTCTGAACCACAGTTACAAAACCTTTCCTGTAAAGGCGATTGCCGTACTGGAAGCCTCCGATGTTGCATTCATTGCTTTTGTTTCCTAAGCGGAGAATGTCACTTCTTGCCTCTTTTTGAATTGGTGTCCCACTTCACATTCCTCTAACCCAGAGGTCTTCAAACTTGGCAGCTTTAAGATTTATGGACTTCAACTCCCAGAATTCTCCAGCCAGCTATGCTATGCTGGCTGGAGAATTCTGAGAGTTGAGGTCCACAAGTCTTAAAGCTGCCAAGTTTGAAGACCTCTGCTTTAATCTGTGCATTGTCGTATATGGTATCTGTGTGTGCTTTCTCACTCCTGCGTCTCTGCTTTCTTAATCTCCCCGCTTTTAGGCTCCCGAACAGCTCCTTCTCCATGTGGCTGATCTGAAGAAGATGCTTGCTTACCTGTGTGCCCAACTGAGCTCCAAGCAAAGAGCTTTGGGAAGCCTGCAGCACCAGCTGGAGAGTGCCCCAGAGCCCGATGTACCAGGTAGGGAAATTTCTCCCTTTTTTTTTTTTTTTTTTGGCTGTTCCTGCTTCTTCTTTCTGACCCTAGGAGCTTTCGTTGGAAGTTTTACAAAACACAGAGGTCATAATCCTGCTTCAGAGTTCCAATCTTTCTCTCTTCCTGTCCCACTCTGTAAGGAAAAAGAGACCCTTTCCCCTATCCTTTATCCCACAAATCTAAAAGCTACACTTGAGAGGCGAACGTTTGATAATATTTCTCCACGCGTGGTACTTTCGCCTCATCTCCATTTGGGGTTGTTTTTTTTTTTTTTTTTTAAATGTTTTATTGAGTTTCCACAAATTGAACAATTCTTATTCACTTCTTGTGCATAACTGTGACCATTTACATATCATCACACTACAGTTCACCTATACTCTGTACATTTTTACTAAATCTACCATTCTATTTTGTCTGTTTTTTTCCCCATTTTTCTATTTTCAATCCAGTTGTACCATTTCTCCCATATTACATAAAAATCCGAGTCCATCAGTCCTTTCAATTCAAGCGTCAATTTGTCCATTTCATCGCAATCCAATACTTTTTTTACTTACTAAGTCTTCAGAAGGTGTATTTGTGCTTCTCCAACATTGTGCAAAGGCCAGTCTTGCCGCAGTTGTCATGCGTAAGATGATATACGTTTTTTTTTTTTTTTTCATAATTCCTTTTCATTGTTCCTAAAAGAAACAATTCCGGTGTGTATTCTATCTCTTACTTCCTGCATCCAACTATGTATTTTCATCCAATATTTTTTTGTTTCGGAGCATAACCACCATGTATGAAAGAAGGTACCTTGGTTTTGTCTACGTTTCCAACAGTTGGGGTTTAAATTTGGATATATTTTTGCCAATCTAGAAGGTGCCAAATACCAACGATAAAACATTTTGTATTGATTCTCTTTATATTTTGCCGATCTGGTTGGGGTTGTTTTTCATTACACGGCAAGCCACAATGTATCCTGCAGTGAGCAGGGCCTTGAACCTTGGTGGCGCAGTGGTTAGAATGCAGTACTGCAGGCTAATTCTGCTGACTGCTGGCTGCCTGCAATTTGGCAGTTCGAATCTCACCGGGCTCAAGATTGACTCAGCCTTCCATCCTTCTGAGGTGGGTAAAATGAGGACCCAGATTGTTGGGGGCAATAGCCTGACCCTGTAAATTGCTTAGTGAGAGACTGTAAAGCACTGCGAAGCGGTATATAAGTCGTAAGTGCTATTGCTCTTGCTATTTAGGTTCAGCTGTGAGATACTATGGATGGAGCTTTCTTGATAGCGCCTCTGATTCTATGGCACTCCCAAATGAAATACATCCTTTTGGGTAATGTAAAAAGGACCTTTAAGGCTAGTGGGGTCCTTGGTGCTCTCTGAGCTTGGTGGTTTTCTTGCAGATGTTTCATCCACGCTAGCAGTGATGATGATACCAAGTGCCAGAAAACCACCAAGCTCAGAGAGCACCAAGGACCCCCACAGTTCAACCCTGAGCTGCAAATATTCACTTCTATCGGTACCTTTAAGGCATTTTTTAAATGCAAATTGTCATTGACATTGAAGACAATAAAGCCAGCAAGCCAGTATGCTGCTGGCTTTATTGAACATGTTTATTTCCTATTCCTTTTGTTTTATTGTTTATTTATCTTCCAAGTCTTGCTTCTAAGCTTAGGGTAAAAATAAATGGAGAGCCAATCTAGGGGCGCCTGTGGTGGCCCGAGTGCTCTGCCAGCGAAAAGGGCTCCCGATATCCGTTTTCAGCTGGGACGGCCTCCTGCAGCCCTCTGCCAGCTAAAACGAGCTCGGGAGCGCCATGTGCTAGTCCTTTGCTGTTTCCAGAGCTGTCCCGCAGGCCAGATCTAAGCACCCTGCGGACCGGATGCGGCCTTGTGTTTGACACCCCTGAGTTAAGGCATCAATCAGGCTAGAAGCCAGAAGATTTGTGAGTTCTAGTCTCAATTTAGGCACAAATCCAGCTGGGTGACTTTGGGCCAATCACTGCTTCTCAGCCCTATTCAGAAGGCAATGGTAAACCACTAACGAAAAACCTTGCCGAGAAAACTGCAGAGACTAGAGCAGGCAGTCTGCAAGCATTGGACCTGCTCGAATGGAAAGCAGAATAATGGCTAAGCTCTTTTCCTTTTCTGTCCCCAGCCTTGGTGGGAGAGGTGCAGTCCCACGATCAGAAACAAGCCTTTTTGCTGCTGCCCTGTATCCAACGCACAATGGATCAGTGCCAATGTCTCCTCAAGCGTCGACCTGAGATCCAAGCTGTTATCGATACCTGGTAAGCGAACGGACCCTACCTAGCAGGTATTGAGAGCTTGGTCCAAGAGAGGGGTAGTGTTTTAAGAGCTGACCATCTGCTAGGATGATGCAATGATGCACTGATGTAATGATGAGAATGAGTCAGCAAGGTTTTTGGCTGTTATCCCTTTAAGAGCCTGTATAATAAGAAGAAGCCCTGTTTGGGTGTCTCGCTTGCCGTGTGTTCTTCCCTGCTATAATTTGCTGTTTGTTTGATTTCTGCCTATAGTACGTGTATGTACAGTATATATCTTTTTGTAGATAAAACCACTATTTATTACAAACCTCTGTTTGCTGTTATTGCTCCTGGGTTGTCTCACGTAGTAAAAGCTTGTACGCACTCTGACAGGAGGTGTGCCGCATTTGTACATCTTTTATGTTCCATCTCTGTCTAGGTGGGAGCAGCCAGGACAGCTTGTTCTTCCTCACGAGCTCCGCTATGGCTTCACTTTGCAACAGTGGCTGGAGCGTTGGACTTTGGCTGCCAAGAACCTGCAGCAACAGCAGATGTGGCTTTGATGAACTCCTGGGTATCAGTCTGAGAAGCCGGTTGGTGTTCATGGCTCGCAAGATACAGCGCCCGGGAGACAGTGCAGTTATGCCTGTGCTTCCATCTGGCTGCTGAATGATGGCTCTTAATTTCATGCAAGGGGGTATGTGGTTTTCTGCACCTCACCTCACCTTCTTCCCTCTCCTCTCCGTTCTTCAAGGGAGGCTGGGGGAGGATGTAATGTTGAAGGTACATCTCAACAAGTAGCAGCTATGTATTTTCCAAGGATTTGAAATAAATATAAAGTTTATCTTCATTCATCCGGCTTTGCCTTTTTCTAACCTTTTGTTGTGGTCCGCCAGCAGCCTGCGGAGCTGGCAGTGGAGTCGGACAGTGAGGAGGCTGGGGAGGAACATGGGCCAGTCCTGGAGTCTGGGGAAGGCCTGGACGAGGGCTCTGCGTTGGAGGTAGAGATGGGGCCAGGGCCATCTGGGAGTTATGCGCAGACTCCGGAGCCTCCAGAGTCAGACAGCAGAGAGGCAGAGGAACAGAAGGAGCCTTTTCCTAGTGCGCGCATGCGCAGAGCTGCCAAAAGGCAAGAACAGTTAAAACAAAAGGGACGACTCGGGAGTAAGGCCTGGAGATGATTGGCCCCTCCCAGAAGGCTTAAAAGAGCAGCAAAGGCACGTGGGCCCTTTGCAGGAAAGCAACGTTGTTAATTCTGTTCCCAGTCGGCATCTCTGTTTGATTCTGGACTCCGTGTGTCTTTGCCAAGTAGGTCTTTAGCAGGGAGATAAAGATAAAAGATTATCCCGAAGGACTTCTCCCGAAGGACTTTTTGCAACTAATTGGGACTCAGCTGTGAATGAACGTAATTCACAGCTGTTGCAATAAAAGAGGTTTTTGGGACTACTCGTGTGTTTTAATGACTCGGGAAGCCTAGGTCACAACACCTAGGAGAGCAATGGAAATCTATGGGCCGGTTCTTGGGATGGAAAAGCCACCGCTGCAAACGAAGCCCCACCTTAGCTCTGGGGATAAAAGGCAGGGGGCGGAGATGAATAGATGTAGCAGCAACTATTTATCTCCCTGCCAGACAGACTTGTTAACCTGCGTTGAGAGAAACTTTTTGCCAGGGCTGCCAGCACTCCTAATAAAGGAATCATTGCTTCAGCTACAGAGAGTTTGTCGTATTTGGAGAGCTGGGTCAGAACAGGCTGCTTCTGAAAATTCATCAAACCTTACAATTCTACCTTCGCTCAGTCCATCAATTCATTGTTTTTTCATTTTAAAAAACATGATTTTTTTTTTTAAACTTTATTTTGGGTTCCAAACCGCCAACTTTCAGAACCGACATAGTTTACAATCAATACAGCAAAAAGAAAACCGGCATTTTTTTTCTAACCGCTATGTACAAAGATTTCTGACTTGAAGACGGATATAATTTTGACCTCTTAAAAAACAGCCAGCGGCTGTTTTTAAAAAGCCAGCTCACCCGTCTTCCTTATGAAGGCACAAACGGAAGCAGATACTTAAGGTCTGCTTACAAGCAATTGGGAAGGGGCCATGCCTCTCACCACCACCACCAAAAGGAGTTCAAAAGAGCTACGGAGAATCTCTTTTTCCGTTCTATGAGAAGCGTAGCCCTATTTTAAATGGTTTAATAATGCCTAAAGGAGAAGGAGGGGAATGGAGAGAGAGAGAGAGAGAGAGAGAGTGTGTGTGTGTGTGTGTGTGTGTGTGTGTGTGTGTGTGTGTTGGGAGGGGGAGAGCAGATAGCTTCAAGAATGGTAATCCTCCTTCTCCAAAATGTCTGTGAAAATCGAGATATTTCATGCTGATCAAATATTGCCGGTTCTTACTCCTTGAATCAAGAGAAGTAAGAGCCATGCTTTCATTTGCCAAACCTCCGCTAATATTTTATACCAGGGGTCTCCAACCATGGCAACTTTAAGCCTGGCGGACTTCAACTCCCAGAATTCTTCCAGGCTTAAAGTTGCCAAGGTTGGAGACCCCGTTCTACACTTTTAGCCAGGGTGATTGGCTGCCCCCCTGCCTTCAGCTAGGATCAAGACCCCAATTCTATTTTTGGGGGGGGGATTATTTTTACCTACCCCACCCCACCAAAGCAATAACTTCCCCGCCCCCCAGAAAAAAAAATCCCACTGTTTTGGGGGGGGGTTGTTTGCCCTGCCCCATCCAGAGAGGGTCTTCCCCCTACTCTTCAGCCCACCGCCAGCATTTCTCACACCCCTTCTTGTTTTAGACGTAGCTTAAAAGGAGACCAGAGTCTTCACCGAGGGAGCCGGTCCTGCTTTCTCTTCCGAGGTTTTGGTGCGTTAAGGAATGAAGAAAAGGTTCTCTCTTTTTTTTTTAAGACGGTTGCGTGCTAAATCTGCAACTTCTTATCCAATTCGGCCAGCAGGCCCTGGATGTCGCAAACGAAGCGGTAGACGTAACGCTGCCCGCTGGTCTTGTGAATGATGTTCTTGTGGTAATAGTAACGCAGCCCCCGGCTCAGTTTCTCGTACGTCATGCGGGGCTTGTTCTTACGCTTGCCCCAGCGCCTGGCCACCTAGCAGGAAATGAGAGGGGGGAGGAAGGAGTAAGCAGTCCATTGATACTGATAACCAGAAGCCCATTTTAGCCCGAGTCCTTACTCAAGCGTTGCTCCTTGTGGCTTGTGCCCAGATAATGCTGCATTGCCTTTGCCTATTATGCCTACTAGAGGGACGCGGTGGCTCAGTGGCTTAAGGCGCTAAGCTTGTCGATCGAAAGGTCGGCAGTTCAGCGGTTCGAATCCCTAGTGCCGTGTAATGGGGTGAGCTCCCGTTAACTTGTCCCAGCTTCTGCCAACCTAGCAGTTCGAAAGCACTTAAAAAATGCAAGTAGAAAAATAAGGACCACCTTTGGTGGGAAGGTAACAGCGTTCCATGTGCCTTTGGCATTGAGTCATGCCGGCCACATGACCACGGAGACGTCTTTGGACAGCGCTGGCTCTTCAGCTTTGAAACGGAGATGAGCACCGCCCCCTAGAGTCGGGAACGACTAGCACATATGCGCGAGGGGAACCTTTACCTTTATTGTGGTTACTGAAGCTAAGACCATTTTGGCACTTGAGGGAGAGGGAAGGTCACGGTGGATGGGGCCATGATGTTTCTTCTCTGGGTTTAGGAGAAGGATGGAATTTTACAGGCGATGGATTCCATTAAACTCGCTGTACCGTTGGCTTCATGATGGCGGGAAACGTCTGGTCTTTGATATGGGGATTGGGATGCTGAGGGAACCAAGTTCAGCCCTGGGTTGTTTATATACCCTAATGCTAGGCCCGTGATGGTGAACCTATGGCACACATGCCAGAGGTGGCACGCAGCGCCCTCTCTGATGGCACACGAGCCGTTGCCCCAGTTCTGCTCTGCTGCGCATGCCTGCACATCTCCCGCCAGCCAGCTGGTCTTTGGGCCTCTGCCACGCATGTGCAGGGGTGGGGCACATGTGGGGGGCCGCGTGTGCATGTGCGGGGGTGGGGCACATTCCTGTTGCACATTCCTAGGGACTAAACACTTGATTTAACAAACACAAAAACCATGTCATCCTGAAGACAGACAGATATAATATCTGTATTACGTGTATGATATTATACAGAGAATACAATATCTCTGTATTCCTGAGAGACTCTTTGCCACAAGGGAAGGGCACCGTGGGTTGTCTATAAATGAGAGGGAGGGCGAGGGGGGGCTCACCTCGTGTGGGTCACAGAGCTTGAATTCCCAGTCGTTCCCTGTCCAGCGGATGAGGGCTTGGCAGGAGCCATCTTGCAGGAGCTCCAGCAGAAAGCGCCATAATTGAATGGGTCCGGCCCCTGCCATAAAAACAGGAGGTGAACGGGTGATTTGGAAAGGGGGATGTGGACTCACATGAGCACAGCACCTCGCAGCTGTTCGTTGCAACCAGAAAAAAAAATAACTGCCTTCAGGAGATGCCACTTAAAAATAAAGGCAGCCTTAAAAAAAAGAAGAAGAGAGGGAGGGGGGAAGGGAAGGGAAGGGAAGGGAAGGGAAGGGAAGGGAAGGAAGGAAGGAAGGAAGGAAGGAAGGAAGGAAGGAAGGAAGGAAGGAAGGAAGGAAGGAAGGAAGGAAATTACGTAGGGTCAGAGCGGGCTTGCTGTCAGGGTTCTGACGGATGCCCTAATTAAATCATGAGCCTCGAGCCAAGCTTCAGATCCTATGTAATTGACGCACCAATTATGATCCTGTTTTCCCCCCTCCCCCCCAGAGTGTGTCATCAAACATATTCGCCAGCGGAGCAATTTCGTGGGTTGTAGAGATCACCCCCGTCCGGCTGCTGTAAATAACCCTGGGATACAGCCTTGAGAGAGATAAGCATGAAATGTGCATCTGTCTTTGGCTGCCATGCCGTTTCACCACTTTCCCATCCTCCCCGGCCTATGGCAATTTAAGGGCAGGCCAGGATGATTTGCGAGTTGACGGAAGGAAGGAAGGAAGGAAGGAAGGAAGGAAGGAAGGAAGGAAGGAAGGAAGGAAGGAAGGAAGGAAGGAAGGAAGGACTTTGGAAAAAAAATGGGCTGCTTAAATTACTTGTGTTTCTCTGCAAACAATTGAAAATACTATACAGGTAGTCCTTGACTTACAACTATTTCTTCAGTGACCATTCAAAATGGCATTGAATAAATGTGACTTCACTTCCTGCACCATGGCAGGGGTGGGGGGGGGGGCGTTTTCGCTCTCCTCAAGGTCCAGAGGCTTTCTCGAGCCTCCAGGAGGGTGAAAATGGCCTCCCCCGGGCTCCGGAGGCCCTCCAGAGGGCGAAAACACACCCATTTCCGGACTTCCAGGAGGCCCATTTTTTACACTCCCAGAATCTCCACACAGACACTGAATTATTTGGCATCCAAAGCGAGCCACGTGGAGACTCCTGGGAGGGGAGGGGCAGGGTGGTCAGAGCCAGCCAGTCCTTGCAACTACCGGTTCAGCAAACCAGATGTAAAATTAGCATCTGGTTCACCTGAACCGGCTGAATCCCACCCCTGACTGTAACCCAAAGCCAGAGGAACAGAATGGCAGATACCCAAATACGGGACATTTCCTAATTTTGGAGTCACCACTGAGAAGCCAACATCATACCTGCCCTTAATGTTTGGGCAAGCAATTTAAAAAGTCATTGCAACTCCAGACCCTTTAAGACATGAAGTTTAGTGTCAGCGCGTTATGGGTTTCTGGAGTCTCCCAACCCATGCTCCCCCAGTCAACATTACCTGCCCGATCTCTAGGTGAAGTATTGGTGTTCTTGCTGTCAGCCTGGTCTCTGCGTTCCCGTTTTTTCTGGCTCCTGATTGGTGAATCGCATTGACAAGAATCGCTATCCAAGGCACTGGATTGGCTGCCTGAATCGGGGCCAAGGGACTCAACCCAATGTTCTAGAGGCAACGACAATGGGCGAACAAAATCAGGGAAGTAAGCATAAAAGCTAGTAATCCCTGTAAGAGCAAAACCTTACAAAGGACAAGAACCACACACACACACATACACTGCTTGCATTCACACAATCCCTTTAACCAGTTCCTTAAAGCAGGGGGTCCCAAGTCTTGGTCCATGGATCGACACCGGTCCACAACATGGCAGAAACCAGGTTATGAAAACAAATGAAGCCCCATCCGCAGGATGCAGGCAGTACATGAAACCACGTTCCCCCCCCCCACCCACGGAAGAATCACTTTCCACAGAACCATCCCTGGTGCTTAAAAGGTTGGGGGCCACTGCCTTAAAGGCCCAATAGTGTATGGTGCAAATCGTGCATCTAAACTTCTTTTTTAACATGGCTTAGGACCTGGTTATTTACGGGACCGCCTGCTACCACAAATAGCCTCCCACCGACCAGTACGCTCCCATAGAGAGGGGCTCCTCCGGGTGCCGTCGGCCAAACAATGTCGACTGGCGGCCCCCAGGGGGAGAGTCTTCTCTGTGGGGGCACCTACTATCTGGAACGAGCTCCCCCCCGGAGATACGGAGGATCCCGGATCTGCGTACCTTCCGTCGCACGCTTAAGACTTTCTTATTTCATCAAGCTGGCCTGACCTAAGTCTTTTCCCCTTTTTAAATGGAAATTTTAAATTTGGTTTTAAATTATTGGGGTTTTAAATTTGTTCCCCCAAATTATTTAATTCGTTTTTATTCTATTTTAAATTTTTGTATTTATATGTCTTATTCTATGGCTGTTCACCGCCCTGAGTCCTTCGGGAGTAAGGCGGTATACAAATTCAATAAAATAAAATAAATAAAATTAAATAAATTAACGCAGCACATGATTGGTTGGTTGGTTTATGGTTCAGGTTATTCTAGAACTCACAAAACTCCATCCGATTCAGTGGTGGGTTGTCCCCGGTTGGCACCGGTTCTATAGAACCGGTAATAAAACCAGCAGGAGGCCCCGCCCACTGGCCCTGACGTTGTGAAAATGCCGAAATGAAAATGAAAGAAAGACAAACATGCACACACATGCAAAATGATAATGCAAGCTGAGAAACAGCACCCAAAACAAATTCTAAAGCATGTTGAAAATGAGTTTTTTTAAAAAAAAAAAAAAAATTCAGGAACTTGAAGGGTAGTTTGGGGGACAGAAATTATGCAAAGTCGTGCAAAACTGAGTTTTTACCTTCCTTCTGCTGTTCTTGCTGATCTCTGGGAGGAAGCTGAGCAGAAGACACCTGTTCTCCAGGAGAATCGGGATACCGAACAAAGCAAGGCTGAGGAGCAACCGGGAGGCAGGTGGAGCCCTCGAGGCTGTGGAGGACACTGTCTTGTTGGAGCACCATTCTTGAAGCTGCAGGAGATTCAAGGTACAGGTGTCATCAGAATCATGGGAGAATGGTAATCCTAACCATTTTTCTTGCATACAGTAGTGGGATTCAAAAATTTTTACTGCCAGTTCTGTGGGTGTGGCTTGGTGGGTGTGGCCAGGGGTGTGACAGGCAGCACTCGGCCTCCTGCACCCCCCTAGGAACAAAAATGGGCTGGGGGGGATGCACCGCCCCTCCCGCACCCCGTTTTGGATCCAGTAGGCCTTCCTGCACCCCCCTAGGAGCAAAAATGGGCTGGGGGGCATGCACCGCCCCTCCCGCACCCCGTTTTGGGTCTAGTAGGCCTTCCTGCACCCCCCTAGGAGCAAAAATGGGCTGGGGGGGAATGCACCGCCCCTCCCGCACCCCGTTTTGGGTCTAGTAGGCCTTCCTGAAACCTCCTGGGAGCAAAAACGGGGCGTGGGGGGGGTGCGCCCTGTTTTGGGCCTAGGAGGCCTCCCTGCATTTACCTGAGAGCAAAATGGGGCGTGTGGGGACGCTTGGAAGGGGTGGGAAGGGAAGGGAAGCGGCCAGCCAGCAAGTTAACTACCGGTTCACCTGAACCGGCCCGAACCGGCTGAATCCCACCATTGCTTGTGCCTATCTATAAGCATAGGTGTCTATAGGAGGCAAGAATTCCAGGTTATAAAATTCCTCAGGCGCCAGTCTCAGAAGGAAGACCACTTCTGGTACTAAGAGTCAAAAGACACTGAAGGAATTCAGGGTCTTCTCACCTCTCTCTCTTAAATGGATGTTGAAGTACAGCTTCATCACTGGAGGTTTTTAAGAAGAGCCTGACAGTCACTTATCTGAAATGGTATAGGGCAGGCCATAGCGTCTCCTGCCTGAGCATGGGGCTGGAGTAGAAGACCTCCAAAGTCCCTTCCAGCTCTCTACTGTGATTCTGATGGTTTAACTGATTCTCCTACACATTGCGGAAGGTTGGATTAGATCATCTTCTAACCCATTCCAACCAGTGATAGATTTTTACTACCGGTTCTGTGGGTGTGGCTTGGTGGGTGTGGCATGGCTTGGTGGGCGTGGCTTGTTGGGCATGGCAGGGGAAGGATACTGTAAAATCTCCATTCCTACTCCCCTCCAGGGGAAGGATACTGCAAAATCTCCATTCCCTCCCCACTCAAGGGGAAGGTTACTGCAAAATCTCCATTTCCTCACGATCAGCTGGGACTTGGAGGCAGAGAATAGATGGGGGCAGGGCCAGTCAGAATTTTTACTATTGATTCTCCGAACTACTCAAAATTTCCGCTACCGGTTCTCCAGAACAGGTCAGAACCTGCTGAAACCCACCTCTGATTCCAACTCTATAGCTTTCCATCTCTCTGATAAATTAGACTAGTGACTTCTGATAAGTGCCTTGTCTGGGAAACTTCAGAAGAATTCTCATAACCACATATAATGAAAATTGTCTTTTATGCTATACCTACAAATATGGCAATATTCCTGTTGTAGTAGCACAGTAGTTGGGTTTTTTTTTTTTTAATTCCACCTACTCCTCATCCACATTTCAGATACATGTGCCAATTTCCATAATTTCCAGAGAGTTGTGCTGGCAAGGAACCATGGGACTGATAGTCTAACCTTTCTAAAGGGGAACGTTTTTGGGGAAGGCTGATGACTGGCAGCCTTACAACATTTCGGCAAAATTGCTTTAACAACTTTAAGTTGCTTCCTCTTGTTGCTTTAACTCCCAGTTGTGTCAAGTTGACACAGGGAGGCAATTTGCATTGCGCTGTGATGTTGTTTCTACTCTATCTTACTCTAAGGCCCTGATCAATTTAATTAATTTCAAACAGAAGTGCACAGGATGTTTTTAAAAGGGGAAAAGTTCCTTTGTTTGTTTAATCCTCCCAAAACACATATGCCAGCTTGCCAAAGTCATTGCGTTCATGCACTAAGAAATACCCACAAGGACTTGTGACATAGCCCATTTCACTTCCCTTTAAACAGGTACATGTAAGGTATTCTTTCTTAACTGTACCATTTTCATAACGATTCATAGAAACGTACTGAGCCTAAAGAAATCTTTCTCCTTCACTGAATGTGCAATGATGGATAAGATACAGTATATAGTTATAATAGAACCAAATTTAAGCGGGAATGATTCCTTTATATAAGCAGAGGTGGGCTTCAAAAATTTTAGCAAGGGGTTCTCTGCCCGGTTGCTGTGTGGGCGTGGCCATGGTGGGTGTGGCCTAGTCAGCCTCCTGCACCATGGGGGGGGGGGGGCGTTTTTGCCTTTCCTGGGCTCGAGCCTCCGGGAGGGTGAAAACGGCCTCCCCAGGCTCCAGAGGCACTCTGGAGGCTGGAAACAGGCCCATTTCTGGCCTTCCTGAACTTCCAATAGGCCTGTTTTTTTGCCCTCCCCGAGCCTCCGTAAGTGCGCCCTGCACTTACCTGCATCCAAAACAGGCTGTGTGGGGAGTCCTGGGAGGGGAGGGGCAGGGCGGGCAGGGCCAGCCAGGAGTGGGATTTGGGGGTTCTCCAAACTGCACAGAATCTTAGCTACAGGTTCTCCTGAACCCCAGCGAACCCCAGCAAACCCCCAGCAGCCCAACCCTGTATATAAGTCACGTTACTAGCAAAGCAAATTTAGATATTTGCAATATGGCTTCCAAGAAAAATAAGTAAAGTGGCTAACTAAAAAAAAAAACACAAATGAAATGATTTAAACAGATATGAGCAAACATGCCCAATGTTTATTATTAAATATTAAAAGTATAGCATAAATATTTATATGTCCCAAAAGTACCATTCAAAAGGCAGCTGGACTTAATATTTAACTGAAGGTTACTGGTTGGGGAAAAAGAATGAAGAGATTGTGCCATCAAATTCTTTGTTGCAACATTTTTACTTTGTTCTTTTTATTATTATTATTATTTTGCCTTCTATATTTTTATGTTTCACTCTCTGGTGCTCTTTAGGCTTCTGCAATATAATAATTCAATGAAAAGTTAAAACTTTTTGTTTCGTTTTGATATTTTTTTTAGGTTTTTAAAGAAAACACATAAACATAAATGCAAAAAAAAAAAACGGTCAAGAAGATAAAAAAATAAAGCACAAAAATAGGGGGTCTAAAAATCTCAAGGAGGTTATAATTTTAAACTGCATTGTTAATAAATGGCTGAATATAGTGCCTAGATTACTAAAAGTCACTGTCGAGCTTTAAGCAAGGATAAATATCAAGAATCACGGCCAACACCATATAAATTGCCACATGAGCTACAAAAATTGAGTCAAAAGTAAGCATCTGTTCTGCTTTAAATATTCCAAACACTGAAGTTTGAATCAACTTTCAGTGAGGTTTGAGTCACCATGTGGTGAGTTTGGCAGCCACGTTAAATGTGTTTAATAAATAAATGAATTTTGATAAATGAGAATTTGATAGTTGTGACACTTCAGAAAGCACAAATATTTCTCCTTAGTGCCACTAGCTTTCTCTACTCCCCACTCTCTCCTTCTGTTCTGACCTAGACTTCCTTAGAAAGTATACAGCACAATCTTAGTCCCGGCAAACCTCTTTTATTCATACGGCTGTGAATTATTGTCATTCCCAGTCCAAAAGGCTTCTCAAACAGTCTTTCAGGGGAGTGTTTACAAACACCCACCTTATCTCCCTTGGAATGCTGCCAGAGAACTAATTGCCACATGCAGGGCAAGGCCAAACTTGGCACAGAGTCAAACAGAACTTTTCCAAAGCTTTTACTGACCAGATGCACTAATTGCTTCCTGCAAAAGCTCACATCCTGTTCGCTTCCTTTTATGTCTTATGGGAGGGGCCAATCATCTCCAAGCCTTACTCCCAAATCGACCCTGTTTTCTTAATTGTTCCTGTGTTCTGGCAGCTCTGTGCATGCACACACTGGGAACAGGCTCCTGCTGTTCTTCTGCCTTGCTGATGTCAGACTCCGGAGGCAGCAAAGAACTATGGCCTTGGCCCCCTCTCTGCCTCCAACTCAGAGTCTTCGTCCGAGCCTTCCCAGGACTCCAGGACTGGCCCACGTTCCTCCCCAACCTCCTCACTGTCTGAATCTGCTGCCAGCTCTGCTGGCCGCTGGTGGGCCACAACCCTTTCCAAATATCAACCAAAACTCACCACCATGGTACGGTTCCCTGTAGTCTGGATCAGAAGAAACCTGTTTCAATTCCACAATAGTCTTGGTGTATTCAGGAAAACCTCAAAAGAAAAAGAGATAATTCCATTCATGTTTATTCTTACAGTGATGGTGTATGGTGTTAGGGATGGTGCATTTTCTGCTGCTTATAACTCCACTGCTAAATTGACACTTAGGATAATTCATAGATGATTTCTTGAAAACCTATGGATAAACAGCTTGAGAAAAACATGAGACTTTATTTCTATATATGATAAAGCAACAAGACTTTTGTAAGTACGGAGATGGAAGGAGCTTCAGATTCCCACAATGGAAGAATGGAGGATGAAATTAATGGAGCTGGCTGAAATGGCAAAACTAAAAACTTCGATTAAAGAGAAGAAAACTCTGGAGACCTTTTTTGAACTTCTTGCTTGAAATGGAAATAAATGAAATTTTTAAATTTTGGGATTTGATGAAGACAACTATTCATGATTACTGAAAATAAGGAGAGAAAAAGTGCCAAGAATAAAAAAAAAAAATAGGGAAAGAGTAACTTTCAACTTTGATACAGTTACAAATATATATATTTTTTGCAAGCATTTAATAATGTATATTTGAAAAAAGAATATCCATCAGTCATATTCCTATTAAAATTAGAATACTGCTTTATGGTTAAAGAGAATGTTTAGCAACAATCAACTTCAAATCTCTATGAACCTATTCTTAATTTTGTTTAATCTCTTCACTATTCTTAATTTTGTTTAATCTCTTCCTTTCAGATTTGTTTAATGTCTAAAAGAAAGCCTTAAAAAAGAGAAAGAAAATAAAATCATTCCTGTTTGAATTTTCAAACTGTGTAATGGATTCAAGAGATTCAAGAGAAAAGAAAGGAGAGATGGAAAGGGAAGAGGAAAAATGCAGATTCGTGCACCCTCTTAAAATAAAGGTGGAATTCTTATAGTTGGATAAATAATTCGGGATGCTAATGCTGGGACCGCATCCCAACTTCCTCTGCTGACCAGGATGCTAGTTACCTTTTAAGCCAAGGGATTCATGGATTGGCACTGTCTTCTCAAAGCCTTCCAGTTCAGCAAGGTAACTTCCACCAGTCCAGCTTGGCAGCTGCTGCTCCATCTCATTTTCTGGTAGAAACCAGGAACCTATGTCACCAAAATCATCTTGGAAAATCTTCCTGTACTCTTCCAAAAAGTCTTGTGGAATGTAAAGAGAGAAAAAAGAATGTAAGAAGTGTTCATATTCTTTTACTATGCACTCAGACCAGGGGTGAAATCCAACAGGTTCTGACAGGTTCTGGAGAACAGGTAGCGGAAATTTTGAGTAGTTCGGAGAACCGGCAAATGCCACCTCTGGCTGGTCCCAGAGTGGAGTGGGAATGGAAATTTTGCAACATCCTTCCTCCAGGAGTGGGGGGGGAATGGGGATTTTGCAGTATCCTTCCCCTGGAGATTTTGCAGTAGCCTTTCCCTGCCACGCCCACCAAGCCACGCCCCACAGAACGGGTAGTAAAAAAAATTGAATTTCACCACTGACCCAGACTCATTGCTGGAATTAGCAATAGCCTGATTGATGGGAATTAGTTGTTAAGCAGAGTGATGGCGTTCCGGAAAAATCTATCTATCTGTCTATGTTTTATCAGCATGGTAAGTCTCCAAAAGGTGAACAGAAGCGGTCCAAATTTGGGGTGAAAAGAAGCCAGGCAAGGACAAAAGCAAAGTTTTTAAATGCACCAAAAACAGCTGTGAGCTTTAGAGAAACTCCCACCATATCCGGGTTGCAATCCTGTAGTTGATCCATTTGAGCAGCCACTCTAAAAAAGAGATGACTCTTCCATTCTCAGCTTTCCTCCTTCATCCCTCCTGGTCATATGTCCCAGAGTGAAGCATAGGCAGACATCCCTTGCTTTCCAGTTGCACATCTACTTACAAACATGTGGCCACAGCTGGGGAAGGATTTGGCAAGAATTCCAGAAGAAGAAGACATGCCCCACATGTTTCCTCTGTTTGTATCAGACGTGCAAGGACTTACCAAGGCCAACTTAGTGGCCTGACAAAAAACAAGACAAAATTGTGGTTTCGTTTTCCCAAAACAAATAAAAGCATCACTTACCTGTTCCTTCAATCTCTGCTCCAACAGGGACCATTTGCACCGGGTTATCCCTCCAGCTTTCTTGCCAGGACTCCATATCTGGATAGAGACAAATACCACATGAAGTCTTAATACTGCTTTATAATGCCTTGGTAAGGCCACACTTGGAATACTGCATCCAGTTTTGGTCACCACAACGTAAAAAAGATGTGGAGACTCTCGAAAGAGTGCAGAGAAAAGCAACAAAGATAATTAGGAGACTGGAGGCTAAAACATATGAAGAACCATTGAGGGCCACATCAGTGTTGTGTTTGACCTCAGGGACCAGGACGGCCGTGGCCAGCTCGATGTCACCACGATGGCCTCCTGCAGCCCTCTGCCAGTGAAAATGGAGCCCAGGTGGGTCTCCCTGGGCAGGCCTCCCTGGGCTCTGTTTTGGTTGGTAGAGGGCTGCAGGAGGTTGTCGTGGCCGAAAACAGATCCTGGGCGGATCGCATGAGGCCCTCCCGAGCTTCATTTTCACTGGCAGAGGCACCGCGGGCTGGTCCTTTGCTATTTCCATGGTGGCCCCGCGGGCCAGATCTAAGCACTTTAAAAGTCTATAAGTCTTAAGTTTGACACTCCTGTAGCAGGGTATGTATCATAAATAGAAAAATGACTGTAGGGGCAAGCAAACTTCACTGATAAGTCAATATTTATTTACCTAAACAAATAAACAGAATGACTATAGGAGGGGGGAAAAAAAGCTCTGGGAGCAACTTCTGACTTCCTGCTGACTTCCCCATTGACTTTGCTTGTGGGAAGCTGACAGAGAGTGATGAAAATCACAATTACGTAACTCCGGCAACACTGCAATGGCTGCACCTTTATGAGCAAAACTGATCATCATGAGAATTTCAATCCCACAGAAGTAATGGGTCCCAGATTTTTTTACACCTTCTTTAAGTTAGCCAATTTTAAATAGCCGGATCAAAAAATAGTTGCAACAAGATGCAAAGTTTGGGCCAACCTTAGGGTACATGTAGACAAACGGATAAACACAATGAGAGTTTTAGCAGTATTTAGTAGTAGTAACTACAGTACCATTAAATCAAGTTTACGCATTAGGAACTGATACTGTAGGGTTAAGGGAACTTCTGGATTTATCAAATATTAGCTTCTTTGGAGAATGCTAAAAATAATCCTTATGAGCTAATTGTGCCATTGTGGAGAAGGCAAGTCCTATTACTGTACTCTTTCTGTAGGGAGATAGGGCTCACTGTATAACTCTGGCAAAATACCTAGGCAATTCTGATTTATTTTATCTATGTTTATTCATACTAGTATGATTTTGTTTCTTGAATGCAGATAGCTAGGGAATTGCTTCTGTTTGAGTTTGCAAACTCAAACAAAATGAAGCATTATCATTTTATATTGCATGTACGCAGAGAGTTTATGCACCGGAGACAAATTCCTTGTGCGTCCAATCATGCTTGGCCAATAAGTAATTTCTATTCTATTCTATTCTATTCTATTCTATTCTATTCTATTCTATTCTATTCTATTCTATTCTATTCTATTCTACTCTACTCTACTCTACTCTACTCTACTCTACTCTACTCTACTCTACTCTACTCTACTCTACTCTACTCTATTCATCCTCAACTCACTTCCTTGGCCTGCCTAACTGTACTCACCCTGCCCACTTGGTAGCATTGATGCCAGGACAGCAGGTGGATGGTCCATTTTCATCCCTCAAGGTGGAATAATCAGGAGAGAGCCATAAATAAGCCTGCCCACCCCATGCCTGAAGCCAGGACTATAGCCCCATCTGCCTCTGAGTTTCATTTCTGACAAAAAAATAAAATAAATGCTCTTGCCTGTCTTCAAAACATCATAAATAATGTTTCAATTATTTATACTTTTATAATAATGTTAGACTGCATTCATAACATGGGTTTCTCTTAACATAAGCTCTTGCTAGTCCAATTTACAATGATCTGTGTAAATAATCAGTTGTTCACTGTGGACAGAAATTAATGTAATTCTTTATCAGACCTTATGATTTATACTGTGCTGATTGTTGCCATTGTTACTTATATGCTAACCGGACTTTAACAATGATCAGATTTTTTTTAATGATATAAATTATTCACATGTAAAACTAACTAATGAAATATTGGAAATTCTTATCTAACGCGCACATACATGTAGATACATTTCCAGCTGATAACTGATCATCAGTTAACTATAAAACTAACTATATAAAACTAAGAAATATTGAAAACTCTTATCGGCTAGATGTAAAATATTTTGCAGGATCCTGGGTCATGTATGCTTGCCTTCGTTCATAAAATATTTTATCTATGTATAGATTCAGATTTGCACACATATACATAAATATAATATTCAGTTATGTAAAACTATTTTGTGAAATATTGAAGATTCTTATGTATATAAAATGGAAATTCATAACACACAAACAAATATAAATTAAATGTTATGTATCTAATTATACTTTTCCAGAAAATGGGTCTATTCAGTAACTAAATTCAATCATTAAAACTGAGCTAGAATCAGACTGTAGGTCGCATTGGGGAGAATTTGGGGGCGATCCACTTAACCTCTAGTGAAGAGGATGAACTGAATCAGGTTTCCCTAACTCAGCATCATCCAAAATTGTTGGCAACTCCCAGAATTCCTTTGGCCATGATAGCCAGATGTTCCAGATGTTTGCAGTCTCAAACATTTCTTTGGCATCCTGGCTATGGTGGGCTAAATTAAATAGCTTTTATCATGTATCGGACTGCAGGTACTAGATATTTAAGTCTGACGTAGTTTATGGGCAACGAACATATTTTTGCATGTAATTTTGTACACATACAGACACATCATTCCAACACGCAATAGTTGCCTCAACCCCTGATTTTACTCACTGCTTTGCAGGGGTCTCTTACGGGATGGCCGGCTTGCTTGGAGAAATTTCTTGCAGGTAAAGAAATCCCAAAGTTTGAGTGGCACAAAATATCTTCTGCTCCTTGGACTATGAAGTTGGGAGAAGAATAGTTACACCTAGGAGTATCTCGGACCAATTGGCTTCTGCTGCTTTCCTCGTAAAAGTATTGGCCGGCGCTTATCCCTTGCCAGGGGTCTCTCTGCCATTTCCCCCACCCGCCCACCCACCCACCTTTTCTCTCTGTATTCATATCCTTGTACTACTTTGCTCCCATTGGTTGAAGAAAGGAGCAGGTTTCGTGACTTATGCTGTGTTTTTGAGGGGAGGGCGAGGCAGAGGGGGGGCAGACAGATTTTCCATGTCAGCACAGCCAACGTGTGTGAAAGGGACAGGGAGCGAGAGGGGGGAAAGATAGAGTGTCTATATCACGACTTTGCAATCCCCGAGGGGCGACCAGGTGGCCAAATTTCAGAGACAGAAGGAAGGTCGTGAGAGGAAGCAGAGCTGGGATGTTTATCTCTCAGGAACACAAAACAGTTCACCAAATCTTCTAAGCAATGCTGGTCCTCCCAACTCCGATCAATCTTAAAAGGAGACACCGTGACTTCCTCCAAGGCCTGCTCTAAGCCAGAAAAAGCCGAATTTTCTCAACTGAGTCAAACGCCTTCTAAGCCGGGTTTATTATTCCTCAGAGCATAAGCACTGTTCATCTAGGATGCTGAAAGAAGACCGGTCAAAGAGTAACACACTTAGAAAGCTCTTCCTAAGCTGCCGGATCACAATTCTCAACAAGATGTGCAAGTTCAAGGGAGGGAGAGCTTGAATTCAACACAGCCCTAGAAGGAACTAAGTTGACCAACCCTACAGTTGTACTTACACGCTGGACCAAAGGAGAGGAGAGCTGAGCTTAACAAATACCAGCAAGGAGAAGAGGATTGGATCAGAATCATAACATGGGAGGGCATGTGAGCCAGCTGTGCCTATCCTACACCCAACTGAATTCAGGTACTTCCAATAGAAGAAACCCAACTGCTCCTTAAGGGAAATCTCCAGATATTTACTCACAAAAGCAAGATATTCTCCCCGCACTTAGATGCTAACAAGCACCTTCCTAACATGAGGGTTACTTGTACTGAGGAACAGGAGTGGAGTGGTGGGTAGGACAAGCATTTTAAAAAATAACAGAACAGAGTCTAGTTGCATTGTGGTGTTAATTGCCGTGCAATTAAAACCAAATAGCTTGATTTTGGCCATGTTGACCACACTTTCTCCCATGCACACTTTTCTCTATGACAAGCAATGAGTGGCAGAGTTTCCCAACCCATAGAGAAGCCATTCCCCTTGTACTTAAACAGCCCTAAACCACAAACCCACAGAATTGGGTAATGGCTTGAGATTGGGCAAGGAACAACAAAAAAGCTCCCCACCCAACAAGCTTGTTCCCACCCCCACCCCCCAATTGAGCCAGAAACTAGCTCCACATCTGAGTCTCAATTCACCTTTCCCAATCTGGTCCTCACTAAATCACCTGGACTGCAAACCCACCCATCCCCACATCGCTACCTGGGCAAGGATGATAGACCACTGTAGTTCAACGCCATCTGGGCAAGCCTTATTCAAGATCAAGGGTGCCTAACTTTGGCCTGGGTATGATGTCCTGTGGAGGCTTGATTCCCCCAGAGTAGATAGGACAAAGTTGTGGGTGACATCAGTCCACAAATAAATCTGATTTCATTGTAATTCCAATGAAATCAAGTATTTAAAGGAAGCATCTGTCAAACTGAAATGTGCAGTTCAGTGGCAACTGAAGGAGGAGTTGGAGGCTACTTATAGTCCTGGGGTTTGTGCACCTCTGTCTTTCATGAAATCTGCAATCCGGCCACCTTACCTCCAAAGAACCTATTTGCTCTCCATCCTCATCCCATGAACAGGCCCCTCCAGCTGCCCCAATGATCCTTCAGAAGAACGCCTCTTATGTGTAGGCTCACGGCGCCTATTGAGTTTGAGGGCGCTCCATTCTGTGCCCCTTACAGGGAATCTCGGCAGAGAGGTGAGTTGGTGGGTGGGTGGGTACGCCAGCCTCCGAAAATATGATGTGAGATTGTGCAATCAGCCCCAGCGTTGAGACAAGGAGTGCACAACAGCAACCGGAAACCTCAGGGCCCCCACGCCTAACCACGAAGCACAAACCAGGTGCAACGGAGCTCAGAAAAGTAGTAGAAAAAGAGGAGGAGGAGGAGGAGAACATAGAAAAGAAAAGAAACTGTCCCTTTGCTCTGCCTAAGTTGGAAAACTGGAGGGTTTTTTCGGCCGACAGCAAGTGTCTGGGGGGCGGGGGGGCAGCTTTCCAACAAGGTGAAAGTGGCAATGACCAAGGCACCAAGTTAAGTTGGGCACTGTTTGTTTAGGGGAGGGGGAAATCTTAAAAGCAAATTATTTAAAAAAAAAAAAACCAAGATAATGTTGCAGCCTCTCTTTGATCTGATCCCTGAAACTTTGGCTGGATAGGCAGAGAAGAAATCAAGTATCTCTATTTCCCAAAACATGGTTGAAAAACATGAAATAGAAAAGAGGGTAAAATATTTGCCAGTTACCAAACCATCCCCTGGACCTGCCTTTGGGGTTGAGGGGCAGGGGTGGGCTGCTGGGGATTCGCAGGGGTTCGGGAGAATCTCTAACTCAGATTCTGTGCAGTTCGGAGAACTCCCAAATCCCACTCCTGGCTGGCCCCGCCCAACCCATCCCGCCCCTCTCAGGAGTCCCCACGCAGCCCATTTTGGATGCAGATACTGTAAGTGCAGGGCATGCACGGAGGCTCGGGGAGGGCAAAAAATAGGCCTACCGGAAGTTTGGAAAGGCTGGAAATGGGTGCGTTTCCAGCCTCCAGAGGGCCTCCGGAGCTTGGGGAGGCTGTTTTTGCCCTCCCAAAGGCTCAAGGAAAGCCTTTAGAGCCCGGGGAGGGCAAAAACACCCCCGCGTCCCGCCCTGGTGCAGGAAGCCAACTAGGCCACGCCCACCATGGCCACATCCACCCAGCAACCGGGCAGAGAACCCCTTGCTAACATTTTTGAAGCCCATCCCGGTTGAGGGGGCAGGGGAGGGGATTGGTGGCATGGTCCACCTAGGGTACCAGTTTCTGTTTGTTAGGAACAAACCTTGCAGCCAGAACATACGATTTGCATTACTTTCCCTGAATGGGCCATTTAGGACAGGCATCCAGAACCCTAACCAATACTGTACACGAGAAGCTTTCAAAGATCCGCCAGATTTAGAAATAAACGTAGCACTGCATCTCTCAGCATTATTGAATTAACCCATTTATTTTTATTTACGAAAAACACCCAACTACAAAGGAACAAAAGAGGTTGAATTCACACAACGCTCTAAGCCAGGAGAACCTAACCAAGATGAATTCTAACGGAGCTTCCCACATTGTGTGTGGATGGGACCCCTAGATTTGACTATTGGGATGACTATGAACACCACTGTTAATGCTGATGTACGCTGCTGCTGCATCATAAAGCATTAAAGCTGATAATTTGTTTCATAACATGTTATCTTAAAAATAAGAAAACCACCGAAACCAAGTTTTAAAAGCACAAATTCCAAATAACTAAAAGAGAACTCTAAAGTGAGTTTTGTTTTTTCTACGGGGCTTAACCTTCTGACGATTCTCTCATTTGTAAATGAGTTACAAATAAATAAAGTACGTGTAATTAAGAACAGAAGTGAATAACAGAGGTGGAAGGGATCTTGGAGGTCTTCTAGTTACCCCCCTAGGAAACCCTATACCATTTCAGACAAATGATTGTCCAATTAACTTGATGGCCAAGATGCATGTTGGCCAGGATGCACACAGAATGCTAAATCAGAAAAAAATAATAATAATCCGGGTGAAAATTGCCAAGTTTAACTTATTGTGTGAATGCACACACAATAACAGTCCCAATTAAGTATGTTGTGCAGACATAGCCTGGTGAGTGTATTCTACTGCAGGGGGTAGCAGAGTGAGCATGCTTTCAATGGAGCCCATCAAACAGAACTGTTAATTGATGGTATCTGCAGAAGATCCTTCCTGTAGAGATGAAAGACCAGACACTCACATAACAAGAGAAGTCTATCGTTGGATGGTCAGCCCCTAGAATGCTTTCAGCAGCGAAGTTTAGAACAAGGGCCTGGCACTGAGGCCAGGAAACAATAAACAACACATATCATGGCATCTTCCCCTTTATCAAACCATTATAAGAAGAGACAAACGATGACCATTTCAGTACCATTTCCGTAGGGTGAATGCAGTTAGCATGGGATTTCTAAGAAGTACATGTGAAAAACAAGAAGAAGAGATAAGGTCAAGATTATTGAATGAGTGCTGAATTCATGTGGATTAAGTACGAAAGATAATGGCCAGTATAAAACGAATACGCTTGAGAATGGTTTGGTCATATAGAGAGAATGAACAAGGATCAAACTGGAAAACAAATTAAGGAAGATTGGATGAATTGAGAGGAACAGAAAGGCACCAGAATTCAAAGTTGGGTGGAGTTGAGAGAAATTTTGATGAAGGAAAAGCATTATATGGATATAATGGAGGTAAGAAAGGTAGAAAGATGTGATAGTGGGGGTATAGTGAAGGATGTTGGCTTAAACTCAGAGGCATTTATAGGACGGCAAAGATTCAATCACTTAGTTGCACCCGCCATTTTCATTTCTTTCATCTTCCTCTTGCCTTTATTTAAATGTATTTAGATATAGCTATATTTCTTTAAATGTAGTTCTATCTTCTTTTCTTTTTCCAGTTTCATGCCTATATTGACTTGTTCTTTCTTACTCTTTTTCTGTGTTTAGCATATGATGATTATTATTATAGTTAATCTTCCATTAGATTCAATCAAATCCTAACCAAGTATATAGCCAGTTGCCAGTAGGGTGGTTTTTTGCTAGGTTGGGATATTTGGGTCTAATAAATTCAACATTTCTGTGTATTTAGGTAGCTCTTTGTGTATTGCTCCAAGACCCTAATTCAATTTTTACTCCCCTTGTGCTGTCCAGTTTTAATCCATTATGTAAATCCAGTTTATTTATTATTATTATTATCTCTTTTATTCATTAAACATGAAACTCAGTCAACTGAACATTTAAAAATGTGTCACAAATACGGTTGACTGGTACTAATGATTGATACGGGTTGCTGCCAGCCTCCTAGGTATCAACCAAGTAAATTATTATTATTATTATTATTATTATTATTATTATTATTATTGTTGTTGTTGTTGTTATTGTTATCATTGTTACTATTATTGTTATTATTATTCAATGATGATGATGAATATGGCTATGAAAAATGGAAACCCATTGAAAAATAATATTGAAACAAAACTCAAACAATAATTAAGTTAACCATTTAATTAAAGACTATTAATTGTACCTTTCTTGCCCCATGGCCAGTTTATCTATATAAATATACATACATCATACATAAGTCATACTCATCATGGTATTCCTTATAAATTATTATTATTTTTATTTTTATACACTTTTATTTATTAAACATGAAACTCAGTAAACTGAACATTTAAAAATGTATCACAAATATAATTGACTGGCTCAGATGGTTGATACGGGTTGCTGCCAGCGTCCTAGGTATCGACCAAGCACCTTCTTAAAATATATGATGTTCTGAGTAGCGCAGTTTTTTGCAGTTCCGCTGGTGTTATTGCAGGAAGCTGCAATTTCTTGATGTGTTTTGTAAAATTCTTGGACATGGTACCAAGTGCCCCAATGATAATGGGTATCACTGTTACATGTTTCATCCATATTCTATTTCAATATTATTCTTGCAATGGGTTTCCATTTTCATAACCATACAGTATACCACAATAATCTATAACATAGTTTGCTGGGGCTTGAATATGTTTATTCTGCAGACAAGCCCATGGAGGTTAATTAAACCATGACTTGAGGTCAACTTAATTGGGTCAGCTAAAAACCAAATAGTTGCATTTGCACCACATACTCAATTTAAATAATGAGTTCATTTTCTTATTCCCCTTGTGCTGGCCAAATGTAGTCTAGATGCTTAGTTTAGAATGATAACGTGCAAAGTCAGACTATGGATTAATTACGTAATCAGGTTAAATATGCTATATAGGTAGATACAGTCATCTTATTATACATGGCTAACCAATAGTGATTTGTTCAATAAAATATAGCCCAAACTTTCTGGTCTAGTCAATTGTAAAGCAGTCTAGAGCCTGGTTGATGCTTCTATTTCCAGGGGTGGGCTGCTGGGTGTTCACAAGGGTTTGGGAGAACCTCTAGCTAAGATTCTGTGCAGTTTGGAGAACCCCCCAAATCCCACTCCTGGCTGGCCCCACCCACCCCATCCCACCCCCTCAGGAGTCCCCACTCGGTCCGTTTTGGATGGAGGTAAGTGCAAGGCATGCAGGGAGGCTCAGGGAGGGTGAAAAACGGGCCTACTGGAAGATCAGGAAGGCCGGAAATGGGCCCATTTCCAGCCTCCAGAGGGCCTCTGGAGCCTGGGGAGGCCATTTTTGCCCTATCGGAGGCTCGAGGAAAGCCTCCGGAGCCCAGGGAGGGCAAAAAGCCCCCCCCCCCCCGCCGTGCTGCAGGAGGTCGACTAGGCCACACCTGCCATGGCCATGCCCACACAGCAACCAGGCAGAGAACCCCTTGCTAAAATTGTTGAAGCCCACCCCTGAGTATTTCCTTACCTTGGCCACCTGCCTGGGGAATTCAGGACATTGAATCCCACACATCTTAAAATGGCCAAGGTTGAGAGATCTTGTTCTAGATTCTTATGTTATGAAGCCACTTCAGCATATACGTAAATAACCAATGACTTGACTGAAGACCAAAGAGAAGAAGCACGAGATAGAATAATCAGCTAACTGTGATCATTTAAAAACTGGTCCTGCTCATAGGATAAAGAGAGAGGATCCGATCCGATCATTCTAATTAGAATGACCCCAATCCAAAATTCACATCAACAATGTTCGGCAATTTACTGATTAAACATCAATTAATCTCAATTAACAAAGACACAGACTGCATATGAATGCATGCTTGTCCATGTGACATCTGACAACAGTCTCCCTCTGAGAATCAAGATTTTCACTTCTTCTCCCGTTTTCTTTTCGAATAAACTCTTATCTCAACTTTTTCCTAACCCAGACAAAATTGACTGGGATTTCACTGAAATTCTTCTTTCTAACAAAATGATTTCATAAATGGATTAGATGAGTCCTCACCTGCCCACTGACCCATTGTGTCTGTCAATGTCTCTACACCACCTCAATTATTATTTTTTAATTCCTTTGATTAAGCAGAAAACATGAGTAAATGAATAGAGAAGTACCCTACTGCCAAACAAAGCTCCAGCCTCGACATCATTTTTATAGGAATGCCACCAGATCCTTACTTGAGGCTCCATAACAATCTCTAGACAACAACAACAACAACAAAAGCTCAGGAATTTCAGGTTATTTCTTTGCTGAGAAGAGAGACCACCTGTATAGAAAATAATAAAAAAATAAAACAAAAGCATCCAAAGCAGGAAGAAAGCTGGCCATAAATAAATAAATAAAAAAATAATCTCATCCTATTGTCTCCCCAACCATGGAGCGTGACATGATTGGCTACACCGTGGTCCAATGTGGCAGCCATTTTGTGAGAGTGCCCACAGGTCACTTACTGACCTATCACGTTAGTCTCCCAAATAGACTAAAATAACCTCCCTACCAACTGCATAACAGAGCAACAGCATTCAGTAACGTAGCTGAGACAGAATCAAGGATTACAGATGAAATCACTGAGTATGAATTTATAAGCAGTTTGCAATTCCGGTCTCATTGAGATCTAAATTTCAGTACATAATTCAATTCAGGCTTGCCTGTCCTCAATCTAGGAGGCCCCACTGTAAGCAATGCCCTTTAGCTGGAGAGGGTAACATGGCGCAAATCAGGGGGGCTAAGACAGAAGTTACCTCTGAATGTGTACAGTGCCTTTCCGACTCCAGAAGCTAATTTTCAACCCATAAAAAAATGCTTGCTTTAAAGATCAAGCATTGGGTCCTCCTGACTTTTATAGGGCGCACCCCTCTTGGTCTGGCTTCCTGCAAAAATAAATCAAATGACCCTTCAACAAGAACAACAACAACAGGTCTTCTTTGGCCCTCGTCCCTCTCTGTTTCCCCCCCCCCCCACGCCGTCTCTCTTGCCCTTCCATTTCAGTCTCAAAAAAATCTCTTGACTTACCCATTTGTAATTTGAACAAGAAGAGGAAAAAAATGCATCTAAGCCAACAATGCTATTAAAAAAAAAAACAAAAAAAAACTTTCAGAGCCTTGTAAGCTTGGTCACACCAATAGGAAACCAGCCCTGGCGGTTTGTGTGACTTCACTTCCCAAAATTAGACGCACACATACACACCACACACACACACACACACACACATATACACACACACCAAGCCTTGTTCATCCGGCCCCCTGCGCAAGATCAGCCCTGCCAATGCAACTCATCTGAATGCCCATGGAGATCTAGGCGGAAAGCAGCAGGTAGAGGCGTGCCATGGATTGCACCATCAAGGTAAGTTCTGGAGAAGTTCCTCCATCTTTGTTAGCAGCTGATCCCCCCTCGCTTTGTCTCTGTCTTCCAGTTTGCACTGAGCTGGTCTCTGGTTCAGTTCCTCTCTGTCTCATACACACCCAGCTCCAGAAACAGGGCCCCCCTCCGCTCTTTCCTTCTGGTACAAAAAAATTTCCTCTTCCTTCCCTTTCGTGGCGGTTGATGTCTCTGACTTTAAAAAACCCAAACCAAACCACCACCAGACACTTTCAGCTGTGAAGCAGAGAGCCCCTTGCACCGCTAAGTCTGGCCAACCAAATGAGAGAGTTTTGGGGGATCTCCATACTTTGTCGCAACCGGACACAGGGACATATCTTTCCCCACGCCATCAAGATGCCCGGCAAGAGATGAAAATGGCATCTCCATGCCAAAATACAGAAGTGCGGGGTAGGATGCAAAATGTTGGGGGACACGTTACCCCCAAATTGGAATGACTCCCCTGTGGTAAGAGGTCAGTTCATTTTATTTTTATTTATTTATTTTGCATTCTTGTTGTCATTAATCCATTTTCAATTTTGATAAAGCTTTTATCCTTTCCAGCTGTAGCTGTTTTTATTCATTCATTATTTCCAACTTTAGCTTTTGGTTCGTCCATTCCTTTTACATTTTGTTTTCCTATGCAGCATACATTCCTGACCAGGTTGGCCAAACAGAGGCTGACTTGTATAAACATTGGTGGCTTCGAAATTTTATCAACTCAAGCATAAGCCTTGTATTTAACCATGCTGTGCTCTTGAAGAAAATAATAATATTAACAATCAACTTAGATTGGTAGAGAATTTTCAGAATTCATTGAGGGGAACCTTTCTTCTTCCCCGGGTCAACTCTTCTCTAAGGATATGCATTTATCTTCGGTTTTGCATTATTATTGGCAAGGAAGGAATCTGTGCTGGGATTTTAACTGTAGTTTAGTGCTGACCTGTTCAGATTTTTAAAGTTGAGGGAAATGGAGCCTTGCTTAATCATTTGCAAAGAAGAAGCTGGCTTGGTCTGTCACAGCGAAACCAGCAAGCCAGAGCTTTGTTGTTTGAGCTGCTCTTGGAAGTAGTTGGCTTCAAGGGGACGCATAGAGACCATAGAGGCATAGACTCACGACTAGCAAAGGACCTGGCCTAACATCACCCTCCATCTTCCTTCTCTATGACATTTCGGATTAGCTGGTGAATACAGCTCCACAACTTCCAGGTGAATGAGAACGCTGATGTCTTCTCTCACTTGAGGGTTCCCCCAAATCTTGAGAACCAGTCTTGGGTTTGGCATCGACTTTAGGATTTTCTGGAATGCTTCAGGCGTGAGAGGCCAAGATTTGTTGCCTGTTTGTTTTTCTTTCCCTGTTCATTTTGTGGCAGGGATAGATAAAAGTTGCCTTAACAGTCTGCCTTTCCATGGGACGTAGAAAGAATGATTCAGTTTCCAAAGAAATAAGGCTCTGCAGTTTTCTTCAAGTCAAACCAAGTTAATCAGACACCACCACCCCATCCCAGATTCTCTGCTCTTCCTGCTTTCAAAATGATTTGATTTGAAAAAGCCATCTGATGAAGATCTAGCAAGGCAGTGATATGAGCCTGGTTATCTCTGCAGACCAAGGGGCTGTTAATGGATGATGCAAGGCTAACGTAGATTTGATGAATTATTGCTTTTAAAATGTACAAGAAGAGAAAAAAATTGCCAATTTGACTGAGCGATGAAGACACCAGGCTAGAGATCAGGAGTTCTAGTCCCGCCTTAAGAATGAAAGCCGGTTGGGTGACTTTGGGCCAATCACCAGGAGACAGTGAGTTCTAGTCCCGCCTTAGGCATGAGCTCACCTGGGTGACTTTGGGACAGTTTGTCTCTCTAGGACAGTGTTTCTCAACCTTGGAAGCTTGAAGATGGATGGACTTTAACTCCCAGAATCCCCCAGCCAGCAGCGCTGGCTGGGGGATTCTGGGAGTTGAAGTCCACCCATCTTCAAGCTTCCAAGGTTGAGAAACACTGCTCTAGGACCAATTCACCTCACAGGGTTATTGTTGTTGTTGTGGGGAAAATTGGAAGAGGAAGAAGTGCCTTGACTTGTTTATAAAAATAATTTTAAAAGACGAGATATATTTAAATGCCATTTTGAATTTCTGGAGCAGGTCTACCATTGGGTCAACCAGAAACTTTAAGAAAGCAGAAGCAGAGATTACCAACTTTTTAAACATGGTTATTCCTCTCACCCCCCCATCCCACCCCCCATCCTGTGTGTAATTGTTGAGGTTAGCAGGTGAGAGAACATTTGACTTCAGGGCTATGCAATGTGGATTCTTCAAAATCTATTTATTCCGTCACTTGCCAAGTCTCAGCTTGTGGGGCTACATAGCAGAGGTGTTGTTAAAAGAACCTTCTCTTGTCATGCCAGGATTCTCCCATAATAATTGCAAGGATACAAAAAGAGTATGTTGGAACTGATCAGAAACCTTCCATCCATTAAGGAAAATTTCTGGGAAACTCCCACGCACAACATGGAGCCAAAAAGCAATCAAGTGATCTTGGTGTCCTCTAACAACAATCGTTTCTGAGGCAAACTATTTCTGGTTTCCTCCTGAATGCTTTCTCCATGGCTTTGCAGCACCTTCTTGAGATACTTTGGGGACAAATTCAGGGCACCTCGTAATGGCAAATCCTATAGCAAAACCCCTGTTCAAACAAATCCTTTTTGCATCTCTTCATAATTTCCAGCACCATGTTATTCTTGATATGGTGATAGAATTCCCTAACTTGCTATATTATACAGCATGCTGGCTGGAGACTTCTGGGAATTGAAGTCCACCCATCTTAAGAGTTTGCCAAGGTTGAGTAATCCTTGGTTATAAGGATGAATTATGAGGAAAGGCCACGTCTGACTCCATCCTCAGCCATGGAAATTCCCTGGGTGATTTCGGGCAAGTCATACTCTCTTATCTCAATCTATTTCACCAGGTTATTGTTATGGGGATAAATGGAATGGCAGTAGTTGTCTAAGCAGCTTTGAGCAAAGGTGGAATATCAATCTACCCAAGAAATAGTCTTCTCCTGTGACGTCCATCTAGTTTCCTTGGTGACAATTTAGACATGCTCACCTCTCTGGTATTTTCATTTGTGCAATCTAAACCTACACCCTTGAGTTTTCTCGTGGTCTCTCATCCCAGTTTGATTATTTTTTTTTCCAAGTTTGCCTACCAGGGCTGGAACAAGCCCTTCAGCTGGGCAACCCCTAAAGAGTCTCTTTGAGCAAAGATAAGAAGGCTTTCCTGTCCCGGGTACCGTTTTCATACCCAGCCCAATTCCTCCAAATTTGACAGATCCTTTCTCCCAGCCAGTCCTGCTTCTGCCGGCCTCTGCTGTCCCTTTGTCCCATCAGTTGCCAAAGAATTGCTGGAGCAGAGGAGACCAAGCGCCAGTAAAACCGCCAACCCCCCCCCTCCTCCCAGACTTAGGATTTCAATAGCCAAACAGGAAACTCTGCACACATCTCTCCCATCACCTCCTCCTCTTGATCCTTTATTACAGAAGATGGGAGAGCTATTTAAAGACCCCCCAAGCTAACAAGGGCAGCTCCGAGCTTCTCCAGCAGTCCTTATCAGCAGCAACAGAGGCTTCCGCCATTGTGGCCTCAGACTTCCTGCCTCGGCTTCCTGTGCTAGCTGTCCCACCAGCATCTCCGAGCTGCAACCATAAACCCCCCCTCCCATACCGCTGTCCTCCATCTCTGCCATGTCAGCCTTGCCCGCCTCACATGTGAGCAACACGAGTGGATTTTCCTTGCTCCGAGCAATGTTCAGAATCCCAAACATGTTGTTTGAGCCCCTCCGGGCTATAATTTGTAGTTCTCCATATACTCATACAGATAAAAATATAGATTCCCCTTGCTTTACAGTGGCCACCAGTCCTTTATGATAAAGGCCAGTCCTTGACTGCAGAAAGATGTCCTTTGGGGATATATTTATTTTTTCAAAACCTCACTTTTGTCCTCTCTTTAGGTCATTTCACTCTTGCGATACCCATGTATACCGCTTCATGCAGCGGCTTTTACATCGTTCGTGTGGAAAATGAATTGTCTTCTTTAAACGAATGTACACGGGCTGTTTGGTTTTAGAATGTGTGTTTTGTTGAAGTTTTTCTTGGTTCGGCTCTCCAGTTTTCTTTTGTAAAGCCAAGTTACCAACATAAACAATTATTATTATTATGTTTTAATTCTGATGAAACTCTGCCAAATTAGCCCCTTTATCATTTGTTGGTCCTTTGGTTTTTTTTTTTCCCAAGAAAATATGGTCACCATATTTAAAAGCCTCCTGCTATTTTTCGTGAGTCCGAAGGTTTCTGTCTCCCATGTAAATTCCCATGGAAGTCTGGACTTAATGCTTGTTTGGTGAGGAAAACTCAATAGAAGATTGCACTGGGGGAGGGGGTGTAACTGGTCCTGGGGGAGGTGGGATTTGCACCATGTGACCACTGACCCTAATCTCCAGGGCTGCCATCCATCTGTCAAGAGTCTTCTGGGAATCGCATTAAAAATGAACCGTTTTAGCAGTGTGAGTCTGGCTGATTATTAGTTTCCCATAATACCCCTGGATGAAGCATCCTTTGGGGGCATTGTGGGAAATCAAAAGAGCATAGAGACTTAACGGCAGGTGCTCCCTGTGATTCTGCTCACACCTAAAATGGGAAGCAGATACGGCATTGGTCCAACCTATTTCTTTTTCTAAAAAATGTACAAGACTGAACAAGATGAAATCATATAACATGCCATCTGATTTGGGCTAACCTTACAGATGGAAAAAGACTACATCTTCCAAAATTCCTGACTGGCACAGTCAGCCCAGTGGGAATAGACTGGGAACTCAGGAAAGTGTTTGTTGGTAAAACGCTTGAGTCAGGCCCATATAGCTTCAGAATTGATAAAAGTGAGAAGAAAAGTTGATTCCTGGTCTAAAGCATATGGTCAAAAAAATCAAAAGGACAGCTACAATGGTGTGATCCGATTTCTTCTACATTTTAATTTAGTTTTTATAATTAAAAAAGAAAAGAAAAGAAATAATACTGATACAAATGCACAAACTATGCCAGCAGCAGTTTACTGGTGGATAACCAATATCATTTCAAATAACTGGCACTCCAAACTATCGCTAGCTAATATATTCTAATACACCATTAATAACTTAAGACATTTCATGACCAATTCCTAGTAGACATATGCCTCTATTCACAACATGAAAACTGATAACAGGAAAAAGAAAATATTTAAATAAACAATATATGGAAAGAATATGGCAACGAATGCCTGTAGACAATACATCAGATTAAAATATAAATTCCAGAAGTCAAATTGGGGATGCAACACAATGCCAAGCCTAGAATTATACTCCAGAAACCGTTTCCAAGTAAGAACCGTATATCACACTTGTTTTTTTAGATACAAAGTTATTCTAGATATTCCCCATTTAATTAACATTCTTCCGTAGAGGGAATCAGATATCTTTTCCAATAAAAAGCATATATAATCTTTGCAGCTGTTATCATGTACAGTGCTTGTTCACGATATTTTGAATAAAGGTAAGGTGTGGTGGTGTATGGCAAAAGTATCTCTTTGAAATGGAATTACAACTTTCACAGTCCTGTCTGTTTTTAATGTGTGTTGCAAATGAAAAGAAGGTGGTGTGTTGATCACACTGTTGTGGCTGCAATCTTGATGTTTTGACCACATGCATGCAGAATGATGTCACAATGCACAGGATGTCACTTGCTCCCATTCTATCCTTGGCCACATCTGCAATGCTTAAACCCAATTAAGGAATCCAATATCTGAGGTAACATTATTTATCTTTGTTGCACAGTCGGCCAGATGTTTAGACCGAGTTTCGCAGTTTTGTCCACCTACTGAGTCCTTTCCCAAGGACCTGGATGGGCAGATATTGTCATTTGATGGTGTTAAAGGTGTTGTTGTAGGATATTATAAGATTTTCCAAGTAAAGCTGACGTTTGCAATTGACTGATAGTGATTTTGTCAATGCCAAGGGTATTCAAATGATGCTCCAGATGTTTTGGGATTGCACCCAAGGCGCCCACCACTATTGGTACAATCTTTGCTTTCTTTTGCCACAGCTGTTCTATTGTACCTCTTTGCATTGTTTGTTATTATCACACTTCTTAATATAATTTCTATATTTAATATATTTCCATATTTAACATATATGTCCACTATGATTAGTTACAAATTACTAATGGTCTTCATCTCAAGTTTGTTTTGGTTAGAAAGTCAGCTCTGTGAAAAGCCTTTTTTTAAAACAAAATATATTATCAATGACCCACATGGAAATTTTTGTGGCTACTTCCTTATCAGAGTGGTGGCAGAAGTTAAGTCAATCTTTTGCTGACCGGGAGATAAACTTAATTCTGTATGATTTACCTGCTTAATCTTCACCCTGCAGTCTGTTATTCAAAGCCCCTGTGAGTCTGTAATTCCATACAACACTTTTGGTTTCAGATTACATTATTTTCCCATTTGGACCAAGTTCCAAGTCTGTTGCCAAATTCCAGTCTGTCCGTACAGGCCTTCTAGCAAAAATCCGATATGCAGAAATGAGCGGGCAAAGTTTTGCATTGCATAGAAATCTACCCACTCACCTATCACATTTTTATCGCTCAAATCAAGGTGGTTTATGTACAGTGCAGGAGGTCCTTGACTTAACAACCACAATTGGGACCGGAATTTCTGTCATAAATCGGGATGGTCTTAAAGTAATCCTCATATGAATGGAGTTGATTTTACAAGTACTTTGACTGTGGTTGGTCCCAATCCCCGTGAGATTCCACCTCAAGATTCCCCCACATGTCAATTGGACAGAATCAATCCTCCACAATCGACTTTTAGTATTCTCCCTGGAGGCTTAAACAATTTTTTTTTTTAAAAAAAAGTATGTGGGTGTTTCTTTGCAAGTTTGCACATTGCTTTGCTCTGTTTGGGCACTTCTGCAAACTTTAAAACTTCATGCAGAGATTATATTTTGGTTTACAGAAAGCGCTGTGCTATTTTGGCCGTAACGGTAGTAGCAATCCTCATTTCTAAAATCCTAGAAATGTTTAAATTTCCTCCTTCTGTCCTTCATTTTTGTGTTTTGCTCTTCTGCTGCTTTTCAGTTGTTGTTGTTTTTTAAAGTGATGTGTCTAAAATAATTCCAGGTGGGACAATGTGCAGTCACAAGTCTCAGTTCCTTTGGTTAATTTGTCTCTGTTTTCAGTTCCTATATTACCATGCTTGAATTGATAAAAAAAAAAACGCTGTGGTGTAGTTTTGATACAACTGCTTGGTGTGTTGGACTACAATGCCTACCCTATTTTACAAGGTCAACCCTGTCCAGATTGCCCCCCCCCACTGCAAAAAATAGTTTGATAGTATATACATTCATTCAAGATTCACTTAATATTCTAGGTGGGAGGAGAGAAGCAAAGGTTTCCTTTTCACAAAGAGACACCAAGGCAACATGTAGAGAATTCTCTCTTCCTCTTTTATTCTCTACATTAAATCTGTGAGGTGGATTAGGCCGCGAGAGATTTTAGTAATAATTTGTGCTTGGAACTCTGCACTTTAACATGGCCCACGGGATAATCAATAAAATAAACTAACTAGGTGAAAAAAAAAGTAAGGTTCTACATTTAGGCAAGAAAAACAAAATGCACAAGTACAGTATAGGTGGTACCTCACTCAATAGTGGTGACTGTGAGAGGGATCTTGGAATCCTAGTGGACAACATTTTAAATATGAGCCAGCCGTGTGCAGCAGCTGCCAAAAAAGCCAACACAGTTCTGGGTTGCATAAACAGAGGGATAGAATCAAGATCACGTGAAGTGTTAATACCACTTTATAAGGCTTTGGTAAGGCCACACTTGGAATATTTCATTCAGTTTTGGTCGCCACAATGTAAAAAAGATGTGGAGACTCTAGAAAGAGTGCAGAGAAGAGCAACAAAGATGATTAGGAGACTGGAGGCTAAAACATATGAAGAATGGTTGCAGGAACTAGGTAGGTCTAGTTTAATGAAAAGAAGGACTAGGGGAGACATGATAGCAGTCTTCCGATATCTCAGGGGCTGCCACAAAGAAGAGGGAGTCAAGCTCTTCTCCAAAGCACCTGAGGGCAGGACAAGAAGCAATGGGTGGAAACTAATCAAGGAGAGAAGCAATTTAGAATTAAGGAGAAATTTCCTGACACTTAGAACAATTAATCAGTGGAACAACTCACCTCCAGAAGTTGTGAATGCTCCAACACTGGACGTTTTTAAGAAGATGTTGGATAACCATTTGTCTGAAGTGGTGTGGGTTTCCTGCCTAAGCAGGGGGTTGGACTAGAAGACCTCCAAGGTCCCTTCCAACTCTGTTATTCTATTCTATTCTAGGCTGGGAGAGAGAGAAAGTGACCCAAAGTCACCAGGCAGGTTTCCATGACTGAAATTGATGGAGAACCTTGAACAATCCATGCTGGCTGGGGATTCTGGGAGTTGAAGTCCAGATATCTTAAACTTGAGAAATAACCGAGGTAGAGGATAGAGCAGACTGGTTCGGAGTTGTTCCAGGACAAGAAACAATGGTGGATATTAGAAGGCATAGATTTCACCTAGACATTAGGAAATCTTCCCCAAGAGTTAAGAGAGGTTCAGCAATGAGGCATGGAGGTGGGAAATACTCCTTCCCTGGAGGCCATTCAACACAAGCTAGGTGGCCTTTTACCAAGGATGCTAGAATAACGGACTTTTTGCTCTGGAAAGGGAATTGTGCTAGATGATCTCAAGGTTCGTTCCAAACCTTACCTTCTATAGTTCTATGAACAATTCCTGAACGCCATCACTCTGCTAAACAAATAATTCCCTCAACACTGTCAAACTATTCACTGCGTCTGCATTACTATTACTATTAATCTTCTCATCATTCCTACCACCCATCTCCCCCCACTTATGACCGCATGGCTGTAACTTTGTTGCTTGTATCCTTACGATTTATATCGATTGTTTCCTAGTATGATTAAATTGCTTATTTGTACCTTGTGACTATCATTAAGTGTTGTACCTTATGATTCTTGACGAATGTATCTTTTCTTTTTATGTACACTGAGAGCATATGCACCAAAGACAAATTCCTTGTGTGTCCAATCACACTTGGCCAATAAAGAAAGAAAAAAAGAATTTACCAATGTTTTGCTATACAAGTAGTACTTGACGTACGACTATAATTGCAACCAGTGTTAAGAGATGCGTCATGTCCATTCTGGGACATTTGCTGCAGTCATTAAATCATATTTCACATGAATTTGGCTTTCCCCATTGACTTTGCTCCTTGGAAGCCTCTGGGAAGGTCGCAAACAATGATCACGCGACCTCAGAATATTGCAACTGTTGTCAATACATGCCAATTGCCAAGTCCCCAAGCAGCAATCATATGACCATGGGGACACTACAATGATCATAAGTGTGAGTACCAGTTGTAAGTCACTTTTTCAGTACCATCGTGCCTTCAAACAAATTGCTGAACAAATGCAAGCTGAGGAGTAACTGTAATGTATTTTTTTTATTACTTTTGCATTGTCAGTTCAGAAGGCAAAACTTTCAGCATCCAAATCACAAATATTTTGTGAATGAGCCCTGTTAATAAAGGTCTGCCTGTTATTTCCTGTATGAAATTTCCACCCGACTTTGTTATGTAAATTCAGCTGTCATTCATAATCAAAGATGTTCCATATTCTCCTATCACAGGATAGTACCCCCGATCTCTGATGAAATACAGGCAATAAAATTCATACGCACATAAATGTGTTAGTTTTTAGGCTCTCACAAGACTCTTTGTTGTAAAGTGAAATCCTTCTAATTCTTATCTAGCTAGGAATCAGGAAAATGGTGAATATTATGTATGGAACGATACCTTCTGGAATAAGACGTGGTATCCGAAACAGGCATTTTTGATTATAACTTCATAGCATCTTCCCGTCTGATCTTCTCCTCTTAAATTTCCCCCCAAATATTGCTAACTATGGATGCTGTTTAAAATTTAGGGTCTTAGGTATGAGGAAGCATTATATGTTATTTTAAATGCAATTAAGATAATTGATTCTCAGATGGCTCTTAACACCTACATAGAGGGTTGGAGCCAATCTTTAACACATGAAATTAGCAACTGGGGCCTCAACCCAACTTATCTAGATTAATACTTCATCCTGTTATCTTAAAGTACCAACAAATTACAAGAATGAATTTCTTGGAAGTGAGCCTCTTTATTTAAAAAGAAAGCACATTTGCAGAATTATTTAAGCACAGTTCACATTTGCAACACTGGATTTTTGACCAGTGTGATTTTCTATCTTGACAGTCTGATTTCCAGGGATTTTTACAAATGTGCACAAATCACAAAACTGACTATTGAAAGCCAACCATTTTGCGAAAGTCAACATCATCTTGGAAACGTAAATCCAGTTTTAGATATCCACATCTGATATTGGTGCTTTTGAACATCGGAGCTTTATTCTTAACCAGGCTGATAATATTGCCTGCAGAAACTGTAGTGAAATGTGAACCTTGTCAGTGAATTGATGGTGGAATTAATATCTTAAATGGCAAGTAAGAACTCAGAACATAAACAGGAATTTTTGGCAGAAGCATTGTATTGCAGACTAAATAAGGCAACCAGTTTAATAGGCCTCGTTCTCGACTTGCAACCATTTTTAATTGACAATTCAAAAGTAATAAAAAAACGATTTACAGCTGGTCCTTACACTTATGACCAAGCATCCTGGTGCTATGTACTCCCCATTTGCAACCTTCCCTGCCAGCTTCCAAAAAAGTCAATGCGGGAAGCTGGGTCCACTTAACAATCATATGATTCACTTAACAAAAGTGATTTGTTTAATCACCGAGGTAAAGAAAAGTTCATGAAAAGAGGCACAACTCACAATTGCCTTGCTTAGCAACAGAAATGCCGGTCCCCATTGCAGTCATCAATTGAGGACTACCTGTCTATAAGGCCACCATTTCTTACCTGCAATAACCTGAAGGGCCATTAGATGGGGGTACAGAAGACTTCATGAGAGCTCTATGGCTCCATCAAAGGGCTTCTGAGATATTTACAGCTCAGACACGATAGTTTATATAATGTTATTATGGCAAATGAATGGGTTAACACAATGGGTGGAAACTAATCAGGGAGAGAAGCAACTTAGAACTAAGGAGAAATTTCCTGACAGTTAGAACAATTAATCAGTGGAAGAAACTTGCCTCCAGAAGTTGTGAATGCTCCAACACTGGAAGTTTTTAAGATGTTGGATAACCATTTGTCTGAAGTGGTGTAGGGTTTCCTGCCTAAGCAGGGGGTTGGACTAGAAGACCTCCAAGGTCCCTTCCAACTCTGTTATTCTAAATTCGGTTGTTCTACACAAAAGGTCTGCCCATAAGGAAAAAACTGGAAAGCACTGTGATTTTTTAAAAAACTGGCTTTTGCTAGTAGGTGTAGTAGCAATTGTCTGGGTTTATGAACTGAACAGGAAGAGCACAGGGGTTTCCGACGAAAGACTGTCTCATTCATTCATGCATCTCTTTCACTCCTTGTGCTAAGAGAGATGCACACCCCCGAATCCTCTTTTACAGACACACTGCAGAGTTTCCAACTTGGATTTTCTACCCTATCCAAATGGGAAACATATAAAGGAATATGAAAGTTTCCTTTTAAGTTTCCTTTAAGACATGATAGCAGAGGTCCAATATCTGAGGGGCTCCTACAAAAATGAGGGGATCAGTCAAGCTATTTTCCAATGCACCAAAATGCAAGGCAAGAAAGAATGGATGGAAATTAACCAAGAAGAGAAGCAACCTAGAACTAAGGAGAAAATTCCTAATGGTTAGAGCAATCGACCAATAATGGTGCTCCATCATTGATAATCATTTGTCAAAAATGGTATAGGATCTCCTGCTTGAGCAGGGGGTTGGATAGAAGACCTCCAAAGTCCCTTCCAACTCTATTATTCTATGTTCTAAGTGGAATTCAGCTCCTGGTAATTATCATAACTCTATGCAGTTTTCCTGGCTACCATACAGAAATATTTGCCCATTCTCTTCTTCTGTGTTACTTTTTCAATTTCCCACCAATCTTTGCTGATCATCTCCAAGCCATGATTCAACATTATCACTCATTTGGAAGCCACACAATGCTGCTACTACCCGATTGGGCAATTTAAACATATAAATATTGAAAACGAAACCTAATGTAGATATTTTTTGCTCATTTAGTTCAGTTTTTAACAGATTTATTTTTTATTACAATTTTTAAATCTCCCAATTGTGTAACCAAAGCTCTCTGGGAAGCTTTATTGTTCAATTCTTACAGGGATTCTTAAATTTTGCAGCACCACAACTGTTTCAAGGTGCCAGGGGTGTCTGCCAAGTGTGGTCCAAATAACGAATGGCTGATATAACCGTATAATTGATCCACCCATGGCCACAGCTGCCATTGTGATGTTATTTACCACATCCTGTGGACATCCTTGGAATCTGCTGATTTCTGTCTCTGCAATGCTGATCAAATACCTTGTTTCCCCGAAAATAAGACCCAACTGGAAAATAAGGCCTAGTGTGATTTTTCAGGATGCTTCTAATATAAGCTCTACCCCCAAAATAAGCCCCAGTTAAGATCATCAGCAGACAGAGATATTTAGTACTGTATTTTCCCCAAAATAAGACCTAACTGGAAAATAAGCCATAATGCATCTTTTGGAGCAAAAATTAATATAAGACCTGGTCTTATTTTGGGGAAAACACGTTATGGCTCATGGCAGCCTGGGGTGGCTTACAAATTCCATAAAATAAATTAATACATACATAACAGTGAGCTTGTCCCTCAGCCCCGTTGTCTCCTCTGGGCAATACTGAATCACAGTTTAAAGACTCCTGTGCTAAGCCCAAATCAAACCAGGCCATCTTTTTTTGAACCAGGGGTGGGTTCTACTTACCTTTACTACCGGTTCGCGGGCGCTCTTCTGCGCATGCGCAGAAGCTTCTGCACATGCCCAGATCACCTATGATGACATCTGGCTCAGTGGGCAGAATCTCCTGCCGGTTTTACTACCGGTTCTTGCGAACCGGTCCAAACCGAGAGCAACCCACCACTGATTTGAACCCACCCCTTCTTCCTGCCAACCACTACAGGATTCCGCCCTTTCTCCAATTTGGAAAAAGACCGGGGCAGAGGACCAAGAGTGAGGGCCTCTCTCCTCACCTCTTCCTCTCAGATACACGAAGATGGCCACCAAAATCAAGTTGCATTGAAGAAATGATTGAAAAGGGAAAATTAAGAGAACTTCTATCCGGGCTTTCCTCGGATAAGTTTCTGCCAACTGCTTTAGACAGAATAGTCATCTGGCTGGAATCCAACCCATTGTTCTCTCCCTCCCTCCCCATCTCTTCCTTCAGCCTCCGAGGTGCCCATATTTTGCTTTGGAATCGGGTGTTACCCACAGTTCAGCATTACTTGCAGCTCTTCGGCCCCACCCACCATTTTGTGCAACGCAGCGCAACAGTGAGGCAATCTCGTCCTTGCGTGATTGTGCACTTCGGTCATTAGGAAGCCTGGTGGCTGGTTTAAAAAAGGAAGGTTTTCTATCAGCAAAGGGAGCCTGAGGCTTTTCATAGCCAATAGGCATCAGAAGGGGTGCTGAGCAATGGAGCTTCCATGTTCAAGGGCAGTGTACCTCGACATCTACAGCTACTGCTATGAGATGACCAGCCATCTCCATGGGTCCAATAAATCTCTATTTATCTAATGTTTCGGATACAGCAGGAACAGGTGGGGAGGCTGTTTCCATCATTCCTGGTTTCTAAAAATTCCCCCTAGAGTTACTATGTTTTCTATAGAAGCATGGTTAGGCTACTACTTAGTTGATTCTCTCATCATGCTCAGTGCTAGTAGGTTGCTGTTTGCTATAATGGGATACCCGAGTCTAAAATTGTGTGTTTACTATAAAATGAAAACCCAGCCTTAGAATTTAAAACGGTTTGAGCCTAGGATTTGGGAGTACTACAATAGAATTGCACGGGGTTTGTTTCATTCTAGAATAAGACCACGAAATCCAGGCTGCAATACTGCAGAAAAGGCATAGGTGGCAGCAAAGAGAAATGGGAAATCCTTTGCTGCCATCAAGCGGTCGCTTGGACCATTGCATCCCAGACTTTGCACCTCCATGCTTCATACATATGGAGTGAATTCATACACCATACTAAGCCAGGCTAAGAAATTATGGTCATATACAACAGTCTAAGCCAGTTTTTCTCAACCTTGGCAATTTTAAGGAGTGTGGACTTCAACTCCCAGAATTCCCCAGCTTGCTACAGCATGGTGGCTGGGGAATTCTGGTCTTTGAAGTCCATACTTCTTGCCAATATTAAGAAACTCTGGTCTAACTCCAAACCAACCAGTTCTCATTCCAATTTAATACAGGTATGTTGTACAACATCAGCCATAAAAAAAACAGCAATTCTTCCTTCTTGAGTAGCCTCCTCCAACATGGGCACTTTCTGGCCATGATTCCTAGAATTTTGAGGAACTCTGGGAGCTGAGGTCTGAAAGGCATCCATGATGGAGTAGACTACCCTAGATATTCTTCATTGGATCCTTGGTCTTGTAAAATGCCGCCTTCTGCTTTGGCTCCTGCTAGTCTCTTGGACTGCAAGGCGATCCAACCGGTCAGTCCTAGAGGAGATCAACCCTGACTGCTCTTTAGAAGGCCAGGTCCTGAAGATGAAACTCAAATACTTTGGCCACCTAATGAGAAGGAAGGACTCCCTGGAGAAGAGCCTGATGCTGGGAAAGATGGAGGGCAAAAGAAGAAGGGGACGGCAGAGAACGAGGTGGCTGGATGGAGTCACTGAAGCAGTCGGCCTGAGCTTAAATGGACTCCAGAGGATGGTGGAGGACAGGAAGGCCTGGAGGAACGTTGTCCATGGAGTCACGATGGGTTGGACACGACTTCACAACTAACAACAAAAAAAGAGATCACCAGAAGCACCAGATTCATCTTTTAGATGATTAATTGAATCTTTCAGGTTAGTAGAAGGCTACTTCAAGATGTATGGATTTCAGTGGCCGACTGGGGATCTCTGGGAGTTGAAAACCACTCATCTTAAAATGGCCAAGTTTGAAAATTGTGGTTTTAGGAGGCCCCGAGAGCTTTCCTTGACCAGCTGAAGAACGGAGACCATTGTGTGCAAAACAGGCCTCCTAAGAAGCCAAGCACAGTTCCTCACACCACCCCCTTTGCTCTGAGTGTTTGCATCTGACAATAGCATCTCCTATCAAGACTGCAGAAGTGTCTGTTCAGCACCCTGCCAACTTCTGCTTTTAGTTCTTGACTGAGTTTGCATTGCAGCACCCAGGTTTAGGGGTGGGGGTGGGGGTGCGTGTGCCAGATTCAGATTCTCCTCCACAAAGACCACATTGGAGCAAACATTTGTTTCGCAAGTCTCGGGAAGCTGCCTTGGAGGAATCCAAGATGTCCTGAACAAAGGCAACTCTGAGCATAGGCAGAGTGTGGTTTTGTTTTGTTTTTTCCTTCCCTCCCCCCCCCCCCCAAGCAAGCAGATGCAGACGTCCTTTGCTAGCCAAACGGTGCCGGGTAAATTTAAGAGGAAGCTTTGCAGGTGATCCTTGACTTACAGCAATTCATTTAGCAACCCTTTAAAGTTACAATGGCTTAATGAATGGCACTGGGGCAAGAAAAGGCTTAACGAAAGGTCCTTGTATTTACGACCCTCACAATACCCCTGCTAATAATGTGATCAAAATTCTGGTGCTTGGCCAAAAGGCATGTAATTATGACGGTTGCAGCATCCAAGGGCCATATGATCACCATGTTCAACCTTCCCAGCTGGATTCTGATCAGCAAAATCAATACGGAAAGCCGGATTTGTTTATATTGATTCACTTAACAATTGCTTAACAACCGTGGCCCAATATATATATATATATATATATATGTAAAAGTCACTTAACCACCTCATTGCTTAGCAATGGAATTCTGTTCCCAACTGCATTCATCATGGGAGGACTGTAATGATCCCAATGATATAAAGCATTATCTTAAAAGGTAAATTTGCTTGTGGGCACAACTCATTGTGCCCACGTGACACCCCTCCTGCGCGAGCTGCACTGGCTCCCAGTGGTCTTCCGGGTGCGATTCAAGGTGTTGGTTACCACCTTTAAAGCGCTCCATGGCATTGGACCCGGGTACCTTCGAGACCGTCTTCTGCCACCAGTAGCCTCCCACCGGCCAGTTCGCTCCCACAGAGAGGGTCTCCTCAGGGTGCCATCGGCCAAATTATGTCGGCTGGCAACACCCAGGGGGAGGGCCTTCTCTGTGGGAGCCCCTGCCCTCTGGAATGATCTGCCCCCAGAAATTCGTAAAATCTCTGATCTCCGTGTATTTCGCTGTGCCCTTAAACCTTGTTGTTCTGCCAGGCTGGGCTATCAATGTAAAGATTTTAATTGGTTTTAAATGGGATTTTAAATTTGGGGTTTTATAAATTGGGCCTATTATTTAATAATTTTAATTATTTTTAAATTTTGTCTGTCTTTGTGTTTTTAATTAGGCTGTACACCGCCCTGAGTCCTTCGGGAGAAGGGCGGTATAGAAATAAAATAAATAAATAAATAAATAAATTGTAACTCTCCTAAATTTTAGACTCTTTAAAAAATCTTTTTTTAAAAAAAAAAAAACCTTTATGTAAAAAATCTCAAAAGCCAGAGCTGTTGGCTTTCTGGTCACAAAATCTTTGCCTCGATTAGCTAGAAACCTCACAACTCCATGGGTGCATGACATCTTCCCTTCAGGGTTGGTCGTCTTACAGCTCAGTGTGTCGTGCAAAATCCAACCTTGTAGGGTTTGTTTAGGAATAACTGTTTTGTGCGCACGTAGAAAGTGAGTTGACTTCGCAACCGAGTTATGCGTCTTCAGTGATTGCAGCCTCCGCCTTCAGCAGGGCCACCTCCCAGTTCTGTGGTTTAAAAACCGAGAAAGAGTTGGCCTTATCAGCAAGGGCCTCGCAATTCTTTTCCTCTGGCGGATTATTGTACCGTAATTTCACTACAGGTCAGAAAGATGGGTGCAGAAGGGAACGGAGCTCCTACCTGCACGTTTAACTGTGATTTGAATGACGGAATTGAAGTTTCTTGCTGTTGCCTGTTTTATTTCAAGGATTGTCACTGGCAGGGAGAATCTTGCCATGTTTCAGACAGGCCACTGATGGCTGACAGTTGCATATTTACCATCCCCAAGGACAGCGTCATATTTTGCTTCAGTTCTTCCCCTATCAAATACACTAACTTTACAAGTCTTTTATCAGAATATATTCCTTTTTATTGCCTATGCCTGGTAGAATCAATCTTTCTTTCTCTTTCTCTCCCTCCCTTTTTCTTTCTCTTTCTCTCTCTCCCCTCCCTCTTTCTTTCTTTCTCTTTCTTTCTCTTCTTTCGTTCTCTCTCCCTCCCTCCCTTTTTTCTTTCATTCACCCCTGCCCACCTCCCTCTTTTCTTTTTCTCTTTCCTTTTCTCCTTTTTTCTCCCTCCCGCCCTAGAATCTTTCTTTTCCTTTCTTTCTCTCTCTCTCTCTCCCTCCCTCCCTTTTTCTCTCTCTCCCTTTCTCCCTCCCTTTTTTCTTTCTCTCTCCCCCCTCCCTCCTTTTTCTTTCTTCTTTTTCTCTCTCCCTCCCTCCCTTCCTTTCTTTCTCTCCTGCTCTCTTCCTCCCTTTTTTTCTTTCTTTTTCTTTCACTTTCCTTACTTTCTTTTCTTTCTTTTTCTCCCTCCCTCCCTAGAATTTCTTCTTTTTCTTTTTCTTTTTCTTTCTTTTCTTTTCTTTTCTTTTCTTTTCTTTCTCTTTTCTTTTCTTTTCTTTTCTTTTCTTCTTTCTTTTCTTTTCTTTTCTTTTCTTTTCTTTTCTTTCTTTTTTTCTTTTCTTTTCTTTTCTTTTCTTTTCTTTTCTTTTCTTTCTCAACTGAGCTGTATAGCTGCCACCTCCCTGCTATTTCCTGTGCCAAAGTTGTGTCACTGCCTAGGAATCCCAACAGCAGACGAGGCAGAGAGGTGAAAAATCACATTGTGTGGCCCTGGGAAACGTCAGCTATGTAATATTAAGTAAGAAAAAAGAAAGATCAAAAAGAAAGATAAAAGTGTAAGAGAGGAAAAGAAATAAAAGAAACTGGGGAGCTTTAGGCCACGGGCAGTCCTTGATGTATAACCATTTGTTTAATGACTGTTCAAAATTACAAGGGTGCTGAAAAAACTCAGTCCTTCCAACCGTTGCAGCATCCCCACTGTCATGTGACCAGATTTTGGAGACCAGCATGTATTTACAATGGTTGCAAGGTCCCAAGGTCACATGATCTCCCCCCGCCACCTTTCCAGGGAGCTTCCCATAGAAGCAAAGTCAAAGAGGGAAGATGGATTTGCTTAACACCTGTGTGATTCCCTTAATGACTGTGGCAAAAAGCCATAAAATGGGGTGCAACTCACTTAGCAACCACATTGCTTAGCAACAGCGTTCTGGTCCCAGCTGTGGTTACGAGTCGAGGACTAGCTATATCCCGTTCAATTTCTTTTCTGTAGGCAATTTCTCTCTCCTTCGTCACAATCACCCATTCCCCAGGTTTCTGCATTCAGGTCTGTGTTCCCTTTAAGGCCGGGCCAGTGGCGGGTTTCAAATTTTTTTACTACCGGTTGTGTGGGCGTGGCCTGGTGGGCGTGGCATGGCCTGGTGGGCGTGGCATGGCCTGGTGGGCATGGCCTGGTGGGCATAACAGGGGAAGGATACTGTAAAATCTCCATTCCCACCCCACTCCAGGGGATGTTTACTACAAAATCCCCATATCCTCCCGATCAGCTGGGACTTGGGAGGTAGAGAATAGATGGGGGCGGGGCCAGTCAGAATTTTTACTACCGGTTCTCCAAACTACTCAAAATTTCCACTACTGGTTCTCCAGAACTGGTCAGAACCTGCTGAAACCCACCTCTGGGCCGGGCCTGTTTAGAGGCAGGGAGGGCAAAATAGGCTCTCGCTGTGGGTCATAAGTCAAAGACTATCTATATTCCATTCATTTTCAGAATTTGCAAGATGATCCAATGAGCCAAGAACTCATTCCAGAATTCACTGCCTTCCGCTACGGGTCATATCAATGCACCCTCTCCCCTTCTACCACCAGAATCCTACCCACTCTAAAAAAGGGGGGGAAATATTCACAATCTTCAACAATTTCTAAATAATTGACAGAAATAGCATTTCTAGAGAATAATCTCCCAAGGGGGGGGGGGTCTCTCATTGTTAGAGTCGCTTGTTAAAATTCTTTCAAAGCTGCTTTATGGTGACTCTGGGTCTTTCTTTCTTCTATCGAGGCTGTTTGTTTATTTTTCTGCGCATCTTACCTGCCTGTTTCCCTGCTGGAATTATTCCCTGTTGTTCGAATAGATGTTTTGAACTAGAGAAATCCAGGTTACCGAAACAGACACAAGTAGCTTTCTTGCCAGGAGGTGACCGTAATATAAGAATGAAACGGAAGGAGTTTCTTACAACAGCCTTGGAGGCTGGGTGTGGTCAGAAAAGTCAAGATGGCAACTAGAATTGTATTTGCACAACAAAACGATGAAATTCCGTCTGAGGGGAAAGTCATTAAGAAAATATTAGAATGCGCAGAAATGGATAGACTAACTCTTACTATTAAGGATAAAGAAGAACCTGAATATTTTTTTGATATGGGACATATTTTATCAATGGCTAGACAACAGAAACAGAAGTTAGAACGGAGGAGATATAAAAAGAGGAAATGCTAAAGTGGAGAGTTGTTAAAGAAGATGATGTTAAGTATTATGGTTATTATATTATCGTATTATTATTTTATCAATACTATGGTGATGAATACCACAACAAATATGTATATTATGATTGTTTAAAAATAACTGTACCCAGATCACACAGTTTAATGAAAATTGAATGTTTTAAAACAAATAAAACACTTTTTTAAAAAAAGTCAAGATGGCGGACATGATGGGACCTTTGAAGAGGGTGGCCAAGCTCATAATGGCAATGACGCAACTGAAGCTCTGTTTTTCTAGATGCACTGGATAAAAAAAATAATAAGCAGAACTTGGATCTCACCATCCCCTCCATGCTGGCTGGGGAATTCTGGGAGATGAAGTCCAGAGAGGCCTTAATATTGCTAAGATTGAGAAACACCAATGGAAATTGACAGCAGGCATCTCCTAACTCTGCTGTCTGCTCCAAGGACATTCTTTGTTGGGATCAATCAGGATTATTATTTTTTTGGTCCACCCAGTCTAGGAATCTTGTCGGTCAGTTTGGACCCGCCGATAGGTTTCTTAGTAACATGCAAGCGACGGACTCTTTGATTCTTGATTCCCATTTATGTGAACAGCGCCGGAAATGAATAACCGGGTGTGGATTTCCTGCATGGAAAGATTGTGCTTTCCATTCAGGCCTCCAGGATGTTAAAACTAAAATCCTGAATTCAGATCCTTCATTCAAAAGCCTGCAGGGTTCACACAGGGATTGTGGGTTGCTTGTGGCTTGGTAGGTTGTAGGAATTTATTTACTGAATTTATATTACCGCCTATTTGCCCATGGTGATTCAAGGCGGCTTACATCATTTAAAACCACATTAAAAAACAATAAAACTAATAAAAGAATCAAATAGATTAATATAATAAAATCACCCCCATCCACCCTCCACCTCCTGCCCCGGCGACAGCAGATTGCACGAGCCATTTAATGGACTCCATCCTTCTCTGGGTTCCCCAGGCCCGCTGGCAGAACCAGGCCTTCAGCGCCTTCCGGAAGAGTGTTAAGAGTGGGGGCCATTCTAATCTCTGGGGGGATGATGTTCCAGAGAGAGGGAGCCACCACAGAGAAGGCCCTTCTGGGTCCCACCAGGTGTATCGCCCTCGGGGATGGGACCGGCAGCATTCCCTGCCTCCGCACTCTAATGGGTCAGGTAGATGTGACCAGCAAAAGACGGTCCCTCAGATAACTTGGTCCCAAGCCATGAAGGTCTTTAAAGGTGACAACCAGCACAGGAAGGGTGATAAACGAGCAATGCTGTCCCATTAAACAACAATACTGCTAAGTTGGATGTTACATGTTATGTGACCATCAGAATGGATTTAGGGTCTTTCAATCAGGAAATGGACTTGATCTCTCTTCAGTCCAATGTGGTAGATCTCCTCTGATTTTTCTTAATCGTCGCTCTCGTCTTTTCCCGTTACTTCCCTACCTTCTCCTGCAGGAGGCGCTGTCAGTTGTAAGTGAGGACCAGTCCATCTTCGACCCATCCTTTGCCTCCTCACACCTCTTGAAGACCGAAGTGTCTCCAGTGGAAGATTATGGGGGCAAGGAAGAGCCAGGATTGGAAGACCCCTCCTGGTCAGCCCAGGTCAATAGCCGAGGCCATATGGTGAAACAGGAGAACGAACAAGTCAATTGCTCCAGCAGGTTAGCAGCTTTGGAGGGCAGCAATCCAGCTTTCGGACTTATTTATTTCTTTGTTTCATTAGACCTTGAAAATAGGTGGACTTCAATGCCCAGAATTCCCCAGCCAGACATGCAGGCTGAGAAATTCCAGGAGTTAAAGTCTTACATATCTTCAAGCTGCTGAAGTTGAGAAACACTCCATTAAATCAATGTTTCTCAACCTCAGAAACATTAAACTGAGTGGACTTCAACTCCCAGAATTCCCCAGCCAGCCATGCAGCCATCCCCATACTGGCTGGGGAATTCTGGGAGTTGAAGTCCACAAAAGCTTTAAGTTGCTGAGGTTGGGAAACATTGCACTAAAAGTATGTCTGTCTGTCTGTCTGTTTGTTTGTTTGTTTGTTTGTTTGTTTGTTTGTTTGTCAAACATGTACAAGATAGCAAGTATAAGTATGAACCTAAACATGAACAAAGGAAGTATGTATAAATAAATGGAGACAGTAAGACAGGGACGGTAGGCACGCTGGTGCGCTTATGCACGCCCCCTTTACGGACCTCTTAGGAACAGGGTGAGGTCCACGGTAGACAGTTTGAGGTTGAAGCTGTGGGTTTGATATCCTGCCTTTATTTTGTAAAACTCAAATTGGCATCCATAATCGCCTTGTTTTTTTCATGAAAGCCACTCTCTGAGTGATTGCCCCAGAGACACTCAACCAGTTTCCATGCCTAAGAGAGAAGACAAAATCACAGCCTCCCAAGTTCTAGACTAGTCCAGCACCTTCCCCAACACACCACCACTGGATTTTGGACTGAACAAGAGGGACAGCCCAAAGAAATTGACGTTGCCTTCAGGGCAAACAGGTTGGCAGGCTTGATTGCTCTAGAAGATGGTGCTCCTAAATGCATCTCCTGCCAAAGGTTGAGGCTTGGATGAGTGGTTCTACAGCCTGTTTCTCAACCTTGGCAACTTTTAAGATGTCTGGGCTTCAACACCCAGAATCCTGGGAGTGGTAGTTCACATATCTTAAAAGTAGCCAAGGTTGAGAAACACTCGTCCATAGGATGAAAAGAGGAGATTTACAAGGGAGTCCCTCCTTGGCTTCACAACATCTATGGAGCCTTGGCGGATGCCCCACAGATGCCCACCTTGAGTGAAGACCTGCTACCCTCCTTCTCCTATATACCTACCTCTCTCTCTCTCCCAGCAGACAATCACCAGTGGAATGCAGTGCCACCCGCAGGAACAAAGTGGAAGCGGCGGTCGACACATCCCAAGTGTCCTACTCAACTGGATACCCCAATCAACGTAGTCCCCCCGTTTCTTCATCCAGAGAAGAGAAGGTCATTGTTCCAGCAGGTTAGTAGAAGATAGGTCCCTCCCCACCATTTGAAGATTCTGTCTTGTTCCACCAGATCTCACACCTTCCCTGTTGCACCCCAACTCAGCAGCTTCCAAGAGCTGCTTTACGTCCCCTGGCTGTGGACCTCTTCGCTTCTTACTCCAAACTCTCCTCTCCCTCACAGATCCGGGTGTTTGGAGCTGCGACCACGTCCGTCAGTGGCTGGACTGGGCGGTGAAGGAGTATGGCCTTCCCGACATCGAAACCAGCCTCTTTCAGCACATAGATGGAAAGGAGCTCTGCAAATTGGGGAAGGAAGGGTTCCTACGCCTCACTTCACCTTACAACACCGAAATCTTGCTGTCTCACCTCACCTACCTGCGCCAAAGTAAGACCATGAACAAGCTCAGGGATGGGGGGGGGGGGGGGAAACCCGGTGATGTGATGCCAGAGGAGTTGTCTCTGCTGCATGGTGAGAATCTAAATCCTAACATAAATTTGGAGAATTTATTAGATTTTTTTTTAATCCCGCACCTTCATTACTTTATATATAAGGTGGTGAACATATCTAATACTCCTTTCTCTTCCCATTTTTCCCACAACAACTTTGTGAGGTGACATGGGCAGGGTGTGAGAGTTATTAGCCCAGTCACTCAACCGCTTTCAATGCTGAGATGGGACTAGAACTCACTGTCGCCTGGTGATTGACCCAAAGTCAATCAACCGCTTTCAATGCTGAGGTGGGACTAGAACTCACTGTCGCCTGGTGATTGACCCAAAGTCAATCAACCACTTTCAATGCTGATGTGGGACTAGAACTCACCATCACCTGGTGATTGGCCCAAAGTCACTCAACCGCTTTCAATGCTGAGGTGGACTAGAACTCAGTCGCCTGGCGATTAGCCCAAAGTCAATCAACCGCTTTCAATGCTGATGTGGGACTAGAACTCATCATCACCTGGTGATTGGCCCAAAGTCATTCAACCACTTTCAGTGCTGAGGCCAGACTAGAATACACCATCGCCTGGTGATTGGCCCAAAGTCACTCAACCGCTTTCGATGTTGAGGTGGGACTAAAACTCACCCTCTCCTGGTTTTTAGGTCTTCACCACTACACCAAACTGCCTCCGTTTGAATCCCATCATAAAACCCGTTTACTTCTGTAAGCAAAACACTGCTGGTTCTCCATAATCCTGATCTATCATTAATTTTTTAAAACCTTGCACCAAGTTCGGTCATTTAATCTGTCACTGGAACTTTCTGCAAATTGGGCTTTGTGTTGCTGTTGTTTTCTTAAAGGGGAGGGATATTGAAACAAAATGGAGCTTTTTCCTTTTCTCATCATTCCTTCTTCTTTTCTTTCCTTCTTCTGCCAGGCAGTCCCACTTTCACTTATCCGTCTGCACCGGTGATCACCCAGCAGCCTCCTCCGCCTCCACCAAGGGTCCAAGTCAAATCTGGTGAGTTCATACCGTGTTTTCCCCAAAACAAAACCAGGTCTTATATTAATTTTTGCTCCTAAAGACGCATTATGGCTTATTTTCCGGTTAGGTCTTATTTTGGAGAAAATACAGTACTAAACGCCTCCGTCTGGTTGACAATCTTAACTGGGGCTTATTTTGGGGGTAGGGCTTATATTACGAGCATCCTGAAAAATCATGCTAGGACTTATTTTCCAGTTGGGTCTTATTTTTGGGGAAAGAGGGTAACAGAAACTTACAGATTCATTTCAAAGGGCAGAACAGTGAGAAGAGGAAGTGTGGCTAGGTTGGTAACAATTGCTTGCTTTCTTAGTAACCATTCACCCTGGAGTTTTTCACTCATTTTATTACTTTTGGTTTGCAGCAAAAAAAAAAAAAAAAAAAAAAAGGCCTCATGGGGAACAATGGTTTGGCTTCACAACCACTGCAAAAAAGATTGTAAAATCAAGTGCGGTCACACGATGGCCTGCTTTACAATCACAACGACAACCGGGCCTTTGAACTTGTTGTATCTTCTCCATCCACATCAGTGTTTCTCCAACTTTGCAACTTTTTTTTTTTTTAATTTGATTTATATGCCGCCCTTCTCCGAAGACTCAGGGCGGCTTACAATGTGCTCAGCAATAGCCTTCATACTTTTGTATATTTATACAAAGTCAGCTTATTGCCCCCACAAACTGGGTCCTCATTTCACCTACCTTAGAAAGGATGGAAGGCTGAGTCAACCCTGAGCCTTGGCGAGATTCGAACCCTGCAGTAATTGCAGGCAGCTGGTCTTAATAAGCTTAATAACAGGGTGCCTTAAACCCCTGTACTACCAAGGCTCTTAGCTGGGAAGTTCTGGGGGTTGAAGACCACCCAATCTTAAAGTTGCCTAGGTTTAGAAACACTGATCTAAATGGTGGTGGTGGTGTTTTTTGCCTAATATGTCATCTTTGTTCTTCATTTGATGTAGAGTCTGCCTATGATGAAATCCGAAGAAGCAGCTGGGGCAGCAGTACGGTAAACACCACTCCCAAAGGTATTTATTTTTTATTTATTTTATTATTTTATTAATCATATTTCTATGCCGCCCACTCTCCAAGGACTCTGGGCGGCTTACAACAATCGACAGTATACTAAATAGCATATTGCCCCCAACAATCTGGGTCCTCATTTTAGCCACCTCGGAAGGATGGAAGGCTGAGTCAACCTTGAGCCGGTGAGATTTGATCTGCTGATCTGCTGAACTAGCAGTCAGCTGAAGTAGCTGCAGTACAGCACTCTAACCACTGCGCCACCTCGGCTCTAGGTATAGCTCCAAATTTCACTCATACATCTTGAATTATATCGTCCTGTGATTTATTTAGGTTTTGTTTAGTGTAAAGAGCAGTGGTTAGAATGCAGTACTGCAGGTTACTTCTGCTGACTGCCAGCTGCCTGCAATTTGGCAGTCCGAATCTCACCAGGCTTAAGGTTGACTCAGCCTTCTATCCTTTCGAGGTCGGTAAAATGAGGACCCAGATTGTTGGGGGCAATACGCTGACTCTGTAAACCGCTTAGAGAGCGCTGTAAAACACTGTGAAGTGGTATATAAATCTATGTGCTATTGCTATGCTATTGCTAATGTGCCAAGCTGACTACCATGATTTGCAAGCCACATTCCAGGATTTCGTTATGCAAACTCAGTCAATTATTGTTTGTTCCATGAACCAGATCAAGGCTTAAGCCACTGTGAGCTTAGGTTGTGTCGGGGTTCACACCAGCTGGTAGACTGGGCTACAGTGGAGTTAGGTAGCTTGTGTGGACCTAATCATTGTACTGTGCATGCCTGGATATTGGGGAAGTTAAAATCAAACCATACTACATTCTGGAGTTGTCTGAAGTGTAATTGGTGCTTTTCAAGAGAGACTGGATTTAGATGTTTTTTCAAAGAGAATCTGCCAAGGTAGCAATTAGGTTCAACCAGTGGTGGGATTCAAATAATTTAATAACCGGTTTTCTGCCCTAATGGCTGGCTGGGTGGGCGTGGCCATGGTGGGTGTGGCCATGGGTGTGACAGACAGACTCCTGCACCCCTCTGGGAGCAAAAATGGGCCACAGGGGGCGGGGGGCACCCTCCAGTGCATTTTGGGCCTAGCAGGCCTCCCTGCAGCCTCCTGGGAGCAAAAACAGGCCATGGGGGGAGGCCATGCTGACCCCCCCATGCCCCATTTTGGGCATAGTAGGCCTCCCTGCACTTACCTGGGAGCCAAAACGGGGCACGTGGAGACTCCTGGAAGGGGCGGGGCCAGCCAGCAATTTCACAACCAGTTCACCTGAACCGGCCCGAACCAGCTGAATCCCACCGCTGGGTTCAACAGCTGTTTCTATGATACAAACTGTGATCACGTAACATACGTGATCTGATTACTGAATTAGGCTACAGCCTTAATTTGCAGAATAGTTTGAGCCATAATCTAATGATTATGTTAGGGTTGTTAGGGTTAGGTTAGGGTTGTGTAGCGTGCGAGGATACAAATGAGCAAGCTAAAACTAACACTACTCAAAAATAGTATGCATAGAATCCGTATTGCTAAGCCAATTAAATACCCAGATAACATGATGTTTATTAAGCACTGAAAAATGTAATTAATGGAAAATTAATAAATTTTTTTTTTAAAAAAAAAAAAGTAGTATGCATGTGTGAATGTAAGCACTCTGTCTCTGATTAAAGGTATTGTGTGAACACTGTCAGGAAGTCAGAGTTTCTCTCTCTGTGTGTCATATGATTGGTTTATAGTCTGCTTGACAACTTTTAACATGTGTGGACTTCAAATCTCAAGAATTCCCCAGTCAGCAATGTCCAGACATAAAGTTATCAATGTTGAGAAACACTGGGTTGGTGGGTTGTATAACCACATCCACCACCACCAGCCCGAAATTGGAGTGAAGCATGTAAACTCTGCTGTACCATTGAGGTTCTACTTTCCTTGCAGAATTGGAATTTGCAATTTCCCACTCGGTGCCCAGTTAATGAGGACTATGAATGCAATCACCTTAATGCATTTGTCTTCTGCACATGGATTTATCTGGTTCCTCTGAAACATGGGTGTCAAATTCAATTTCATTGAGGGCCGCATCAGGGCTGTGGTTGACCTCGGGGGGGGGGACGCGGAATGGCCAACTGGGTGGGTGTGGCCAACTGGGTGGGCGTGGCCAGCTTGACACCACTCCCCAAACTACTGGCGTGTGTCATCTTCACATTGGGTAGACCAGACTGAAGCTACGCTGGCTTGATCTTTCCTCTTTGCACTGGGTATACCAGGACGGCCCCATGGGCCGAATCCAGCGCATGGGCCTTGAGTTTGACACTTTATAATGTACAGGTGGGGAGAATGAAGGGACCCTTGGTCTGATCCTGCTTGGCTTCCCCCAAACAGTGGGATACCGGGACATCCCGGGCTAAAGAAATGACATCACAGCCGCCACTTAGTTCTGCTTATTTTCATCTTCTACTTTGAAGGTTCTCCACCGCAGATCCAAACGGTGAGCCGGATCCCAGATTCTACACGCATGGCACCTGGTAGGCCGATACCGCTGGCTCCTTTGTCCTCCACCATCTTCTGCATTTCTTTGGCGTTTCACATCAGCCTGCATTCCTCTGCCTTTACCAGGGGCACGATGCATAAGGCTCCGGCAAATATTTGTATGCCTTGCCATGCAGGAAAACAGCTTCTGTTTGTGCTTCCCCTCCCCTCCTCTCTCTCGGGAGCAAATTAATTGCTTTGAAATTAGCTGCTAACCCAGAAGTTGTTTTTTTTTTTTTTAATTTGATTTATATGCCGCCCTTCTCCGGAGACTCAGGGCGGCTTACAATGTGCTAAGCAATATGCTTAGCACATTGCTCAGTATGGCAATGAGAGTAATGCACCCACTTCTTGATCGTATGTTTGGCCTGTACCATTTCATCTGGAGAGGGGAAAGGGTTAGCTAATTATCTGTACTCCTTGCTCCCAGAAAGCAAGCATGACAAGCTAGCAAGTAGAGCCATATAAGATATCAGTTGTGTCAGTTGCAACTTGTCTGCTGGATTGTAGCCTGAATCAGAGGGCTATCATAGCAACTAGGATAGGGCTAGGAGAGAGAATTTGTGAGCTCTTCCAAATATGGGGAGGGGATCCCCTCCAATGCACCCCGTTCATTCAATTGCATCCAATTCGAGTTCCTCTTATTTCCTTCTTCTTCCCAGTAGATCCATACCAAGTCCTTGGGCCCACTAGCAGCCGCTTGGCAAACCCAGGTGAGCCATCCATCTTTCGTCCTGGGGGTGGTGGTGGAACATTTAGCATCCAGCGGTCAGGCCGGAGAAGGAATGCCTTCTCTCTGCCTGGAAAAGCAGTCAATGGACTGGGAGACTTCACCCACCGACAGACGGCGGGAGAAGTCTACTTTCAGACTTGCAAGGTTTTTGTTAATGTAGAACTTAAAATAAAAGTAGAACGAGCTCATCTGGTTCCGTTCACCTGTCTGGTCTACTTGAGAAAGTTGCCAACTAGCCCCCCCATCCCCACCCAACCCCCAAGATCTCTCTTGGCCCAGCAGAAGGTGGGTTGGAGTGTGAGCGCCTTGGTCATCCCAGGAACAAGCGGAGGTCGATGCTCAAAGAGTCATTCTGTCTCCGACAGGTAGCGGTCAGATCCAGCTGTGGCAATTTCTCCTGGAGTTGCTCTCGGACAGCAACAATTCCAGCTGCATCACCTGGGAGGGGACCAACGGTGAGTTCAAGATGACGGATCCCGACGAAGTGGCGCGACGTTGGGGCGAGCGCAAGAGCAAGCCCAACATGAACTATGACAAGCTGAGCCGGGCGCTGCGCTACTACTACGACAAGAACATCATGACCAAAGTGCACGGCAAACGCTACGCCTACAAGTTCGACTTCCAGGGCATCAACCAAGCTCAGCAGGGGCAGCCGGGTGAGCCAGCCCTTTACAAATACCACCACACGGAACTGCCTTACCTGCCCCCCTACCACCAGCAGAAGGTGGGCTTCGGCCTGGGCCATAGCACACAGATGCCCGCCTCAACCTCAGGTTTTTTCGGCCCACCTGCCCCGTATTGGAATTCCACAGCGGGAAACCTGTACCAGAACCCCCCTGTGTCCAGGCAGGCTACCAACCACTTGGGCTCTTTCTTCTAATCTCCAGAAAGTCCTGGAGCTACCTGAACTTCTACCAGAAGATCTCATTATACAAACATCCTACCACACCTAGAAACTGGGATACAGGGAATATCATATTGAACGTATTTGTGGCCATCATGAATAAAGAGGGCAGGGAGGAGAGCAGTACCACTCCCCGCCACCAGCAGGCGCTGTTCTGCTGCGCTACCAAAATAATTGTGTGATCATCTTCTAATCCACTCACGGACTTAAGGTGGAAGACTTTTACCAGCCAGATTTTGTGCTATCAACGCCTGAATTTTGCAGAGATAGGCCGGATCTCAGAATTATAAGAGACGCAGATGAGTTGCCTCAGCTTGCTTAATTCCCCACCCCCACCCGCCATCTAGTATTACACCATGTACATTACGGAAGCAGGAGTGATATATTTCTTTGTATATGAAATGGAGGCAAGGATGAGGTTCTCACTTTACGCCAGGGTTCCTCAATCTTAGCAACTTGAAGTTGTGTGGACTTCAACTCCCACAATCCCTCATCCCCTCAGCATGCTGGTTAACATCTTGCATCCTGACTGGGGAATTCTGGGAGTTGGTATCTACTCATCTTCAAGTTGCCAAGGTTGAGAAGCATTACTTTGGCTATTACATTACAGTCATTTTTAATCTTTTCAGAAGTGGAAATCCTGTCTAGCCCAAGTGTCCAACGTTTTCCCTCTGGTGCTGCTGTGAGCCATTAAAATACTTCAGTTACAGCACTAGAAGGCTTTTGGGAACTGCCAAAACCTGAAAAATTATAGTTCAGAGTTTTCTTTAGTCAGATTTATTAAAACGTATGGGGGATAGCAAGAATTCCAGGAACTTTTCTCAATTTAAAACCAGTATCTCTCTTAAGTATTTTAAGGAGATTTTCTGATCCCCCTCCCCCCCTAAAGGGACTAAAGGGTCCCTTTAGTAATATAATGGGAAAACTTGCAGCTGTTTTCAGCAGGGCCTTCTGTATCATTTTCAGTTTGGAGACCAACTCTTCCAAATTCAATTTCAAATAAGGACCAAATTCAACAGACTTGCTTTCTCAAAACGAGAACATTCCAGAGGTGTGGACCTAAGAGGCCCATAATTCCCAGCTAGCTAGTTAAAACGTTTATTCTTTTGGAATTATGGAAATTGTTGTTCCAATGCATCTCAATTGGTCCAGACTGGCAAAGATTGGAAGTTCTTGGGGAAAGAAAGAAGCAAAAAGTAACTATAGTTCTGTTTGCTCTTATAAAGTGTTAATTTTCCTTGGAATTTCAGAACTTTTTCATATGACGACAATGGTGTGTGTGTGTGTGTGAACGGACTCTGGACTCTTTTCACTCATAATACAGATGGCTCAATGGAAGCACAATAAGCGGATAAACTACTGAAGCTGTAGGGTGGACTGAACAGGAAAAACATGGCCCTAACCCTAACCCTAGAAAGAGCTACCTGCAAATTTAAAACGAACAGTACGGTTACTGTGCTAGCTTTCTATTTATAGGAATACCTCAGTATTATTATTATACACACTGGAATGCACCACTTCTAGGCTGCAGTAGCATCGTACTCTATGATCCTATGGGTATCAAGTCAAACAGTCAGGCAGCGATGGTGTAACGAGCAGTTGCGTGTACAGAGACGAAAGGATCTTGCTCCAACAGAATAGCATTTCTCAACCTATTCTGCGGCGTTAAAATGCGTGGACTTCAACTCCCAGAATTCACCATTCCCAGCATGTTGGCTGGGGAATGCTGGGAGTTGAAGTCCACACAAGTTAAAGATGCTGAGGTTCAGAAACACTGCTGTGGAGCAAAGGGTTCACGTACCAGTGTGTCCTGGTGTGTCCCATTTCACTTAGAGCAGAGGTCTTCAAACTTGGCAGCTTTAAGACTTGTGGACTTCAACTCCCAGAATTCACCCTTCCCAGCACGTTGGCTGGGGAATGCTGGGAGTTGAAGTCCACACAACTTAAAGATGCTGAGGTTCAGAAACACTGCTGTGGAGCAAAGGGTTCACGTACCAGTGTGTCCTGGTGTGTCCCATTTCACTTAGAGCAGAGGTCTTCAAACTTGGCAGCTTTAAGACTTGTGGACTTCAACTCCCAGAATTCTCCAGCCAGCATAGCTGGCTGGAGAATTCTGGGAGTTGAAGTCCACAAATCTTAAAGCTGCCAAGTTTGAAGACCTCTGTTTTAAGAGCCGCTCTAAAATCATTTGTCTAGACGGCTTCTGAGCCATCTGAAGTCCACAAGTCTTAAAGCTGCCAAGTTTGAAGACCTCTGATTTAAGAGCCTCTCTAAAATCATGTGTCTAGATGGCTTCTAGACAAACCCCAACGAGTGTAGAACCTCTAATGAGAATGCACCACTGCCCAAGACAGATCGCTTTGCTACTAAATAGTTCTTATCAATGACGATGCTTCTCTTTTAAAAAAATATTTTTCCCCAGAGTTTAAAGAACTATTTTTCTAGTTTTAAATGTTGAAAATTCACTCGTTGAGAGGTAGGACTGTTTTGCCTGGTGGAAGAAACGGCTCAAGTTTTGCAACTTTGATGTATGGACACTCTCTATGTGCACAAATCAGGATTTAAACAAACTTTTAAGTATTTATATCATTCCAAAGATACAGTGACACACACATACCCCAGCCCAGGTGGAAGGAATGACTGTTCCGCAGAAAATATTCTTTTACTCCAGGGGTGTCAAACTCAAGGCCCAGGGGTGCTTAGATCTGGCCCACAGGACCACCCCATGTGGTGGGACAGCGAGGGACCAGCCCATGGTGCCTCTGCCAGTGAAAACAGAGCTTGGGAGGGGGCTGCAGACAGCTCTCCTGAGCGCCGTTTTCACTGGCAGAGGGTTGCAGGAGGCCATCGCAGCCGAAAACGGAGCTCAGGAGGCCATTTTTGCTGGTGCAGCACTCAGGCTTCCCCAGGCGACCCCGACACGAGTGACGTTGAGCTGGTCATACCCCCCCTGGCCCCCCCAAGGTCAAACACAACCCTGATGCGACCCTCAACGAAATCGAGTTTGACACCTCTGCTTTTGGACTCAATATTTACAACATACAGAGTATAGGTTTGCCCTCGACTCACGAATTTGAGCCCCAAATTCCTGTTGCTAAGCAAGACCATCATCGAGTGAGTTTTGCCCCTTTCATGCCGTTAAGGTTGTAAAGCGAGTCACACTGCAGTTGTTTAGTTCATAACACGGTTATTAAGGGAGTGATGTCTTCCCCATGGACTTTTGCTTGTCAGAAGGTCGCCAAATGACACTGCAACCGTCATAAATACATCCCAGTTGCCAAGTGTCTGAATTTTGATCACGTGACCATGGGGATGCTGCAGTGGCTATAAAGCGTGAAAAAAAGATCATAAATCACTTAAGTGCTGTTGTAAGTTTGGGTAATCAAATGAATGGTTAAGGACTACCCAAATTATGGAACCTCAGGATAGTGCCTGCAGCCCGCAAAACCACATCTGCATCAATTTAACTACCTTTTGCAACACAGAGATGTACAATACTGCACTTAACTTTTTGTGAATATTTTCCCCTCTCCAATGCAACCACACCCCCACTTCTCTGTTCTAGAACTCTTTTATCGTTTTGTACTGGTTTACTGTGTATTAAAAGTTGTGTTGTGATTTAACTGCGCTGTGGAGTTGATGGGCGAGTCACAGGAACACTTGGGTGACGGAGGGGAAAACACCCTGGAAGGAATGTGGGGAACGTGCACGTCGGTGAGAGTGCAAGGACCACAATGTACGACATCATCAAATGCTGCAAGTAAATGGATTCGTGCCAGATGTTAGGGCACAAAGAGGGAACGGCGGACTTTTGTGATGCTGGGACACATCGTTTTGGCATCGTTAAGGTTTGCTGCAGACGCTGCCACTGAGGAACTGCGTAATAGCAATTGCACTTAGACTTATATACCGCTTCACAGGGCTTCACAGCCCCTCTCTAAGCGGTTTACAGAGTCAGCCTATTGCCCCCCAACAATCTGAGTCCTCATTTTACCAACCTTGGAAGGATGGAAGGCTGCGTCAACTTTGAGCCGATGAGGATCGAACTCCAGGCTGTGGGCAGAGTTTAAACCTGCAATACTGCATTCTAACCACTGCATCACTGTGGCCCAGTAAGCTTTCAATTGATAATGGAAAATAAACATAGCTCAGGTTTGGCTCTTTGTGAGGTTGGCATTCTTACCTATGCTGAAGTTAACCCACTTAGGTTACTAAGAAAGATAATGAAATGTAAAAGGTAAAATGAAATGTCTATAAGGTAAAATGAAATGGCTCAGAAAATCCCATTAATTTTCCCATCAATTTTCCAAGTGTTTTCATTTCTTCTCTCACTGACTTTTATACCTTACACGTAGGGCTGACCAGAGAGAAGGCTGGTGTGGATCCATAAGCTAAAAAAAAAAGAAGAATCCATCCATTCTTGAGACTTCTTTCAGATTTAATCCTCAAAACTATTTCCCTAAAGCCTTTCACCTAAACCAGTATTTCTCCATTTTGGGAACTTACAAAGGATGTGTAACTTCAACTCCCAGAATTCCCCAGCCAACACTGGAGTTGATGTCAAGTTCCTAAGGTTGAGAAACTCTGGTTTAAGGATATAATCCCAGTTGGTAGGAAGGCACTAAAGGTCATAGAAACCTCTACCTGGGGATTTTGGGAGGGTTTACACAATCTGGTTTAAGACATAATCGCAGTCCGTGTTTGCACTGTACAGAAATATGAGAATTGTGGGCACTCTGTTGTCAAGAAAGCTGATCTGACCCAAATTTTCACAACGAAGAACCTCTCAAATTTGCTCATGGACTGCTTGCTAAAAGAAAAGAGATACCACCAGGGGTGAAATCCAGCAGGTTCTGACAGGTTCTGGAGAACTGATAGCGGAAATTTTGAGCAGTTTGGAGAACTGGCAAATACCACCTCTGGCTGGCCCCCGAGTGGGGTGGGAATGGAGATTTTGCAATCCTTCCCCCAGGAGTGGGGAGGGAATGGGGATCTTTCCCCTACCACGCCTACCAAGCCACACCATGCCCACCAAGCCACGCCTACAGAACCGGTAGTATAAGAATTTGGATTTCACCACTGGATACCACCTCTTTTAGCTGATATGTGGGGTGGGGGGGGAGGGAGAGAACCACCTTATTTGGGGACTTGCAAAAATCAGGAACTGTTTTCTGGTTTTGTTTATTAAAAAAAAAACACCATATAGCTATAGCCTCTCTCACTATAGCTGAGCATCTTCTAAAGCAGTTTCACATTTCTTTAAGAGCTAGTTAAGCCCAAAGGAATTTTTTTCAGCTTTTTATAATCTTTCAACCCCTTCCACCTCCTGCTCGCTTATTTGTTTGGTCAATGGAATTTCATCTGTCTGAACAGCTGCTGCCTGCCCCCATAAATCTCCTCCCCAATTAGGGTCAAAGCTCCTGCTTTTCCAAGCTTCTCCCATCTGCTTCCTGCTCTTTGGCTGTTTTTCCTGTTTGCTCAGCCCTAGGATAATACAAACACCTCCTCTAAGACACGCAGAGCACAAAGAGAAAGAACAATGCAGCAGCCACAGCTTGGGGGGGGGGAGGCTGCTTCCCTTCTGACCCCCCTCCCACCCTCTCTCAAAAAGCTCCCCCTTCTCACTGAAAATAACAAACATTTTCTATTGTCTACCATTTCTCTGATAGATGCAGACCAAATGGACAAGTCTGCATTCAGCACGCTTCCTGTCCCCAACCTCACCGTTTCATTTGGAAGGTGGGGAAGGATTGCCGCCATTTTTTGTGTCCATTTCAACTACACCCTTACTCAGCACCTAATTCTTTTAACTAGATATGCCAAGCTGTGGGTGCCCAGAGTCAACAGCACAGCTAACACAGGACAGCTGAAAAATGAGGGGCTACAGAACTTATGGAATTTTTTTTCAACATTGCCGGAGTACAATGCAAACCGGCCAAAGCTACAAGCGTACTACATCCCTACCGCTTTTATACCATTTTACTTAGCTCCAAACAATTTGTCTGTTTCTACATTAGCATGTTCTGCATGTGCTTTTAGTGTGATGTGTGAATTACGGTATTTTTCGGAGTATAAACACACCTTTTTCCCCCCTAAAAGAGGCTGAAAATTTGGGTGCGTCTTATACTTTTTTTCAGCTTTTTTTCAGCCCTATCGAGGCGCTAGTGAGTGAAGCATCATCCCAGCTTTGCCTGCTCCCTCGACTCGACTCTCCCGCTGTGCTTTAACAAGGCGCTAGTGAGGCGCGATCACGCTTTGCTCGGACTCTCAGCTGTGCCTTAGAAGCTGTTTTTTATCCCCAAGCAGGGGATAAAACCCAGCAAACTAATGTGCTGAAGAAGACCAGACCAAGGACGCTAGCCAGATGAGTACCTGGTAGGCAGATTTTTTTCCCCTATTTTCCTCCCCAAAAACTAAGCTGCGTCTTATACTCTGAAAAATATGGTAAGTCCTAGTATGACCTTTCCAGGAAGAATAGTCTTGGTGTATTCTGATCAAGTTGAATATTCCAAGCAGGGTGGATGAAAATCGATGATTTTTAAAATAAAAAAAAATCAGATTTTTTTTTATCAAATTTATTTTAATAAAATGCTTTTGAAGTAAAAAATCTATCTAAAGATAGTTTTCTATTTAAGATACATTAATTTAGTTTATTCAGCATGAAATGGAGCTCAGTTAAGTAGCACGAGGCTGTATATTCTGCAATACTGGGACTGTCGGTGAGTCAACAGCGGGTCAAAGGAGGAGCCACTGCAGGATGAAAATGACAGTTTCTCTTTAAAAATTACGATTTAAATCAAGCTGATTTAAATCAAGCCTTTTTTACTAGTGATTTAAATCGTGATTTAAATCGACTTGATTTAAATCAAACCCACCCTGATTCCAAGGGTCTTTATAAAATGATTCAACTTTGCAGATAACATTGCTCACCAATATGCTTAACATATAACAAGTAAGAGCCACGGTGGCGCAGTGGTTAGAGTGCAGTACTGCAAGCTACTTCTGCTGATCACTAGCTGCCAGCAGTTTGGCAGATCAAATCTCACCAGGCTGAAGGTTGACTCCGCCTTCCATCCTTCCAAGGTCGGTAAAATGAGGACCCAGATTGTTGGGGGCAACATGCTGACTCTGTAAACCGCTTAGAGAGGGCTGTAAAGCACTATGAAGCGGTATATAAATCTAAGTGCTAATACTATTGCTATTGCTAAGGAAACATTCTATTACGGGGTAATCGGAGGGTTCTGAGAAGGGAGTCTGACTTCAGCAATACATGGAACAGGCTCACATTGAAATCTACCTAATTTCAAACAGAGCTCTGCTATGCTCCAGAAAATAACATTTTGTAAGCTTCTAGAATTAATATGAAAGTTGTGTTCTGGTCATGTTTGGTCCAGCATTTTATTTACTACAGAGGGTTGACCAAACTGCTGTTGCAAAACCTACAAAGCAGGACTCCAAAGGCCATGAAACTCTTTCCCTCGACTTCCCCAACAACTGTCTGTCTCTGGAAATATAAAATCTATAAGCAGATTCTTACCACCACCAGTCCGAAAATCAAGGTAGCCTCAAGAAAACAAGATTCTTTAGGTAAGGGAAAGATAACAAGAGTTAAATATAATAATAATAAAAAAAGAAGAAGCATAAATTTATTGACTTAGCACAAAAGTTATTTCCCCTCAAAACACACCCAGAAGACTCTACAAGTTGTGGTTTCTTAACTATCAAACCAGGAAAGCCAGTTAAGTCTGGGGAACGGGGTGCAAAGCACACAATGCTTCCATGCATGTGAGCCTCAGGCCGGGGAGGGGGACTGTGCTATCCCAAGCCCCTCTCCACTGCCCAAGTTCTCAAAATCTGCATCTTCTCCAGCAGGCCCAGAGCTCAGTTCCTCAGCTTTGGGTGAATGGCTGAAGCACAGTCCCAGCGACTGCTGTCCCGTTACCTGAGGCCCAGCTTCTTCTTCTCTTTCTGTTTCTTGCGCACAATGTCGATGTTGCGATCCTTCCACATGCTCTTGCGCAGTTTAATGGGCCGGCTGCCCACGTATTTTCCTGCCGCAAAAGAACAAGAAACGGTGTGAAGGTGGGGGACCAGAGTGGATAAAAATTGATGATTTTTTTAAAAAATCAATTAAAAAAAATCAATTAAAAAAAAATTAAATCAGATTTTTTAAAAATTTAAATCAAATTTATTTTAATAAAATGCTTTTGGAGTAAAAAAAAATCTATCCAAAGATAGTTTTCTATTTAAGATACATTAATAATTTAGTTTATTGAGCAGGAAATGGAGCCTAGTTATGATGCACGAGGCTGTATATTCTGCAATATTGGGACTGTTGGCGAGTCAACAGCGGGTCAGAGGAAGAGCCCCTGCTGCGAGACAGAGATGACCGTTGCTTTTTAAAAATTATGATTTCAATCGAGTTGATTTAAATCAAGCCTTTTTACTAGTGATTTAAATCATGTTTTACATCAAGTTGACTTAAATCAAATCCACCCTGGTGGGGACGTTTAATATGATGCCTGTCTGCTGAAGCCAGGCATTAACCCAAGCTTCTGTCATCTTGGGATGGAAGTACCCCTAATATCTAAGGGCAGCTATAAGGGGGAGGGAAGTCCGCAATTACCTGGAAGGTATCGAGATGAAGCTGGCAAATGTAATTTACCTGCACAACTAGGTTAGCTGGGTTCATGTATTACACCCAAGTGATCGTGTGGCTTATTTCCTTCGGAGTTATCGGTCATATTACCTTCGCTATTGAGGAATGTGAAACTGTAATTAATGGCTTAGAGATCACTTGGGCTACAGGGGTGCATTCCATCAGCCAGTTAAACAAACCATACTTTATTCTTATGTAGGGACCACATCATTAAAGGATAACTGCAATGTGGGAATTGACTTGAATTCCCTAAAATGGAACAGATGCAATTTAGCACAACTTTTTTAAAAAAAACAAGCAGACTTTGTATGGAGCTATACTTCAGATTGGGAGTTACCGTATTTTTCGGAATATAAGACGCATCTTTTCCCCCCCAAAAAAGAGGGTGAAAATCTGGGTGCGTCTTATACTCCGAATGTAGCCCTGCCCAGCCTCCCAGACAGAGATTTCAGAGGCTGAAAGAAGCCTCTGAAAACTTCAGAAAAAAAGGCTCAGAAACGACACTTCAGAAAAAAAGCCTCTGAAAGGCTTTTATCTAAAATAATATGGCAAGCAACAAAAGAAGAATCAGTAAAGGTTCTAACCAAACTATGCTAACAAATCTGGAGAATGACACAGATCAGAAGAGGTTAATCTATATACCGATACCAAAGAAAGGAGATTGAACAGAGTAGATACTCCTTCAGAATAAAAGCCTCTGAAAGAAGCTTCAGAAAAAAAGCCTCCATACAGAGCTTCAGAAAAAAAGCCTTTTTTTCTGAAGCTCTATTTCAGAGGCTTTTAGAGGCAGAAAAAAAAGTTGTTTTTTTCTGAAACAGAGTTTCAGAAGTTTCAGAGGCAGAAAAAAAAGCAAGGCACAGAGCTCACAACCAAGGAACCTGTTGCTAAAATTCACCTCTGGGAACAGCTGATTGGGGGTATTCCAGGTGGCCAATCCACCCACCAATCAGCCTTTTTCTTATTTTCCGCCCCAAAAGCTAAGGTGCGTCTTATACTCCGGTATATTTTATACTCCGAAAAATACAGTAAATCGTGGTTGGACTTAGTAGCCAGTTGATGTTTTGGGTTTTCTCAAAAGACAGGACATTTTTATCACTGGTTACTTCGTTTTTAGATGGGAGTTGATTCTGTTTCTCCAATGGGAGTTGAGGAGGATATCCTCTCGGGATGAAATGGACAGCTTTACCCTCACCGTCAACCAATGGGGGGACTTCGCACGCACCATTCATTTCTCGCATAGCACGGACATAGTCGTTGGGGTCTTTGAAGCTGACAAAGCCGTAGCCTTTGGTTTTGCCAGTGCGTTTGTCCCGGATGACTTTGGCCTTTAAGAAAGACGGGTAACGGCTGAAGGCCCGGGCCAGGATGTCATCGTTCACCTCGTTGCCCAAGTCCCCACAGAAAATCCGGAAGTCATCTAGGAAGGAAGGAAGGATAATGCAGAGTCCTTGCTTAGTCCTCAAGACAACAGGAAACCTTCAATGCGCATTCATACAAGGTGACATGAATCAGAATTTCGGGAAATTCCTTTTTCATGGTTCTTGCCTCTCCAGAAGAGGAATCATTATATTTCACTTTTTTATCTCCCCCTGAAGCCAATCTCAAAAGAGCCAATTTAGGGGAATGATTGCGGGCACCAAGCTAGAACCCAGGAATTTTACTCCTGTTTTGTGCATGAAATCAGCTGGGTATCCTTGGGCCAGTCCCTCTCTCTCAGCAGGCAATAGCAGACCACTTCCGAAAACCTCAGCAAGAAATTTACAGGGACTTGTCAAGACTGACTCAGTGGCACCAAAACAAACAAAATCTCAAAAAGCATGGTTTATTCAAGGCTCACGCATTCTGAGTTGGTTTGATACGCAGGCTGAGTTATGCTGGGAGACTTTGAAGGTGTTTACAAGTCCATACATTTGACAAACACCAGTCAGTGAAGGAAAATTAATGCCAATGTTAGGCTTGAGGGAAAATCGTGGCCTCAACACCCACTGTCTACCCATTGGCCCACTCTAGTTGGATGCTCACCAGCGTCCCATTCAAGAAGGCTTGGGTCCTCCCAGCAGGTCCCAGCAGCAGTACGGATGCAACGCTTCAACTTCTCCTGCCTTGTCTTCTTCTTGTCTTCAGGCGTGCTCTCCATGACCGGCTAGGGAGGCAAAAAGAAACATGTCAATCACTTCACCTATGTTGAAGAACCACTGAAGCAGTAGGCGTGAGCAGTGGTGGTATTCAGCCAGTTCTATCCAGTTCGGGCGAACTGGTAGCGGCAGCTGCGAGAGGCTTCGCTCACCCGCCAGGACGTCATCATGTCCTGTGTTGATGCTCTGTGCATGCACAGAAGGTCCTGAGCATGTGCAGAGGTGTCGTGCTCACATCTGCGAACCGGTAGTGAAGATAAGTCAATACCACCCCTGGGCATGAGCTTAAATGGACGCCAGAGGATGGTAGAGGACAGGAAGGCCCGGGGGAACGTTGTCCATGGGGTCGCGATGGGTCGGACACGACTTCGCAACTAACAACAACAAATGTTTAAGAACACATCTGAAACTGAAGACTGTCCTTGCCCCAGCAGGCTAGAGAGTAAACCATACATGGGAAACAAAAACAGCCACACTTTCCTACTTCTTTTTCGCACAAACCTCTACCTATCTCAGGCCATTTATTACAATTCTTATCTCCCAGGCTCACTCACACAATACAAATACAATGACAATTAAGTCAATATAAGGATTTAGCACCTAGGGAATTAAAGCATTACCTTCACACCTGGTTAGTTGGCATTTCTCTAGCTAGTCTAAGAACAGGAAGCGTAAGGCTGGAAGGATGCTTCTCATGATCAGTAAACTCCTTATGTCCTCATACAGCGCCCGTTCCTGCATGTTGTGGCTCCGTCCTCCAAGCCTATCTTATCGGAGGGAGAAGGCTCCGAACATGAAGGAGAGGAGTCGGCCAGGCCTCCCTCTCCAAGCCCCTCCTCCCTGGCACTGACTCAGGTGCCGGCCGAGGAAGAGGAGATTAGCCAGGAGCCAGGTGTCTCCAATGATAGCGATGAAGGCGATCTGTCGTTCCTGGATCCACGCCAACGAAGGCGTGATAAACGGTTGCAGCAGTTGAGGCGGCGTGCCAGGGATTAGGCTGAGTCACTGGACCACACCCCAGAGACTATATAAGAGAGTGTGGTGGCCATTTAAGACTCTGTGACGGACAAAAACTAACTCTGGCTAGTCACTTTGAACAACGCTTGAATCTGCCGAAGGTTTCTTGTTTTGAACTGGACTATTTGCAAACTGTGTGTATTTCTGTTTATCTGGTGAAGGGATATTAAGTAAAAAGCACTTGGCAGTCGGTGCTTGTCTTGCTGCCAAGTTTTTGATAACAAACTGTGCGTGCCAAGTGCTTCCTTTAACCCTCGGCTGGCTGTGTGTGTGTGTGTGTGTGTGTGTGTGTGTGTGTGTGGAGACGGGGACAGAACACTGCAGCATATTAACAAGCACATGTGCTGCTGGCCTTTGAATTTAATCATTTAGCTCCCCAAGATTTTAGACTTTGGCCTTTCATACCAATGGGGTTCTCTCCCTTTTTATTTATTTATAAAAATATATAGCAAATATTTATTTGTTAAAATTTTCAAACAGTAAAAGAAAAAAAAAAAAGCAAAGTTTTAAAAAAAGAGAAGGACTAAAGTTAAAGAAATATGACTTCCAATCTTTTCTTCAACAGATATTACAATTATGTGGTACCTCCTGCCTCTTACATATTATATAAATCTTGCATCAACATTATCTTTATCGTAAGGTGAGCTGGGTTGGGCTGAGAGAGAAGGCACAAGTCTTCCAGCCGGCTTGTATGCCTAAGTCTCCTGGTTTCTAGTTTAGCTCCTTAACTACAACACCAAACTGGCTCGCTCCAAGAGGTTGTGTGAAGGTGGTCTCTCTCTCTCTCTTCCCCCGCCCTGCTCCCTCCATCCCAGAAATACTTAACTCTCAACGGCTTTGAAGAAAAACATACAAATAAGACAAGGACATTCAAGAGAGAACTACTCATTGCCTCTACAGAGAAATGACCACTGTTTATTACCTCGACCGGAACAAATCCAGCATCAGCTCCTCGGGGCCGCTTCCCCCGTGTAGGCGCCAGGTCATGGCCGCGTAGCGATGGCAGCCGAGAGTCCGCAACTGGGATCATGTCTGTTTCTGGCATACTTGGGCCTATCACGGGCTCCTCAGCCCCAGCTGGTTCTTTCTCCTCCACCACAGGTGGCAGAGGCTCTCGATGCTCCTCCTGCAGAAGCAGAGGGAAGATGTCAGTGAGGCTCAGGAGCCAGGAGCAGCATGTCAGGTTTCCAAGTGATAAAACCCATTCAAAAAAAAGAAACAGGCAAAGTCCATCTTCCAAAAACAAATTTCTTTTATTTTGGTAAGCAAAAGTCTGTTGTCTGTTGGCAAAGTCTGTTGTCATTCCGGATCTGACAGAAACCGAAATTACACCACATAATACTGCAAGTTAGAAACATCCCTCAAGTGTCACATTTTCCAATAAACACTCAATCCACATTTCCCGGTGTCTTCAAACTCCACCTTCCATTCTCACCAGGAGCAGCCTCTGTTCCCACGGGAAAGAAAGTCATCTAACCAAAAGAATCCTCACTATTTATTCGCTCCTCCCCCCCCCCCTTAAGAATGTGGCGAGCCCGGAAACTCCCCTTACATAGTAAAGAGAAAGAAAAGAAATAAATGAGTATAATAGAGAGCTAAACAAAATGGCTACACGTATGTTAAATTCGGGCTCGACACAGCACTTACTGGAGACCTTGTATTCCTGTGATCCGCTAAGGAAGCTCAGTGGTTCCAAGTCATTTCCCTCCTTGGAGGTGCAGAAGGAGGTTGGAAAGGATAATGGGACTCAAGTACAAATTTAACCAGATTCACTAACCTCTTGCTTTTTCACTGGTGGAGAAGAATATACTGTAGGAGCCGCCTGGATGACTGTGGGGTTGACTTTCGGAGGGGCCACCACTGGCCGAGGAACGGGCACCAGTGGAGCCAAAGGGCCAACAGGAATGCCTGGCCCCACCTGGTCAAGGAGCAGAACACAGTCACAATGTGCTGCATAAACTCTTGTTTTAAAAATGGTTTACTCCTTTTTGAAATGCAATCAAAAAGAAAAACAAGTATAACAAAACACAGTATCAAGAGAAAAAACATGAAGGTAATTAAACTGTAGAAGAAATATTCTTTCATTAAAAAAACCCAGAGTTAATACATTTAAGGAGTTAAAAGTTAAAAATCCAATACTATTCAAGTCTTAAACAGCAGACTAAATCTTGAGCATGCGGAATTATACTCAGATTTATTAATGTCAGTAAAAAAAAAAACAATTCAGTGTAGATAATATAAAAGTTAGGCTCTTGGGAGGCGGGCAACCATATAAATATAAGACACACCAGTCAATACATTTACAGCTCCTTTGACTGACAGTATCAGTCAGTCGTCAGATATTAAAATGAGGACTGTCTGTTCCACACCTATACATGTATTGCTCTTTCAATTTATACTGACAAACCCTCTTCATATAATTCCAAACCCACCTTATAACTGGTCTCAAAACTTGGCATAGCTCTTGGTACCCTCCCTGCTCTAAGAGAGAAAGGTGGTGTCAGATGGAATCAGATGAGTCAGAGGAGACGGAGGGGGTGCCTGGGTTACCATCAGGGCCTGCGGAAGGATCTGAGGAGCAGGAGGTCTCGGAGGCAGATGCAGAGCACGGCCCATCTACTAACACTCAGGTGGAGAGACAGCTGTTTCCGGGGCCTGAGATGAGTGAGGGGGAGGAACAGCTGGGGTCTGTCCCAGATGCGCGTAGGCACAGAGAAGTGCAGGAAAAGAAGGAGATGTTAACAAGCCCCTCTCCTGGCTGGGATATGAGGAGGAGGGGTGTGGGAAACATGGTTGTCAGAGACAACTGTTCATGCTCCAGAAGAGTTCCCTCCGGCGGATTCCTTGCCAGGATTTCCTTGCCCCTATCCAGATTGGTCAGGACTCTTCGTATTGGGATTGAAGTGCTAACTGAGGCTCCCTGCGGGGGAACTCAGAGACTGTTATGGCTTGTCAATCACCCAAGGATGTGTGCCCTAGAACTTTATCAGTGAATGCCGTGTAGTCTTGCCTTTCTAAATAAAAAGGGGTTTCTTCTGACAAGTAGGCTGTTGAATGGGGCTGGGCCAGAACAAAAGGTACTTACTGGGGGTCCAGGTCGCATTGGTCCTATGTTCCCAAGGGGTGGACCAGGTGCTCTCTGCATTGGTGGACCCATCATTATCGGGGGGCCTTGAGGGCCTGGCATTGGAGGCCCTACCATGGGCTGGTGATGTGGTGGGCGCATTGCCATCGGCCGAGGGCCACCTAAAAAAAAAAAAACAGTGGTAGAAAAATACAGGCTCCAGCCATCTACTGGGCTTAAAAAGGAAAAGGAAAACTTACCTGCCCGCTGCAAGACATGAGGCACAAAGGTTGGCCGGAGAATGGGAGGACGTTGTGGGGGAACCGCTGGAAGGAAAAAAAGATGCTTTGAAAACTCTCCTTCTGAAGCAAATGGTTTTTTATTTTACAAGTAATTTTCTTAGCCTACTGGAGGAGTGGAAAATCCTATTCTTCCTGCAGTTCACTGAGATTGTATATTGGGAACAGAGAACAGGGTTGCCCAGCTCTGACACCTACTTGGTTCCTAAGTGAGGTGCAGGGGAGGAGGAATGGGGCCTGTCCCTCCTCCACCAGCCTGATCATTCCCTTGCAGTCATTTCCATCTTGCTTTTTTGCAACACAAATCCAAAATTGATGGAGAATGCATGTACAACAGAACTGTCGGGCAGGTTAGAAGAAAGGTTAAATTCCTGGAGCAGAAAACAGTGCCCTACATAGTTAACCTTACGTTGTCATCTATGGCACTAAAGAGATGTTCTTTTGCATCCCCTCAAATCTGTTCAATGGCTCAATTTGTTTATTACCTTAAAACCCTTACACGGGTCTTCCCCAAATCAAGTTTCTGCCAATATGCTGGAGTACAATAATCAGATTCCAGATCACATAATCCAAATGGCTGAGATCATGGAAACTGTAGTTGAATGGACCTATAACTAGTCAAGGAAAACTATTATAAATGACCAAGGTGCTTAAAAGAACGCCATCCTTCCAAATGTTGGATCCGTTGAAGAGGCCTATTAGGCATGTTCCGCTTCAGTGGCAGTTGTTGAGAATATACAGGCATCTCTGCTTCTTCATTTCAAATATGCTATCTCTGCCTTTAACCTGACCCATATTTTTAAACCAGATGAAAACTATTTGTTTCAGCAGCTTTATAGCACAGGGCATTCTTGAACAAGGGACGCGGTGGATCAGTGGCTAAGATGCTGAGCTTGTTGACTGAAAGGTCGGCAGTTCAGCAGTTCGAATCCCTAGTGCCGTGTAATGGGGTGAGCTCCCGTTACTTGTCCCAGCTTCTGTCAACCTAGCAGTTCGAAAGCACGTAAAAAATGCAAATAGAAAAATAGGGACCCGCTGTGATGGGAAGGTAATAGTGTTCCTTGCACCTTTGGCATTTAGTCATGCCGGCCACATGACCATGGAGATGTCTTCAGACAGAGCTGACTGTTCAGCTTTGAAACGGAGATGAGCGCTGCCCCCTAGAGTCGGGAACTACTAGCATATGTATGCGAGGGGAACCTATTCTTGAACATCACTGTTTTCAGCTCTTAGTTTAATTTATCCTAATTCTTTTTTTTCCCCTCCTTTTGGGGTTTTCTTAAATCAATATTTTGGAAACAATATTCTAAGAATGAAAATCAAGAGTTTCTCGAGTACAATAAACGATATTACTTAAACTGGAGTGAGGCACCTCTATCCTTTCAGAAATAAATATCTTTCTCACTTAAAGACACTGGTGAAGTTAATGCAGGGGCAGGAAGATTATTGTTTAGCCAAACACTTTGGAACTGACCATACCTGGGCCTACAAATGGCACTGGAGGAGCCACAATAGGGGCAACTACTGTGGCAGCTGCTGCTGCTCGGGCTTCCAAGCTCTGCTGGACCTGGAGAGCATGAGGATAACAAAATGAAAGACTAGATGGTAGCAAAATAAGATGAATAGCCATGTACAAAAATTTACAACATCACGCTACAAAAAAATGTAGTACTGATTTTAAATATTCCACTGAAAATATTCTAGCACTTCTTGCATTACAAAGAATACAATTAAACAAATGCTCACCTGTTGATAAGTGTTAGTGGCAATGATGGGTCGGATGACAGGAACAGGGGGCATTGCAGTTACCGCTGGTACTGCTAGAGCAACTGGCACAGCTTCTACCACAGAGGCAACAGGAGGCAGAGAGACAGGAGCTCCAAGCACTTCCTGCTCAAACCTATAAGTAATTATCAGGAGGCATATTTCATTTTTGAACATTCAAACATTTCACTTTCATCTCAACAGCAATTAGAATCAGTTGCTTGGTTTTATTCCCTGATTAGATTTATGTTCCTTCCCTGAAGAGTCCAAAAAACAAAATTAAATTTCCACTGAACTATGAAATTTAGAGAATGGTCCATAGAGAGGCAAAATGACAGACAGACAGACAGATTTTGAGCCTTTATCTAAACTGGGAAATACTAGGGATAAATACTCAGGCAGCTTATCCAAGCTGTTGTAGATTCCCAACTCGATTTCCTAAGATGCTCATCTGCCTTTTCTCCAAGTTTCAAAACATTGAAAACTACAGGCAAAAGAAATCCTAAATTTTTCACTGCTCCCCCAAGTCAAAGAGTATGGGACTAAAATTAAGTCTAAGCCTGGACCTTCTACCTGTTGTCATTTGTTTGGTCTTTTCTTCTTCATGTTTAAGAAGAAAAGACCAAACAAATGACAACAGGTAGAAGGCCCAGGCTTAGAACTGCCAGCAAAGATACGTAAATGGTGGAGATCTTCTGCCTTTTAACATCAACAATCAACAGTAAAGGAACAAGCAGTCAAGAAACACGCTGCAAATGAGCACTTGGTAGAACAACTATAAAAGCCCTGGAAAAAATATCCAGAATGCTGCGATGTGTCTATACCTACAAAGATCAGATTAGAATAAGAGCCTTGCTGGTACAGTGGTCTAAGCACCCTGTTATTAACACAGCTGCCTGCAATTTACTGCTGGTTCGAATCTCTCCAAGGCTCAAGGTTGACTCAGCCTTCCATCCTTTCTAAGGTAGGTGAAATGAGGACCCAGTTTGTGGGGGCAATAAGCTGACTTTGTATAAATATACAAAAGTATGAAGGCTATTGCTTAATGCATTGTAAGCTGCCCTGAGTCTCCGGAGAAGGGCGGCATATAAATCTAATTTAAAAAAATAAAAATCATGCAAGCCACGGTATTCCGTGTTTAAGAAAGCAGGATAGGAAAAGTCTTGACCTTGGACAACCAAGAAAACAAACCAATGGATCATTGAACGAATTAATTCAAGCTCAAATTATCCTACTTTGGACACATTATGCAAAGAAAAGTACTACCTTATGTCTAAGTATATTTTTATTTATTATTATGTCTAAGTATATTTACCCATGTAGTATGGCTGCATTACTTTTATCCTTCTCATATATTCCACTACTTTCTCTTATTGGTATGATCATTATGGTTATGATTACTTTGATATTAATGATTACTTTGTTGTTTTGCATGTACAATGAGCATGTGTTGTTTTGCATGTACAATGAGCGCTTACGCGCCTATGTGTCGAACACACTTGGCCAATGAAGTATTGTTATCTATCCATCCATCCATCCTACCTACCTACGTATGATCTATCTATAGTATCTATCTATGGTTTCTATCTATCATCTGTCTGTCTGTCTGTCTACCTATGGTATCTATGTATGATCTATTTTTCTATCTATCTATCTATCTATCTATCTATCTATCTATCTATCATCCATCTATCTATCTATCTATCTATCTATCTATCCATTCAATCTATCTATCCATTCTAACTATCCATCCATCCAACCTACCTACCTATCATCTATCTATCTATGGTATCTATGTATGGTTTCTATCTATCTATGGTTTCTAGCTATCATCTTTCTGTGTATCTGTCTGTCTACCTATGGTATCTATGTATGATCTATCTATTTTTCTATGATATCTATCTATCTATCTATCCATTCTACCTATCTACCTATCATCAATCTATCTATGGTTTCTATCTATCATGTCTGTCTGTCTACCTATGGTATCCATATGATCTATTTTTCTATCTATCTATCTATCCATTCATCCATCCATTCTATATATCTATCCATTCTATCTATCTATCCATCCATCCATCCATCCATTCTACCTACCTATCATCTATTTATCTATGGTATCTATCTATCATCTTTCCGTCTATCTGTCTGTCTACCTATGGTATCTATGTATGATCTATTTTTCTATGGTATCTATCTATCTATCATCTATCTATCTATCTATCTATCTATCTATCTATCTATCATCTATCTATCTATCTATCATCTATCTATCTATCTATCTATCTATCTATCTATCTATCTATCTATCTATCTATCTATCCATTCTACCTACCTACCTATCATCAATCTATCTATGGTTTCTATCGTCTGTCTGTCTCTCTCTCTGTCTACCTATGGTATCTATGTATGATCTATCTATCTATCTATCTATCTATCTATCTATCTATCTATGTAGCTATCTATCTATTTTCTATCTATCTACCATCTATCAATCTATCTGCTAACTATCTGACTGATATTTGGAGCTATAGATCCCATAAGGCCGAGAAACGCGTCTCAGAATTGGGGATTATAGGAATGCACGTATACGAAGTCACCCGAAAGGCTGAGCTCAATTCAAAGGAGGCTTTGCACAAACCCCCGGAATACACCAAGCTCCTCTCAGGCCTCTACTCACAAGGCCATCTCGGCTTCCATTTCCTTCAGTCTCTCCTCCCCGCTTTTCGCGCCTCCCGCCGCCACCACTGCTCCTTGCCCAGGAGCCCCTCCAGGCACCCCAGGGGGGGCTCCGGGCGGCGGGGGCGGCGGGGGCGGCATCGCAGGAGCCGCCATGGCTCGACTTCTTCAGTCAGGCTCGGTTACTCTAGTAGCGTCCGATACCGACTTTCTCTCCTTTCCGGCGCACACTTAAGTGGTCACAATATAACTTCCGGAGTTTCTGGCGCTTTCTAGCGGAAAACCAAACAAGATTTTCCTAGAGCGTACTTCCGGTTCCGGAAAGCAAGGCTCTCCGACTCTATGACCTGGGTGGTCTCTTGTCACCTAAATCAGAGGTCTCCAATCTTGGCAATTTTAAGACTTGTGGACTTCAACTCCCAGAATTCAAGTCTTAAAAGTTGCCAAGATTGGAGACCCCTGACCTAAATAGAGTAGAATAGAGCTGGAAGGGACCTTGGAGGTCTTCTAGTCCAGCCCCCTGCTCAAGAAGGAGAACCCATACCATTTGAAACAAGTGGCAGTCAAATCTCTTCTTAAAAACCTCCAGTGATGGAACACCCCCATTATCAGGAGGCAAGCTGTTCCACTGGTTAATTGTCCTCACCATTAGGAAGTTTTTCCTTTATTCCAGGCTGCTTCTCTCTTTGATTAGTTTCCATCCATTGTTCCTTGTCCTGCCCTCTGGTGCTTTGGAGAATAATTTGACCCCCTCTTTTTTGTGGCAGCCCCTCAAACACTGGAATACTGCTATCATGTCACCCCTAACTCTTCGTTTCTTTAGGCTAGCCCAGGGGTCAGCAATCTGCAGCTCTGGAACCGCATGTGGCTCTTTCACGCCTCTGCTGCGGCTTCCTGTCACTCAAAATATGCCGCCAATATGTGATACCTGCCGGCGCGCAATTTATTGAGCTTTTCAACCCCGATAGGCCAACCACGGATAAATCCAAGAAAAGTTTCAGAAGAAAACAGAACGTTTAATTCAACTACATATGCTAGTTTTGTGGCCACTCGAGAAATAGTTAGGCACGGGAAGGGTTTTGTGGCTCCCGTGTTTTCTTTTCTGTGGGAAACAGATCCAAATGGCTCTTTATATGTTTAAGGTTGCAGATCCCTGGGCTAGCCAAACCCAAATTCTGCAGCTGTTCTTCATACGATTCACACTTGGCTTGAATGAACAATAGTGACATTTCACAGATCCATATTTGAGGTCAACGCGCACAAAACCTGTTAACTATCTTGCACCTCCTGGCATAAGCATGTGTTTCCTTTGCTTTTTGTTTGCATAGACTCCTTTGCAAAGGAGAAACCAATCTATCAAGATTGCCATCCATACAGAGGGGTAATCCTGCCACAGTCAAAACGATTGCAAATCAAATCCGGTTTTGTATTAGGAAAACTGATGAATCACCACTAGGTTACGGTAACTTTTATAATATAATACTAATGTCAGAAATGTATGGTTTATCTTTTTGGAAAAACCACCATTTTTTACTAATGAAAGGATGATGTGTTACTATAACAGATATTTTATGATATTTTACTTTTGCTCCGATTATATTCTAGTGGTGTATTAGTAAACAAATGACTATTGATAAACATAAAACATAAGGCAGATTTCTTTCTTAGTCTTTATTTGTAGTTTGTTTGGGGTTGTCTCTTCTAATTTTTAAAGTTTTTTTTAAAAGTTTGAAAATGATTTTATTAAGAAAGCTAAACAAAAATGTTTTCTTAAAAATAATCCTAAACATACTTACTAAAAAATTTTTATCTTGATTCTAAAGTATTTGCTTTCCTAGGTACATTATTTCAAACTGGTAACATATGGAATATGACTTCACTGCATATATTACAAAAATAATTTGCATGAGTGATATGACATCCAATGGCATCATGTATATTATTTGCATGGTGCCATTGCAATACACATGCCTCTGATTGGCCTAGCCCTAGATCCCCTGATAATAGGCCCAATTGGGCTTTTGAGCGCATGACAATAAGGCCAAGCGCTTATTTCAGGGTTCAAAAAAATATAAGACAGGGTCTTATTTTCGGGAAAACATGGTACCACCTTTAAGAGTATGTAGAAAAAACACACCAAACACAGCACTCAAACACCACTTTTCCCCCCTAGAAAGATACATAGGAGTGTTATTCTCACTTAACTCTGTTTAAAGCAGCCTCTTCTCCATAAAACAGAGTTGTTGGCTAAGCCTGTTCAACAGTTAGCCTGGCACAATGTGTGAGCCCATGTGGTATCTGATGCCCTTTTCAAGATCAGATCTTTATCTGTTCATTGGCTGCCTGTGATAAGAAGCGGTGACATATGAGGCTATTCAAATATGTTGAAATCAAGGCAATCTACCCAAGTGGGTTTTTCATGTCGCACTCGCTTAGCCCAGAACATGAGATTAATAACTGAGAAATGACCAGGTGTGAGATGGCTGACCCTGGTTTGATAAGTCCTGTTATCAACATACAAGCAGCTATAGAGTTTCCCATGTAAATATAAGCTGTTTAACCCAATGAATGGAAAGGCTTATATCTTGTCAAAGGGGGTCCAGTGAGAAAGTACAAACATATACCACAGTAATGACACGTGTCCCATTCTTTGAGAACGTTACCATAGATAAAGCATGTGGTAGAACATATTCATGAGTCACTAATAGAGTCAGCAGGATAAACACAGGCATGGGTATTATGCATTTTATTAGAATGGGTAATATCCAAGACTTTGTACTATTAAATGATTCAGGCGCTCAAGCATACAAGAGCCATTTCAGACAATCCTTCAGATGTACCACATGGAAAGAACTCAGCAGCACAACTTCCTGAGTAGGGGAGCGACTGGCAGACAAAAAGACCATCAGATTTTGCCTGGAAAACTGCCATTTTCCCGACCTTCATCCCAGCTGTCAACCTGCAAAAGACCAGGAGATTTCTTTGGATCACTGTTTCTCAGTTAAGAGTTATGTCATTAGAACTGTAACTTTTCCACGCACTTCTCAATTGTGTCCTGAAGGGGAGGGATAAGAAGTATTTTGAATACAATTCTGAATGGACTTTTTTTTAAATAATATTTATTGAAATTCCAACATATAAAACACAGTACAAAACTACAACACAGAAAAAAAAAAACACAGAAGAAAAAAAAAACATAGCAAAAAATTTTCACTAATAACAGCTTTTCTATATCGGTATCTCTATCATAACAAACATATTTACAAAAGTTCTAATTCTATTTATCTCTATCTTAAATTACATCCTTATTTAGATTATAATAACCTCTATTCATAATTCAATTTCATATCCTATATTTCTTCAGTAATTTTACCTTCTACATATATATTTAACAGATTATCCCTTATTTTTTTCGTCTCCTCTCAAGCCAGAAATACCATCTGTTCCAAATTTGATAGTACTTGGTTTCCTCCCTCTCCTTCATTTCTGTCTGTCCTTTCTGTACAATCATAAATTTTTTTAATTATAATTTGGTCTGGAGGAATATCTGGTTGTTTCCAGTTCTGTGCTAGGACAATTCTACTTGCAGTTAATATGTGTATTGTTATATATTGTAATTTTTTCACTATTTTCCCTTCAAAAATGCCCAGAAGAAAAAGTTCCGGTTTCATCTCTATTCTGTTCTGTTATCCCCTCCAGCCACGTTCTTATCTTACACCAGTATTTTCTAATTTTAGGGCAGGTCCACCACATGTGGTAGAACATTCCTTGTTTATGACCACACCTCCAACACGGAGTTTTTTTGATGGCATGCAAATCATGGAAGTTGTAATCAACTGTTTCCCAGATATACTGGATATACTGTTTCCCAGATGTACAACACCCATGATTAATAGCCAGGGATTCTAGAGTTTTACTCCAAAGTATTTTGGTCATCAGATTGCCTGACCGTTTATGGCTATACCCCTGAAGAGGGAGAGATCTTTTATTGAGTGTCTTCCTTTGTCTCCAACGGGTTTCTTGTATAAAAATGCTTTAGCCAGACTTATATAATTTACTTACCCAAAAAGAAGGGCACAGGGATGAGTATACTTTTTTATACCACTGGCAGACATAGGGATCAGAGCCTTTGGCATTCATAGCTTTCTCACAGCGATGGAAATCTGCCAGGAGGGGAGAAAAAAAAACCATTTCAAGCCAATGATGGGGCAAAATGCATCTAATCTAGAACCCAGAAGAGTCCTTAAAACAGAATTGTGTATAAACCTGAAGAATCTACAAAACTGTTTATTGTCCAACACCTGGATCGCCAAAATAAAAAAAGAATCTTGCTGTACCCACCATTCTGCCCTCCAATACATCCAAATACATTTTATGACGATGATGATGATACATCATTCTCAATCTCCAATCAGTTGTTGCTACGGAAAATGTTAGTGGGGATTCAATATTGTGTTATACCAGGGGTGTCAAACTCGATTTCATTGAGGGCCTCATCAGGGTTGTGTTTGACCTTGGGGGGGGGAGCGGGTGTGTGTGTGGTGAGCTCGATGTCACTCACGTCGGGGGCACTTGTGGTGGCCCAAGCACTCTGCCAGAGAAAACAGGCTCCTGAGCTCCGTTTTCGGGTGCAACGGCCTCCTGCAACCCTCTGCCAGTGAAAATGGAGCTTGGGAGGGCCGCCTGCAGCCTTCCCAAACTCCGTTTTCACTGGCAGAGGCACCACGGGTCGGTCCTTTGCTGTTTCCAGGGCGGTCCTGTGGGCCAGATCTAAGTACCCCCATGGACCCCCCAGGCCTTGAGTTTAACACCCCTGTATTATACGATCAGCCTAACCAGAAAATAAGTTATCAAATCCCCACAATTCAATATTCTTGCTTGTATACTTATTTATTTTTTATTTATTAAATGTAGATGGCACTTGATCTCACCACTGGAGCGACTCTTATATGCAAGATAAATAGAGTGTTTTTCAGAAGATTGTTTTTTTTTTTTTTATGCAATCAGGACAGTATAGTTAAAACTTTGTTTTACCAGGGCAAACTATAACCCAAGCTGTCAAAAAAGTTCAAAAGAAAAATGGCAGAGAAAAAAAGGAAATTTGTTGTGTTAAAAACTAAAAAAAAAAAAATTGGTTAAATCTAAAGAAATTATTCTTCATCATGTAACTAACGTTTTTAAATATAGGAGGAAGAGACAGCAATATCATTTTTATGCTTAAACTTTCCGTACGTAATATATTATTTTTACTTCAATAGAGAAAAATATGACTTTTCATAAAGATTTCAGAATAATATGAAGCCTTTTTTCTGATCCGTAATGCAGAAACGCAAACATTCACATGCATCAATTATACTAACCAAGGTAGTTCTGCCAGCAGCCTCGTGTTTGATTTTGATTGGGGAACCTACTGTCAAATGGAGCTGTTTTGTAGTTCTCTATGTTGCGTTTTATGGCTTCAGACATACTTTTTTTTCTGGAAATAGATATGAAATCAGGAAGTTGATATATCCTGGTGCTTCAAAATGTCAACTATTAGAAGACATTCCCTTAGGAAAAAGATCAAGTTTTCCCTATGGCAATTTTATCCCCCAAAGAATTTGATACTGGATTGCCGTAGATATTTTATTCTAAGTAGAATCCTGCTTATACATCAATGTCTACTCCTTATTGTACGCCTTTTTACTGTCTTGTGATCCTTTCCTCTACAATGAATGTAAATACAAACATTAATTCTCTTCTTACTAATTATATCAGTGTTGGAGTGAGCATTCCAAAGGACAGAGGAATGGGGGAAAGGGACTGTAAGATCTACCCTTTTACTTGGCTTCCTCACAAGTCAAGTTTTGGAAACCTTTCTCATCCTTTGGCATCACCCAGCTCTTTGGACACTGTAAAACAAAGGAAAGCTAAATAAAATCATTAGCACATTTGTGGTCATGTGATTGGACTTAGTGACAGTTTTGTTTAACAACGGAGTTGCCTGACTAGGACTGTCAAGGACTATTGGTAGTGTCCATTTCTCCTATCTGTGATCAGTGAACCAGAAATTAAATCTCCTGCTCACATCAGCTATAGAAATATGTCTGGAACCCCTTCCTGCTAAATAAGAGAAAGCCTTGGTACCCTTACCACTGACTAACAGCTCTTTTAGTCTAATACATTTATACGCCTCTCCCTTTTTAAAAACCTTCTGATAACAGATTGGAGATATGGTTTCACCCTGAAGCTTTACAGCAGACAAGCTAGATTTTAGCAAATCAGTTCTAGATTTATATATTCTAGCCTGCTGAACAGGAATAACAGAAAAGTTGGAAGGGACCTTGGAGGTCTTCTATATAATAATATATATATGACATAAATAAGGCCTCAGAATGCTCACGTCAAAAAATTGGAAACCGATACTTTATTCTGCAGTTCTGCTTGCTGGCTTCTGCCCAAAATAATAAAAATGGGTGTGGTTGGTAGGATAATCAGATTAATAAACAATTAAATGTCTGAACCTCGAACAAATGACTAAATGAACATCTTGTTTATTTATTAGTTCAATTAGGTGCAGTTTGGAAGAAAGCTGCATCTACCAAAGTGATGCTTTCTAAGCAGCTCCTAAAATCTTTCAACTGAGCAATGGGAAGAAGAAAGCAATCTTAAATTTTCATTAGACTGCTCGTTGTGTCTCTTTAACAGAGACTGCCTGACACTTTACGTAACAGAATAAATCCTTTCCTAAAACTATTACCTGTGGGTGGGGATGAAAGGTACAAAGGTATCTTGCCTGCAGACAGGAAAACAATAACAAAAATGGCATGCCACATGTCAGACAGTGTACCCATTACTGTAATATTGCTTAACGCATTGTAAGCCGCCCTGAGTCTCCGGAGAAGGGCGGCATATAAATCGAACCAATAAATAAATAAATAAATAAATATTAAGCACTGAAGATTTATACACGTTAGCTGGGTTCAACAGCCCCCTATGCTCAGACCACGAAACAGTTATTGCGTTCACATATCTGATACCCAAATAAAACCATTTTAGGAGGGCTTCACTCATGACTGACCTAACATGGTAAACCAGTGGCTTCCCACCATTCACTGAACCATAGATATTGCCTCATTGCATTTCAGGCTACCCCAGCTTTTGTGTCAATTCTGCTATTGGAAAATCAAGCTGTTTTAGTAAAAGCAAAGCAAAAGCAAAGGGGAAAGGGACACTTCATGCCCAAATCTGATATAATCTAACTTTCTTGCCGATGTTCCTAGTCTTCATGTAAGTGCTAATCTATGATGAAAAGACAAGCTATCCAGGCCAAACAGAAATACTGGCACACAATCCTCCAACTCAGTGTTTCTCAACCTTGGTAGCTTGAAGATGGGTGGACTTCAACTCCCAGAATCCCCAGGCCAGCAACGCTGGCTGGGGGATTCTGGGAGTTGAAGTCCACCCATCTTCAAGCTTCCAAGGTTGAGAAACACTGCTCCAACTAGTAATGATGATGGTTTATTAAGCTTGTGGGATAATATCATTTGGCTGGAAGGTTACCTTTTGTATTAAGTCTGCTTGGGTGCACAATTCTTTTGAAACAGCTTTCTTTTGCTGCAGGTAGTCCTCGACTTACAACAGTTCATTTAGTGAAAAAAGTGACTTATGACCATTTTTCACACTTACGACCGTTGCAGCATCCCCATGGTCATGCAATTTACATTCCAATGATTGACAACTGGTTCCTATTTATGACAGTTGCAGTGTCCCCAGGATTATGGGATCAATTTTTGCGACCTTCTTACAAGCAAAATCAATGGGAAAGCCAGATTCACTTAAGAACTGTGTTACTAATTTAACAGCCGCAGTGATTAAACTTAACACCTCAGTGATCCATTTAACAAATGCAGCAAGAAAAGTCATATCATGGGGCAAAATTCACTTAACAAATTTCTCGCAACATGGGGTCAATTGTGGTCATAAATCAAGGACTGCCTGCATTACAGAGAAGACAGTCCTTGGGCCAGACCCCAAAGAGCTTGCTCTGAATGGAAGGAAATTCTTCCCAGGACAAATGGGAGAGGGAAAGATTTCACCCAAACTGTCCTCCTCCACCCACCTCCTCCCTCCCTGAGCCCCCTTTTGCAGTACTTGAGGGGTGGTGGGTGCTAAGAATAGAATTCTTTATTGGCCAAGTGTGATTGGTTACACAAGGAATTTGTCTTCGGTGCATAAGCTCTCATGGTACATAAAAGCTGTAAGTGATAAAATATCCCTTTTAAGAATAATTATCTTTAAGAAGAAAAAAAGAAAGAGAGAGAGAGAGATGGGAGGGAGGAAATAAAAGAGAAAGAAGGAGAAAAAGATGGAAGGAAGGAAAGAAGAAAAAGAAAGGGAAAGAAAGGAAAGAAAAAAGGAAAATAGGAAAGAGAAAAAGAAAGAGAGAGGGTGGGAGGAAAGAAAAGAAGGAGAAAGAAAAAGAGAAAGATGGAAGGAAGGAAAAGAAAAAGAAAGATGGAAGGAAGGAAAGAATGAAAGAAAGGAAAGAAAGAAAAAAGGAAAAAAGGAAAGAGAAGAAAGAAAGAGAGGGGGAGGGAGGGAGGAAAGAAAAGAGAGAAAGAGAAAGATGGAAGGAAGGAAGGAAAGAAGAAAAAAAGATGGAAGGAAGGAAAATGAAAGAAAGGGAAAGAAAGGAAAGAAAAAGGAAAAAAGGAAAGAGAAGAAAGAGAGAGGGGGGAGAGAGGAAAGAAAAGAGAAAGAAAGAGAGAAAGATGGAAGGAAGGAAAGAAGAAAAAGAAAGATGGAAGGAAGGAAAATGAAAAAAGGGAAAGAAAGGAAAGGGAAAGAAAGGAACGAGAAAAAGAAAGAGAGGGAGGAGGGAGGGAGGGAGGAAAAAAAGAGAAAGAGTAAGAAAGAGAAAAGGATGGAAGGAAGGAAGGAAAGAAAGAAGAAAAAAGAAAGACGGAAGGAAAGAAAGAAAGAAAGAAAAATTAAATTATTTTTAAGGATCAAAGGGGAGGCGGGGGAAGGAAAGGCGGGGTCCTGCGGACTTCCATTTAATTCCCCATCAACCGAGACAGAACCAGAATTTGTGGCTATTTGGGGTCCAAAGCTCCCGAAGGACCCGGCCTCCTCCTCCTCCTCCTGTGTCTGCCACCTCATGCACTGGACTCCAACCCCCATCATCCCCAACTGACACGCCGAGGCAGCCTGAGACCCAAAGACCCGGACGGGCACGGCTCCCCTTCGCGGTGGGGAGGCGCCATCACCACCGGGCCTTCTCGCGGCCCCCTCCGAGGGCGAAGCGAGCAGCTGGCCTCCTCCTCCTCCTCCTCCTCCCCGCTCGGCTGGGAGCGAGTCCCCGGCTTCTCACCGCAACGAGCCCGACGAAACAGCGGCTTCCTCAAAGTGACTTTCACCTGCAGAACAGGCCACCAAGACGCCGGAACCAGCGACGGGGAGGATAGAGCAGCGCCGGAAGAACGGGCGGCAAAGGACGCTCTAGCTCCGCCCCTCGTTTTAGCGGGATCTCTCACGTGGTCAGTTGAGGGCGGTACTGGCGTCAAAACCCCAAAATGCAGCTGCTTCTAGAGCAGTGTTTCTCAACCTTGGTAGCTTGAAGATGGGTGGACTTCAACTCCCAGAATCCCCCAGCCAGCAGCGCTGGCTGGGGGATTCTGGGAGTTGAAGTCCACCCATCTTCAAGCTTCCAAGGTTGAGAAACACTGTTCTAGAGCAAGAAGTGGGGAACTATGCCCCCTTATGATTTGTGGACTTCAACTCCCAGAATTCCTGAGCCAGCCATTTTAATATCTAACACTCAGGTTCTAAGGCCCCTTTATGACTTGTGGACAACCCAGTCTGATACCATGTATGATATCCAACCATATCTGGGTACCCTTCCCCAGCTTGTATAGAATTCAACTTCCATCATTCTCCACAATTGCCATCCCTGCTGCAAAATTCTAGGAGTTGAAATCCAGGCCTCTGGCAGATATGAAATTTAAAGGTTGACGCTAAATTTAATGAAGTCAAATTCAAACAAATTGCAGCTGTGGAAGAGCGTCCGTCCATCCAGTGTTTTGCATAGCCGAGATGGCGCAGCGGTTAAGAGTGCAGCACTGCAGGCTACTTCAGCTGACTGCTAGCTGCAGTTCAAATATCGCCGGCTCAAGGTTGACTCAGCCTTCCATCCTTCCGAGGTCGGTAAAATGAGGACCCAGATTGTTGGGTGCGATAGGTTGACTCTGTAAACCGCTTAGAGAGGGCTGTAAAAGCACTGTGAAGCGGTATATAAGTCTAAGTGCTATTGCTATAGCCAGCTTTCCTTGATCTCCATTTTTTCAAAACTGGATCCTAGAATGGAAAATGTGAAGAGTTTTCAAACCAGTCTCACAACACTGGAAATTGTTGCACTTAAATCAGTTGCCCCCGCTATTAATAATACAGGAACAATCATTTTTCCGCACCACACAGACAAACTGATCAACGGAGTGTGAGTTGCCTTTGTATGGTCTGACTCCCCTGGCTTTTTGAGGCTTAAAAATATTTCCAGTTAGGGAAAAAAAATTATGTTTTCCTTCTGTTCTAAAGCTGAATTGACACCTCACATAGACAGCATTGATCACATTTTGGGGGGGTTTTGCTTTCCGGAAGGGTCTGTTTTTATTGAGATACATATCCAGTCTTTCTATCAATGTTCTTTCGGGCCTCAGGCTGCATGATACAGAGCAGGGGTGTCAAGCTCAGTTTCATTGAGGGCTGCATCAGGATTATGTTTGATCTCGGGGACCAGGGTGGGCCTGGCCAGCTCGACATCACTCGTGTCGGGGGTGTCTGTGGTGGCTTGAACGCTCTGCCAGCAAAAACAGGATCCCAAGCTTCGTTTCCAGCTGTGGAGGCCTCTTGCAACCCTCTGCCAGAAAAAAACAGAGTTGGGAGTGCTGCCTGCGGCCCTCGTGAGCTCCATTTTCGGCTGCGATGGGCTCCTGCAACCCTGTGCCAGTGAAAACGGAGCTCAGGAGGGCTGCCCTCTCGAGCTCTGTTTTCACTGGCAGAGGCACTGTGGGCCAGGCATTTGCTGCTTATAGGGCAGCCCCGCGGGCAAGATCGAAGGACCCGGATCCAGCCCCACGGCCTTGAATTTGACACCACTGATGTAGAGCCAAGTTACATAAGGGTGAGAACCTGGTATTTTTTTCACATCTGTGCCTGGGCCTCGGAAAGGAAGAGAACAAAGTGATTAATCAAATATTTTGAACTCTACATTCTTGCCAAAAAAAAATCTTATTTCTGAAGTCCGGGCAAACAGTTTGCCACGTAGAGCTGGAACTATGGCACTGATCGGAGTGCTAGCAAACCTTCTGATACTACTATGCCTTTCTTATGGTAAGAGCCTGGACAATGGAGCTTTAAATGTCTTTTTTGCTTTAAACCTCCAGTTACATGAGTAAACCTGCATGAAATTACTAACTCTAGATGTACAAGCAGGTGACAGGTAGAGGGATGGGGGAAGAAGGCTCGGTTGGTGCCAATGGAGAAGACCATTGCTGCATGTGTAATGATAATGAATGGATACATTTGATTCATATCAGCAAAACCAGCCAATTAAAAATATATCATCCCAAGTATAGTAGAGTCAGCTTCCTTTCATGTTTCCATTTATGTGGCAACCGACTTCAATAGAGGAAGATAACATATTACAAGATACTTGGAGAAAAAAAGTTGGAGAGGGATTTTTAGTCTTAGGATAGTCTTTTAAAAATATATTATCTGCAAATATAAATTTGGTATAAAATGGTTTGTCGTGAATGGGACTGCTTGAGGGCTGCTGGATTGGAGCTGAAAGGCAAAAGGGAAGCAGTATGCTCCCTCCCATATATATAGTCATACATACAATTTGCAAATAATCCATAATTATTTGCAAATTATTTTTTCATAATTATAATTGCATAATTATTTGCAATTTTATTCAACTGGGTTGATGCTGGATGCTCACAGTCTTCTGTGCCCTCCAAATTTAGTGTACTAATAGAAACACTAGTATTGTTGGAGGCAATCTGCTGACTCTGTAAACCGTTTAGAGCAGGCTATAAAGCACTATGAAGCGGTATATAAGCCTAAGTACTATTGTTATATACATATATACACACACACATATACATACATAACATACATGCATAGACATATTAATCACTTAAAGATTCACAGGTAGTTTACCTATATAGGTTTAGGCATGTAGAAGATTTGCAAATAATCCATTTTATTCAACAGGTTTGCTGCTGCGTGTCCCACAGTCTTCTCTGCCCCTCCAAAATTAGTTACTGATAGAAACACTACTAATAAAAACAATTCTGTTCGACTCCACAGCCAAACAGTGAACTTCCTTGTTTTTTGGGTTTTTTTTTTTTTTGCAGCAACATCCCCTCTTGATCGGATCATTGGAGGTTTGGAATGTAACGAAAATGAACATCGTTCCCTTGTACTCTTGTATAACTCTGCAGGGATATTCTGCTCTGGGACCTTGCTCAACCACAATTGGGTGATCACCGCTGCACACTGCAACAGGTGAGGGCATTACAGAATGTGGAAGGGCTGAAGGAGATCTTGCTTAGATATCCAGATTTTTTATAATGTTTCTGCTAATTTTAGTGACTTCTCTGTGCATTTTGAATGAGCGTTCTGCTACTTCTGCTCCCCACAATCATACCATGAACAATGCTGTTTGTATTTATGGTAGAATTTCCTTCTTCTTCACCACAGTGTTTATATCTTTCCTTTTCACTATAGTATTTATACTCCTTCTTCTTCACCATAGTATTTATCAGTGGTGGGATTCAAGTAATTTAACAACCGGTTCTCTGCCTAATGACCAGCTGGGTAGGCTTGGCTCAGTGATCATGTGACCATATGGGCGTGGCCAACTCAACTTCACTCACGTGGATGGGCACTTCGACTTATCTGTTACAATGTAATAAGGGTTAACCAGAGAGGCAGTTTCTGTAAGCAGGGCAATAAAGATTAGGCTAGAAACAACACCAGAATGTTTCCTTCCTGCCTTCCTTACAGGATTAGCCCCGTCAAGTGGAAAAAAACAAAATAAGTTTTCGTCCAACAACCGGTTCTCCAAACTGCTTAGAAAGTTAACAACCAGTTCTCCCGAATAGGTGCGAACTGGCTGAATCCCACCACTGGTATTTATATCCCTTTCTGGGATATAGTTACAGGAAGCACCACAATATCTGGATCATTACCTGAACACCATCAGCATTGACAAAATCACTACAGTCAGTTGCAAAAGGCAGTTTTACTTGGAACAGCTTACATCCTGTGACAATCCCTTTAATACCATGGAACCACAACATCTACTAATGCCAGGTCCTTGGGAAGGACTTGTTAAGTGGATAAAAATGCCAAACTCAGTCTAAATATCTGACTGACTGCAACCTACCAGAATTTATTAGCCATATGCTGCAATAAGAAAATACATTAAAAAAAATCAATAAAGCATAAAGCATAAAAGATAAAAACATGATGAAGTGAGGGGCTTCTCTCTCCCTTGTCAAAGGCCTGGGCGAGGCACTTCATAGCTCTTCAAAACAAGAGCAGATTGGGCACCATCCAGATCTTGTGTTCGCCTTTATCTATCCCATGATCCTTTGAGATAGGTTGGGTTGAGAGAGGATGTGCACAATACAAAATCATAACATTAAGACCATAATCACATGGATTCTATCTCAACCCTTTTACACAGTCACCTATAGTTTATAAGTGCCACATTCACAGAATGCACATCCAACTCAGGAAAGAGATTGATTCATATTCTATGCTGAGCTTGCTTAGTGCTAAACAGCACTACGCTTCAAGATTTTGCATCAACAACAGAATAGCTGATTCAATCACCTGAATAAATTTCTTGGGCGAATCCAGACCTCTAGGACATCTAATTCAGTTTTGTCAGCATGGACTGACTGTAACTCTTCCAGGTTTCAGGCAGGTTTCACCCCCCACCCCACCCCAAAATACAATAGGAGAAGCTGAGTTATGGCCCTTTCTTGTTCAGCACTAATGATCCTGTTTGAAGGCCAAAATGACGTCAAGTACCATCCCAAGTCATCTAGAGCAGCGGTCACCAATCGGTGGTCCGTGGACCACTGGTGGTCCTTGAGAAAATTATGGTGGTCCACAGAAAGATTATTTGCATTTTTTATATTGCACTAAATCAGGGGTCCTCAAACTACGGCCCCTGGGCCGGATACATGCAATGAATGCTTGTGTTGCTGCAGAGAGTCTCCCCCTTCAGGATGTTTTTGTGTAGGTCGGAGGGGGGCAGAAATTCCGACTCGGGGTCTACTTCAGCCTCCTGGTATGGGGCTTTGGACGAAGGCTGGAGGGAAACACTACTGGTGGTGAAGAGCCTTAGGGCCTTGTTCCAGTGGGACTGCATCATGACCTGGAACTGGCTGACCATCTCAGCCTGCTGAGCCTGCAGGCGCCGGTACCTGACCTTGCACTCCCGCAGGTCTTCCCTCTGCTTGGAAAGCCTATCTTGTAGTCCTCAGTGAGGTGCTTCTGCTGAGCCTCCTTCTCGGTCAGATCCAAATCGAACTGAGCCAGCTGTTTTGCCAACTTTTTGTCATGGTGGCTGCTTAGCTCCAACAACTGCTTCCTATTGGGGCCCTAAGGAGCCCGAGTGTGGAGGCAAGGTGTGGCTGGGAGGGGAGGAGTGAATAGAGGCTGGCAAGGCGCCCCTCGACATGAGTGACATTGAGTTGGCCATGCCCACCCAGTCACATGACCACCTAGCCACGCCCACCCAGCCGGTCATTAGTTTATTTATTTTATTTATATTTGAATTTATATACCGCCCTTCTCTCCCTAGGGACTCAGGGCGGTGAACAGCCGAAATTAAAATACATACAATATAAAAGTTAAGATAGCTAAAATAAATTAAATCAATCGGCCCCCAATTTAAAACCCCAAAGCTATACAATTAAAAACTAACCCATAAAAAAACTAATTAGGCTAGGCCGGCTTGCTGAAATAAAAACGTCTTCAGGGACTTACGGAAATTGCGGAGATCCGGGATCAGTTGTATTCCGGGAGGAAGCTCATTCCAGAGGGCGGGTGCCCCCACAGAGAAGGCTCTCCCCCTGGGGGCCACCAGCCGACATTGCTTGACTGGCGGCACCCTGAGGAGGCCCTCTCTAGTTAGGTCATATTAGTGGTCCGCAGGATTTAAAGGTATGAATTTAGTGGTCCCTGAGAACTGAAAGGTTGGTGACTCCTGATCTAGAGTTTATTTTAAGTGACTCCTTAACTTTTTGTTGTTTTTCTTGTAGGGAAGATATCCAGATAAGGCTTGGTGTGCATAACATACATATACACTATGAGGATGAGCAGATAAGAGTCCCGAAGGAGAAGTTGTGTTGTCTCAGTACCAATAACTGTACCATGTTGAACCAGGACATCATGTTGATCAGGCTGAACAGTTCTGTTAACGATAGTACACACATCGCACCTCTCAGCTTGCCCTCCAACCCTCCCAGTATGGGCTCACTTTGCCGTATTATGGGCTGGGGCACAATCATGTCTCCTGAAGGTAGGGATCTCCGTCTCTTTACTCTCAGACAAAGCTATTGAGGTAACATCAAACACCACATGAGCTGCGGTGGCGCAGTGGTTAGAGTGCAGTACTGCAGGCTAAACTGCTCACATTGCCAGGAGTTCGATTCCTTCAATCCAGCTCAAGGTTGACTCAGCCTTCCATCTTTCCGAAAGTCAGTAAAACGAGGACCCAGATTCTTGAGGGCAATGTGCTGACTCTATAAACCGCTTAGAGAGGGCTGTAAAAGCACTGTGAAGCGGTATATAAGTCTAAGAGCTATCGCTATCAACCAGAGTTAGGGTCCCACTATGTCTGATGTCACCCATGAAGAGATTGGAATGTGGATGGGCAACGGTGTTCCCTAAGATTCCATTTCTTCATCAGTTCTACCTCCACAAGATTCGCTCTATAGAAAAAACAAAACCTAGTTTCTAGGATCAGATTTATTTATAGCAGTGCTGTTGGGAATCAGAGGATGCGAGATCAGTTCTATGACCCTTGAACTAGCAAAAGTCCTTTTACCACAAGGCAACTTTTGCATAGAGTGCCGGAGGAATTTGACAAGCCTTCAAATGCCCATCACCTGATTTAAAACCTATTAATATCTTGACAAAAGCCATCCTTTGCAAACATTTAACTACCGGTAAAATCTATTTTTTCCCAGGAGTCCTTTTGGGCTATTTTGAAAGACAATACTTTCTATCCCCAGGCAGTGAGATAAGCTCTATTGGTTGGAGACAATGGGAATATATAGCCTCTATGTATCTAGGTGGTAAATTGTGAAAGGGGGAGCTATGTAACTTCGCCTATTTTTAATTTTTTCAGTGACTAATCCCGAAGTCCCTCATTGTGTTAACATTAACGTACTCCATAATGAGGTGTGTCAAGCAGCTTACCCATTTTTGCCAGGGAACATATTATGTGCAGGTGAACTGGAAGGAGGCAAAGACTCATGTAAGGTAAGATGATCCTTTCTAAGATAGAGTCCTAAAGAAACGATGCCAGTTTCCAATGCTGTAAGACCGTGATGGTGAACCCATGGCAGCTGTGCCAGAGGTAGCACGCAGAGCCCTCTCTGTGGGCACGCTGTGGGCACTATCACCAGCTGCTCTTCTTTCCTGCTTTCTGGCGTGCCAGGTGATCTTCACGTGTGCTGGAAACATGAAGACAGCTGGCCACTGTGCATGCGTGCACCGGAAACCCTAAGACCAGGCAGCTGGTGCACGCATATCCACCAGCCAGCTGGTCTTCAGGTTTCAGGTACTCGGCATGCGCACACATGAGCGCAATGCGGTTTGGGCACTCGGTGCCAAAAACATTCACCATCACTGCTATAAGAGATCTAGCCTTGAAGGCATCTCGTAGAAACATACATACCAAGTTACAGCTTTTTTTAACTCCAGTGCCTTCTAGGTGTCTAGATTTCCAGACTTCCCGATACAGTTGATGCTGGTAGGGGAAACTCTAGGAGTTAAATTGTATGAGGATCCTGGATTGGGGAACACCGAAGTGAAACATTTGGGGCTATATGGGAATGGACAATGGAAGGGAACTGTTTGCTCCACTGTCCATTCATAGATAGTAATGTGATGTTCCATGTTTGGTTTTTCTCAACAGGGTGATTCTGGGGGACCCCTCATCTGTGATGGAGAAATCCAAGGCATTGTATCTTGGGGGGGCTTTCCTTGTGCCCAAGTTCTTGAGCCTGGCGTCTACACCAAGGTCTTCGATTATATTGACTGGATCCAGGACATTATTGCAGGAAATACAAGTGTGATTTGCCCCGGTGACAATTTTTGAAAAGGATAAAAATTATATTACCCTGTTTCCCCCCAAATAAGACATCCCCTGATAATAAGCCCAATTGTGCTTTTGAGCGCATGGCAATAAGGCCAAGCGCTTATTTCTGGGTTCAAAAAAATATAAGACAGGGTCTAATTTTCGGAGAAACACGGTTGTACAACTCTTCTATATCCAGCTGCTTTAGAAAATATTCCGAGACAGTAAGCGTTTTCTAGACTCAATGAGACTGCCTTTTGGAGTAAGAAATACTCAAAATAGTGCTTCAGGGATCATGTCCCAGTTAAATCTCAATAATAAAATAATCTCAGTAAAATGGAGGCCGGTTTTAGGGTGAAGTGCAAAATTTTCTGACTCTCAAATGGACCGTTCCAAATATCTTAACCTATTAATATCTTTCAATTTCTGTCCACTTCTGGGGACAGTGGGGTCCTTGATGCTCGTTTTCTTGCAGACGTTTCATTACCCAGCTAGGTAAAATCATCAGTGCTAGAATATTGCCTTCTATTGGTACTTCTGTGACATTTATAATATGCTCATATGGAGTCATACAGTCACCCTGGGAACATATCCATATGTCGGAGTCCCATTGTTGCCTAAAAAGGATCCTGGATAAACCCCCACTTCCCAACCACGAAATAGAATCTTTTCAGAATGATGTTTTCATGTAAATTCTCAAGTATTCTCAAGTAAATTCTCTACATGGGGCTCCCCTTGAGGAGCACTCGGAGGCTCCAACTGGCGCAGAGTGCAGCTGCGCGGGTGGTGATGGGAGCGACGTGGCGCTCCCATGTAACGCCCCTCCTGCGCGAGCTGCACTGGCTCCCGGTGGTCTTCCGAGTGCGCTTCAAGGTTTTGGTTATCACCTTTAGAGCGCTCCATGGCTTAGGACCTGGTTATCTACGGGACCGCCTGCTACCACCAATAGCCTCCCACCGACCAGTACGCTCCCATAGAGAGGGGCTCCTCCGGGTGCCGTCGGCCAAACAATGTCGACTGGCGGCCCCCAGGGGGAGAGCCTTCTCTGTGGGGGCACCTACTATCTGGAACGAGCTCCCCCCCGAGATACGGAGGATTCCGGATCTGCGTACCTTCCGTCGCACGCTTAAGACGTTCCTATTCCAGCAAGCCGGCCTGACTTAAACTTCTCCGCTTTTAAATGGGAATTTTAAATTTGGTTTTAAATTATTGGGGTTTTAAATATGGTTCAGCCAAATTTATTTAATTTGTTTTATCTCTATTTTAAATTTTGTATTTCCATGTTTTATTTTTATGGCTGTTCACCGCCCTGAGTCCTTCGGGAGTAGGGCGGTATACAAATTCAATAAATACAAATACAAATACAAGTATCAACAGTAATAAAATCTTATAAATCATCTCACCCTTGTTTTCTGATCCTTTGCTTTTGTCACTCTTAGTAAAGGAATGGCCTGGCAAATGGCAGCGTTTGGCCAACTAGGCTTAAAAGCTCAAAAAAGATCTGACCTGGGTAGTATGTGGATAGGATGCTACCAGAGTGGGAAACTGAAAAAAAAAAATAAGAAAAATGGTGATGCAGCTCAAAATTGCTTGGGTATGCAGGTCAGGAAGCCATCACCAAACAACCTGTTTAATGGCCTGATGCAATGTGTACCTTAAAGCCTTGTTCCTACGGTACCATTTATGGATGCAATGGCAGAGATCAGATTTTTACATAATTTCAACTGGTTTGGTTTTTACTGTGATTTAGAACTGGGCTTCCATCTTAGGTAGCCGTCCCTAGGCAATCCTTTAAGAGGACTCATTGTCAGATAAGTCTAACTCTGCCCTTCCTTTCATCTACAATACACACACACACACACACACACACACACACACACACAGTTCTTAACCTGCTGAATTCAATAGTATGTGACACATAGTCATCTTGAATAGATTTTTGAGTCAATGATGGCTATTAATCCTGAACACTTCCAAGCTGGGGGCGGTGAAGTCCAAGTACCTGGTGGAGAGGATGCTTTTCATTTCTTGCTTGGAGTACCCCAGCAGTATCTAGTGGGCATTGTGAGAAGCAGAATCTCCGATCAAGATAGGTTCTGGCCAATCTAGCACAGCTATTTATACTTTCTTATCTAAAGCAGGGGTGAGGAGATATCAAATACATGACTGGAAAATAATTTTATTTATATTTTTTATTAACATTTCATGCAAATAAAATTAAGTCAAACTGAGTGTCTGGCCTAGCTCCAGGAAAGCTGCATCCCACTAGGCCATACAAAAACCAAGCAAATCTGGCGAGCCAGCAAAAGCCAATGATGCTTATGGCCCAGAACTTCAAGCATAGGTTGTATTTTTAGGAATGATTAAAGGAAATCAAACATGGGTAGACCAGTGGTGGGTTTCAAATTTTGTTACTACTGGTTCTGTGGGCGTGGCAGGGGAAGGATACTGTAAAATGTCCATTCCCATGCAAATAAAAGCATGGCTAAAAATCTAGTTATTTTTTTTTACAAGGAAAGAATGTAGAGACTACATTGTTAGGACTCCAGAGAAATTCAAAAATGAAGTATAGAAGTTCTGGTACAATATTAATATGGGATCAGGAGGAGGGAAAAAAGCCAGCTACAAATTTGTTTTCTAATCAATATCCTCCAATCTGCTGCTAAGGAGAAAACAGCCTGATGTTTAAAAGGTTGACAAGCAATCCACAACTGTCACACCAGATGATGATTTATCAGATTTGTACATCAGAATGACATGCTTTAAAGTCCGTCTAAACCACCGACAATAGCATTACACAAACCTCACGAGAGGTTGATCCTCTGATTAGAATGTTAAGTGTTTTTCTAGCAAATAATTCTTTTTTTGGAATCTCTAAGAGATTCTTAAATTGATATTTTATGGTATGGGCTGCTGCTAAAAATCCTTGTGCTGGTTTCCGTCTCATGGCAAGTCTCTTTGGGGGCTTCCCACAAGATCTAGCCAAAGCACACCTGAAATGGGCCAGCAGAACAATGCAAAAGCTGGGCCAGACACTTCAGGTCAATCCAAGTCAAGAGGTGTATTTTTTTTTTTTTGTGGCAACGCCTTTCTTCTGAATTGCTTCAGAGGACTCACAAGTACATACGTTATCTTTTCCCTTTCACACGCTGTATCCTTTTGTCCCCTAGGGATGCAAGTCCTAGGTACACCTCAGGTGTACTAGGTACACCTGGGAGAAAGGCTTAAAAGACATTTTCATACTCAGCAAAGATGAGGTGTGGTTTGGGACTCCAAAATTCTTCAGCTTGGTAGATTACTAGGTCTTTTTGAGTCTCCTCAGCTGTAAGGGAAAATAAAAAAGAAACACAAATCTGAACACGCCTGTAAAGCTTTCATTTCTGGTCTCATGTGGGATTTTTAGATGATGTCCCACTAAGGTATTGGATGGCGGAGGGAAGAAACAACTTGAGGAGTAAACACAAAGGAAAATACAGAATATTTAACCATAGGCTACCCTTTAATGTAATGGTGTACAACCCGAGATTTCAAGGCTGTATGTGAGTCATGGCGATACAGTGGTTTGAATGCTGTATTGCAGGCTAACTCTGCCCACAGACTGGAGTTCGATCCTGATTGGCTCAAGGCTAACCCTAATCCTTCCATCCTTCCCAGGTCGGTAAAATGAAGATCCAGATTGTTGGGGGCAATATGCTGACTCTATAAACCACTTAGAGAGGGCCATAAAGCACTGTAAAGTGGCACGTAAGTGCTATTGCTAAAAGCCATTCCTGGTTGCCAGTTATTTAGTGACATGGGGAAGAACCATATTAATTTACAATTTTTAATCCTGGCCCCTTTTTTGAAAAGGGTCCCTCAGCACTCAAATGCTATCCTTTACTTCAAAAATGTTGTGCATTTCCCTTCCCCAAATCTGGCACCAGAGGCAGACTAGTGATCAAGTCAATCCCATCTGCTTGTTTAAAGAGGCAACTCCTGCCCGTAAGACAACTGTCTAACCAATGCCAGATTCTTTTACATTGTTTACACAATATAGGCTAAATGATGGTTGAAACCACAGTCCAAGACCTGTTACAGAAGTCTACGAATGCTTCCCAGACTCTCAGATTTTGAAAACCACAACAGAGATTTGTGACATTATTGGTGGTCTTTATGTTTCAATAATACATGGTGAAAAAAAGGCAATCTACAAGGAAAAGCTAAATATGAGGAAGTAAATTTTGGAATAGATCAGCCTTTTATTGTCATGCAAAGCATCAACCGGAACTTGGTGTACAAGGAATACAATAGCTGCCCGAAATCATCATGTCTCTTTAGCTTTGAGCAGTAGCAAAGCTCTGAGCAGAGTAGCCATCAACCGACCAGACTTTCTACCCCTAAGGGTCCCTTCCCTTACAAATAGCCCTTCCTGCCTGCCTGTTCCTGAGATTTCAGCGCAGCCAACTTCTTGCTGAAGACCGCTGCCTTGCTCTCTCTGGATAGGGCTGCCGTCCAGGCTCAGGATGCAGAAACTGGTAGTCTTCTGCCAGGGCGACAGCTTCATCCCCATTTTCTGGATGACGCTCCCGGACCCATTTCTGGACATCCTCGGGGAGGAGGTTCAGGAACTGCTCGAGGACTAGCTGCTCAACGATTTCCTCTTTGCTATGGGCCTCTGGATTCAACCACTGGAACAACAACTCCTGGAGCCGCTCATAAGCCACTTGGGGACCTTCAGTCTCTTTATAGGCAAAACCCCGAAAGCGTTTGCGCTGATTTTCTGAGGCCATGTTGGGCAAGCATGGAATAGCCTGTTCCACCTTAGTGCAGCCTCCCGCTCGGCTGACATCCAAACTGCTGTGTGCTTCCTGGGCTTCCCCAAAGAGGTCAGGCAGCAGCATAGCCCTTCTTGGCTCTCTGGCTTCCTGGCAGACATCTGGCATTTCTTTAAAAGCTTCAGCATCATCTTCCATCATCCGTTTTGCTCCCTTTCCTTTGTTCAAGGGTGGCACTGGAACAGAGACAGCTACCTCCACAGGAGGAGGCACCAAGACTGCCTCAGTCTTTGGCTCCTCTTCATGTTTCACTTTCATTTTTGTGACCTGGCATGGATCAGCAGGCTGTGCTGGCATTTCCAAAGGTTCAGCATCCCCGCCCAAACATTTGGCAACCACCTTAGGCTCGCTCTGATCGCTATCTGAGTCCTGATGTTTAATCACAATGCCACCCTCCGATTCCCTATCTTCCGCAGGACCAGAACAGGAGCTATCCAGGAATGGTTCTTGAATCTCACTGGCCATTCTTCAGTGGCTGCCCACAGGCGTTGCAGCTTTTCTTTTTCCCTGGGAAAGTGCTATAATAAGAGATGTCAAAAAGAAAAATTGTGGTAAAAATTCAAGATTAACTCTAAAGGCTTCTGTGTAGACATTCATTAAAAAAAATGAGCAGAACCGGGCTCAGAAGTGTGTGGACAATAGGTACCCAAGGAAAGATGTGGACCCCAGGAACTCCTAGCACTACTAGTTAAAATGTTAATGAGGAATAGAAGAGGAAATAATGAAGAGAGCTTTGAATAATTGTTGCTAAAGAAGACAAATATTCTGTGAAGTAGGTGTGTTAGGTGTACAATTATAGTCTAGACACTGTAAAACTGTGCTGAAAACAGGCTAGCCTTCTTTGCAGGTACTTACATTTTTTTCACTGGTGTGGATTACTGCTGCTTCACTGTATTGGCCTCCCTTTAATCTGTATTTTAAAAAGCAAACCAACATGTAAACACACACTTGGGAACAAATGCCAACCAATACGACTTCTTTCCTTGTCACTTTACAAAACATCCAATTCTCCAGAGGCCAACTAGGTACCAAAGTGGGGAAATTATAAGTATGCACAATCATATAATTTTATGTTAACAGGCCTTTCATCAGATAGTGGAATAAACATAGCTCCACATAACATGCTCTTTGCAGAATGGCTGCATTTTTGTTCTGCAATATTTTTTTAAAAATCCCAATAATATTTTGTTGAATTTCTCCAAGAATTCAAAAACTTCCCAAAGCGGCATATCCTTAAGACTCTCAAGTTACAGTACAGGTAATCCTCCACTTATGACCACAATTGAGCCCAACATTTCTGTGATAAGTGAGACATTTCTTAAGTAAATTTTGCTCTATTTTACCAATTTCTCACCACCGTTATTGTGAATCCTTGCAGTTGATAAGTGAGTAACCTGGTTGTCAAGTGAATCTGGCTCCCCCATTGGTCACAAGGTTGCAAATGTTGATCACATGACCCTAGGAGACGCTGCAACGCTCATAAGTATGAACCAGTGGGCAAGCATCTGAATTTTGACCATAATGATGAAAGGTCAAAGGTCATAACTGTGAAAAAATAGGTCACCTTTTTTTCAGTGCGGATGTAACTTTGAAACAGGGTGGATAAAAATCGATGCTTTTAAAAAAAAACAAAAAAAAAGATTTTTAAAATTTAAATTGGATTTTTAAATTTTTTTATCAAATTTATTTTAATAAAAGCTCTTTGGAGTAAAAATCTACCTAAAGATAGTTTTCTATTTAAGATACATTAATAATTTAGTTTATTCAGTATGGAGAAATGGAGCTCAGTGATGTAGCATGAGGCTGTATATTCTGCAATATTGGGACTGTCCATGAGTCAACAGCGGGTCAGGAGGAGAAGCCGCTGTTCTTTAAAAATTATGATTTTAAATCGACTTGATTTAAATCAAATCCGTCCTGCTTTGAACAGTCACTAAACTTAGGCCCAGGCTATTTGTCGGACCACTTGCAACCAGCGTCAACTTCCCATTGCCCGGTGCGCTCACACAGAGAGGGCCTACTCAGGGTGCCATCGGCTAGACAATGTCGGCTGGCGACCCCCAGAGATAGACCCTTCTCTGTGAGTGCCCCCACCCTTTGGAATCAACTTCCCTTGGGGCTCCGGCTGGCCCCTGACCTTCGCACCTTCCGCCGTGAATTGAAAACCTGGCTATTTATGTCCCCCGGCCTGGACTGATGGGGTAGTATATTTTAAATTTTTTAAAAACTTTATTTTTTTGTGTATATTTTTTGTTTTTAACAGTCGCTTGGTTGATTGTCGTTGTGAGCCGCCCTGAGTCCTTGGAGATAGGGCGGCATACAAATTGTATTAATTAATTAATTAATTAAACGAACTGTTGTAAGCCGAGGACCACCTGTACTGAAATAAATAACAGCAAAGTTTAAAAGTTGTGGGGGGGAGAGAGAGAGCCGGGTGTGAAAGGAGAACACGGCCCACCCAATTCTTGGAGGTAACCATTCCCCCACCCACCCACCCTTCACAAAGCCAGACGTTTTCCTTAGAAACACTTTGCAGCCTTGAGATCCAAAAGGATTTCTGACTAGGCGGCTCAGTTGGCTAAGACGCTGAGCTCGTCGACCAGAAAGGTCGGCGGTTCGAATCCCTAGTACAGGGTCTCCTGCGTGAGCAAGGGGAGAGGGGGGGTTGGACTAGATGGCCTCCAAGGTCCCTTCCAACTCTTACTGTTCCTGCTATTTCTTCCCCATTCCCCGCCATGCTAAACGCCGAGCCGGCAGGGTAGGGAAAACTTTTGCTTCCCGCCACAGGATGGGGCGCAAACCAGCTTTCCCTTTCCCGAAGCTCGCCAGGGCCGCGCGGGGAGAGAAAAGGCGGCGAAAATTGGCATAAGAAGCGAAGGCGGGAGAGGCAAAGCAAGCGACGCTTCGGCCTGAAACCTTCGGCTGGGCCGGGTGGTCTTTTTCTCTCTCCCCCCTCCCCCCTCCCCCCCCCGCTCTTTCGTTCCTGAGGCGTTTCGTTCCGCGGGGGCTTTATAAGCATCCCGGCTCCTCGCGCGGCGGGAGGCGAGCGAAGGGCCTTTTTTCTCTCCCAGGAGCGCCGCCTCCCTCCTGGCGGGCCCTGAGGAGCCGAGCGCGGCTGCCCCACCTCACACCCACCCACCCACCCCAACCGTCCCTCAACCGAGGAGAGAAGAGCGGACATCATCGCCTACCTACCTACCTGCGTTCAGGCCAGGCCCGCTTTTAGCCGCTTGAACCCGCCCCCGGAAGTTCACCCGATGGCTTCCGGCCCGGTCGCGAGGGTCGGTTGACGGTTTAGAGCGGGAGAAAGTAGAGCTATAAAGGTGTAGAAGAGCGCCCCCGCCCTCCCTAGTTGGGTGCGTCATTGAGAAACCGCTTCCGAGGATGATCAGCTGTAGGGCGAAATGGTGGCGTATTTTCATAGGCGGCCGCGTTAGGCGACAAGTTTAAAACAAAAAACAAAGGTTGGACTAGAAGACCTCCAAGGTCCCTTCCAACTGTTCTATTCTATTCTATTCTATTCTATTCTATTCTATTCTATTCTATTCTATCAGTAACAGTAACAAGAGTTGGAAGGGACTTTGGAGGTCATCTAGTCCAACCCCCTCCTCATCAGACATTCTATTCTATTCTATTCTATTCTATTCTATTCTAACAGTAACAGTAACAAGAGTTGGAAGGGACTTTGGAGGTCATCTAGTCCAACCCCCTCCTCATGCAGACATTCTATTCTATTCTATTCTATTCTATTCTATTCTATTCTATTCTATTCTATTCTATTCTATTCTATTCTATTCTATTCTATTCTATTCTATTCCTATTCTATTTGATTCTTTCTATTCCTATTCTTACTCTACTCTTATTCTATTCCTATTCCTATTCTATTCTATTCCTATTCTTACTCTAATCTTATTCTATTTTTTTAAAATTTGATTTATATGCCGCCCTTCTCCGGAGACTCAGGGTGGCTTACAATGTGTTAAGCAATAGCCTTCATACTTTTGTATATTTTATACAAAGTCAGCTTTGGGGGATTGATTAAATTGGTTGTCAAATCAAACCTGAAAAGGAGAGGGATTAGTTTTGCCTAAAAGGTCAATTGCCAAAACATTTTACAGAACTGGTTCCTTGATAGGTAAAGGTTCCCCTCGCACATATGTGCTAGTTGTTCCCGGCTCTAGGGGGCGGTGCTCATCTCCGTTTCAAAGCCGAAGAGCCAGTGCTGTCCAAAGACGTCTCCGTGGTCATGTGGCCGGCATGACTAAATGCCAAAGGCGCACGGAACGCTGTTACCTTCCCACCAAAGGTGGTCCCTATTTTTTCTACTTGCATTTTTTACGTGCTTTTGAACTGCTAGGTTGGCAGAAGCTGGGACAAGTAACAGGAGCTCACCCTGTTACGCGGCACTAGGGATTCGAACTGCTGAACTGCCGAAACTTTCGCTCGACAAGCTCAGCATCTTAGCCACTGAGCCACCACATCCCACCCTTGATAGAATGCCCCACAAATCTTGTGCTGCAATAAGAATATTGAAGACACTACTGTCTTTTTTATGTGAAGAGAAGACTCAGTTGACCATGGTGCTTAAGTTTCAAGTAGATCTCTGGAGCTGTGTGAATTGTGATTTTTTTAAAATAGATTAACTAATGTTGCATTAATTGCGGCAAACCTCTTCAGAACTACTGGTTAATACATTTTCATTTATCTTTTGGACAGTTTTGAATAAGAGGACACTAATTGATTCCAACTTCACCCCTGCTTCTTCTCTTCCTATCCCCTGCCTCAACTTGAAGATGTTAAATTGCAGGGTAGGAACCCCCCCCCCCATTTGATACTCCCAATAACTGAATATGAGGGAGATTCTTTGGGGCCAAAAATCAAATGATGTAATCTGGCATAAAATACATAAAGTAGTAGCATTTGTTCTGAGCATACTAACAGTGATTAACTTCTTTGATCATAGTGAATTGAATTCACTTTGCTTGTTGGAAGCTGGCTGGGAAGGTCACAAATGGTGATCACATGATCCCAGGACATTGCGACAGCGATAAATACATGCCGGTTGCCAAGGTTACCCAACTTTTGATCACGAAACCATAGGAAAGCTGTGATGGTTGTTAATTGTGAGGATTCATCCCAAGTCACTTTTTTCAATGCAGTTGTAACTTCAGTCAGTCACTAAACAAATGGTTATAAGCAGTGGTGAAATCCAAATTTTTTTTACTACCGGTTCTGTGGACGTGGTGTGGCTTGGTAGGCATGGCAGGGGAAGGATACTACAAAATCTCCATTCCCACCCCACTCTGGGGCCAGCCAGAGGTGGTATTTGCTAGTTCTCTGAACTACTCTGCTACCGGTTCTCCAGAACCTGTCAGAACCTGCTGGATTTCACCCGTGGTTATAAGTCAAGGACTACCTCTATATACGTGTGTGTGTGTGTGAGAGAGAGAGAGAGAGAAAGAAAGGGAGGGAGAGGGAGAGATTATTAATTTTCCCTTAGTTTATCTTTTCCATTCTCTCCAGTGTCAAACATTCAAAGTTCTTTAGAACAAAAGTTTAAATTTCTTACTACGGTAACATAATCAAAAAAGTTCCTGTTTTGTATACGATGATAATATTCTTTTTGTGCCAATCAACACTCTGTTCACTTATACAGCTGATGTTGGGAGTCTGTCAACATCTGTAATCATTGTACTTGTGAATATATTAAGAGAGAATATAATGTTCATCATGAAAGCAGGCTGGATCTAGACTACCTTGAGGCCTGTATCTGGGCTAACAATTCTTTCCAAAACCCTTGCTTGCTTTCCAAAACAGGAGCTCTGATTCCTTGTGGATTGAAAGGAGGCTTTCTCTTTGCAGACTTCTATGCTAATTGGGTCAGTGCACATGCTATTTATTGCCCATCAAGGGTACAGTGAATCATTCCCAGTTGCTTTATTTAAACTCAAGCAGGAAAGGGAAGAAAAGAGATTACTACAGTATAAAAACAAAAACAAAAACAAGGGTAACGGTAAAAAGGTAAAGGAATTGACAACATTTGCACCATAGCAGGGAAAGGGCATCTGGATCAGAGCCTGCTGTAGTCTAAGCAATCCAACAGGATGGGGGAAGGGATAAGGAATCACGGGCAGGGATAGTTGTAAGTCTCAGGCAATCAAGAGCAAAGGGTGCTTTTCACTTTCCTTTTCAATCAGGCGCTTCTAATATTGCTGCTGAATTTCTTGATTTGGGGGGGTACATTCGGCCCATGCAAGGATTCAGAGATGCTACAGGAAAGATAAAACACAATTAGTATTGGATGAAAACGTTTTTTAAGTATTTTATATTCTATTCAGAGAATGAACACAATCTTCTATACATATATAAATGGCGCTCTCTCTTTGTGTGTATGTATGTTCCAGCATAACTCTGGAACGCCTCGAGCAATTTCAACCAAACTTGGTACATAGATGACTTACTCTATGGACCTAGGGGATATGAAAGAAAACATGCCTTACACACAAAAAGTAGCAAAGGGGGAGACTTACATTTCTTTCTTGCCATACTGGCCTACTAGGGATTTCAGCAATGTTCTGGGGTATGTTTGTTCCTGGCAAAGATTTTGTGTCGTTCAGGACCCGTACAACAGTGCCAAGAGCCTCTGATAGGTCCTGCAAAGAGGTGCCGCTCAACCCATACAGTGTAGAAGCTGCATATAAACGAACAACAACAAACAGAAAATAAGTATCACAAAATGCTGCCAAAAACCCCCAGAAAAACTTCTTAGCAAGTTGGCACCTTCGTTCTTGCCATCTTAATAAATACCTCGAGACATGTCTTTTCACCTTAGTTTACTTTATAAATCAGTCCTGATATTATGGATCAATTTTTCAAATCAAGTATTTGCTGCCAATTCTAATTCCATCCTTAGTCCCTTCATCAAGTTCTTTACTGGTGTCTTTAGGCTGTGTTCATTTTAATTCTTATTTATTCACTGATATCCTACCTTTCTACATGAAATACTTATTTAATGCTGCTTCTAGCTAGAATGCCAGTTAAGAATTCCCTACTGAATACCAGCACTACACTTTCCTGATGAATGCTCTCATATTATGACAAAATAAAAAGTGAGAATGGCTATGGGGCAGGGGTGAAATCCAGTAGGTTCTGACAGGTTTTGGAGAACTGGTAGCGGAAATTTTGAGTAGTTCGGAGAACCGGCAAATACCACTCTGGGGCCAGCCAGAGGTGGGAATGGAGATTTTACAATATCCTCTCCCAGGAGTGGGGAGGGAATGGGGATTTTGCAGTATCCTTCCCCTGGAGTGGGGTGGGAATGGAGATTTTGCAGTATCCTTCCCCTGCCACGCCCACCCAGCCACACCCACCAAGCCACGCCCACAGAACCGGTAGTAAAAAAATTTGAATTTCACCACTGCTATGACAAGCAGACTTGATTAACAGCCGAGCAATTATTCTGGGAAAGATCTAAGTGATTTATGTACTGTGTTGCGTTCAGCAATAAACAAATATTAAACGGAACCAATGGCAAGGCAGTCATATAAGTATACTGGCAAGAGACAAATTCTCGCAAGTATCACATGAAGGACGAAAAGGAAATTGATGTCACCCTGGTGAAGAGGCCCTCCATGTTTACGCTCCCAGAATTACCTTGGGTTAATCGGAGCTCCTCACGGATTGTATCCAACTCAGCCTTCAACATGGTACAGCCCACACAGGGGGGTAGCATCCTGGAACCGGCCCCCCCGTCTTGGGCTGTGTCACCACTGCCATTTCCACTCCAGGGAGAATCCAGTAAAATGTCAATGCTGTCACTAAATGAAGGTCTGTCTATGTCAGGAGACCCGTGACCATCGTGGCCGGGTTGGGGGCTGGCGACGGTTGCATCCTTGTCAAAAGCCAGCTGAGATGACCCAAGACTAGCCGATGCTTTCTGCTCGTGCAGAATCCCATTCACAGCTTCTGAAACTCGGCCGCTGCCTTTTGTCTTAGCTTCCCCCTCCGCCTGGTTTTCCCCAGCCACGTTATAACTGGGAACAGATCTTCCCCGCCCTTTGGCTTTCCCAGCTTGCTTCCCTGGCCCGGAGGTGGGTGTCTCTTTCGCTTTCTTTCTAGTTTCAGCCATTTCTTGCTCTTCTATGCTATTGTTCAACTTCATCTGCTTGGCTGCCGCCACCACACCGTGTTCTCCATCCTGTTTGGGCACAATTTGCTCCCTCGGATCTGATCTGGCTCTCTTCCTCAGCTGGAGGTGCGTTTCTGTACCTGAAGATGGAGAATAAGTTTATCTTGAGAGACCTGCCAAGATACAAAAATAACAGATGGGCTCGTGGTTAAGGCCCTAGGCTGGGAATCATAACACTTGGGTTCCAGGCCCATAGATGGTGGGATTCCACTCGCTTCTTAAGAGAGTATATGCTCCCTTACTTATCAGGCTTTTGTTTTAGCTTCAAGTATGAATATTAGAATATGAAAGGTGCTTGGTAGCCTTCCTTTCATAAAAAACTTCGAGAGGGATCACAATTATTCCTCTTTTACAGATAAACTGAAGACATCCTTAAGAAATCAAGATAGGTTGACTTGCTAAAGGGTAACCCAATATGGAATTCCTTAATAGAGCTTATGCACATGCTTGTAAAGTAATCTGAATTTGAAATCATTTAAAGTTCTGTTTGTTGTCTTCTCTCTGTAAGGTAAAGGTTCCCCTCGCACATATGTGCTAGTCGTTCCTGACTCTAGGGCAGTGCTCATTTCTGTTTCGAAGCCAAAGAGCCAGCGCTGTCCGAAGATGTCTCCATGGTCATGTGGCCGGCATGACTAAATGCCAAAGGTGCACGGAATGCTGTTACCTTCCCACCAAAGGTGGTCCCTCTTTTTCTACTTGCATTTTTTACGTGCTTTCAAATTGGCAGAAGCTGGGACAAGGAACGGGAGCTCACCCCGTTATGCGGCACTAGGGATTCAAACTGCTGAACTTCTGACCTTTTGATTGACAAGCTCAGCGTCTTAGCCACTGAGTCTCTCTATACATCTCTCTGTACTATCCCCTAAACCTCCAGAAGTGGCTTAGATTTAAGGAAGCTTTCCTGAGCAGTTGAGAATCCAACTAAATGCCTTTTTGATCCCACTCAATCTTGGCATCGATCTCAGAATTACCATTCAAAGTGTCTTTACAAATATACAATCAAGTGAAGTCAACCAGCTGTGACGTGTGAATGAGGACCCTAAGCTGAACTTGGGAGGCCTGTAACATCTCTCTTCAGCAAACACTTCACTTCCTTGCCATCTTGATGATACCCATCACTTCCTTGGCCAGTTTTTCTTTCGAAGAGGTTTTGCTAATTTGCTAGTCTCTATGCTAAGAAGTGGGACGTGGTGGCTCGGTGGCTAGGATGCTGAGCTTGTCGATCGAAAGGTTGGCAGTTCAGCAGTTCGCATCCCTAGTGCCGCATAATGGGGTGAGCTCCTGTTACTTGTCCCAGCTTCTGCGAACCTAGCAATTCGAAAGTACGTAAAAAATGCAAGTAGAAAAAAAGGGACCACCTTTGGTGGGAAGGTAACAGCATTCCATGCACCTTTGGCATGACAGAAATTGTCCAGACAGGATAGAGGGAGTTAGAGTGGGTAAATCTGCTTATGGCATGCAAGTATAAACAGAAAGGGAAGGGCGGGGGAAATCTAAGTGGATATGTACTAAAACAAACGAAAACAACCCTCGAAAGGCAAAGAAACAAATCTGTCACATCAAAGATTCAACGCACCTAAGAAGCAAATTCTTACCTACTAAGCCAACCTTCCTAGGATTTTCTCGACTGTCTTTTATGCAGGGTTGTCTCTGATCTTCATTCAAGTCTTCTCGAGGGGAATCGACAACCATGTTATCTGAGGTAACACGTACCTGAAAAATAAGAATGCCACTCTTGTATTTATCACTTCTTTTAAAGTAAAAAGGGGCCCTCAGTTCCACACACCAAAGATGTCAAGAACCCTAACCTAACCTAACCGTATCATTTGTGAGCTAAGAATAAATACAAGCATTTTGAACTTGCTGTTTGGTTGCCTCATCCTAAATATCCTTCAAAACTGAATCCTGCTGCAGTCACATGAAAATATTAGTCAGAATCTGACAATTTATACCCATAAGAATTTTAATGTTTTTTTTTTTTTTAAAAAGCAGATTCATTTTCTATTGTCTAGGAAATTTTGAGTAGCCATTCAGCTTCTACCAAAGCAGAAAGGCTCAAGCAAATTGGAAGTGTGTCTTTGACGAAAAGGAATCAGCCTCTTCCTGCAGTGCATCTTATTGTTCCATTGTCTTTAAAGCAGGGGTGAAATCTAGCAGGTTCTGACAGGCTCTGGAGAACCAGTAGTGGAAATTTTGAGTAGTTTGGAGAACCGGCAAATACCACCTTTGGCTGACCCCAGAGTAGGGTAGGAATGGAGATTTTGCAATATCCTTCCCTCAGGAGTGGGGAGGGAATGGAGATTTTGCAGTATCCTTCCCCTGCCATGCCCAACAAGCCACGCTCACAGAACTGGTAGTAAAAAAAAATTGAATTTCACCACTGCTTTAAAGCTCACTTTCAACTGAAAAATGACAAACTTTTGCTAATAGACAAATTCCTTGTGTGTCCAATCACACTTGGCCAATAAAGAATTCTATTCTATCTATTCTATTCTAATAACAACAGTAATTCCGAGATTCCACATATAAAGTCTCTCGGTCAAAAAGAGAGATGTGTGGGGGGGAAAATGCTTTTTTCATTTCCTTGCTCCTTTATGCCGTCTCCAAACCCCAAAGTAGAAATCCCTCTCAGCGTGATCTTACTTGGTCCCGTTGCCTCTTGGACTCGAAATGGAGCTGGAATCTCTCGGCCAGGGCCACAGCTTCCTTGCCGTTTTCTGGCTGGCATTCGCGTACCAAGGTCTGGATCTCTTCAGGGAGTATGTTCAGGAACTGCTCGACCACTAGCAGCTCCATAATTTGCTCTTTGCTACGCGCCTCTGGCCTCAACCACTGGTGGGAAAGCCGCCACAGACACCTGTATGCTTCTTGGGGTCCCTGGGCCTCCTGATAATGGAACTGCCTGAAAGACTGCCGGCGGGTTTCTAAGTCTACGTCTGTTTCAAGTACTTTAGCGCCATTGCTGGAGCACAGATGTTGGGCCTTGCTGTGGAGCTGGTCTCTACCCTGCTGCTGAGAACTCGGGTATGAATCGCATAATGGATTCAAAACGGAGAGATGTGCCTCTGAGGTATCACCTTTCCCTGTCGCTGCCAGGTGCCCCGCAATGAAAGGGAGCCTTGGGCCCGACAGCATCTCCTGACAGTGGTCTGCGGGAGGCTGCTGAGACAAGAGCCACCTCAGTATCTCTTCGGCAGTCCAATACTGCACTTCAGGAGGCACCTTCACTCTTCCTCCGAGCGCTTCTTTCACTGCAAGTCTATTTAGACTCTTCCCTGGTAGGTCGGACTGCATCATCTGCTCTAATAAAGCCTGTAGGGCTGAGCTAGGCCCAGCGGCGGTTCCTGCTCCATTCTTTGTGGACATCTGCAAGACCTGCAACGGGTTAGCGCAGTCAGGAGAGCTAGGGCTGGCAGGAGACCGCTGAGTTAGCACCTGGACAAGCTCGGTTTGCTTCTGAAAAAGTTTCTCAAAGAGCTGGGCTTGGAACTCCCTATCCTCACGCCGCATCTCCTTGTCGTGCTGGATGAACTCCGCTAAACTCTGTTTTTCCTCAGCTTGGAGGGCCAGCTGTTTCTGCATCCTCTGCAGCTCCGGCTGATGTGAACGAACGCACTTCTGGCCAGCGCCCCTCGACGGCCCATCCCCCTGAACTTTTTGTTTCCGAGTTCGAAGATGGGGACGTTGGTCAAGCATGGAGATGAGCTGCCTGGGTGGAGGTTGGATCTCCATTAGCATAGGAGAGGCCACATCTATAAAGTAAGGAACAGGGAACAGCCATATACATATATAAATATAAATATATACCCATGTTTCCCCGAAAATAAGACCCTGTCTTATATTTTTTTGAACCCTGAAATAAGCGCGTGGCCTTATTTTTGGGGAGGTGTTATTATTTTGGGACGTGTGGAGCAAGATAGGGCTTCCGTTGCCATCTTACCTGATTTCCAGCTCTGCATTTAAATATTGTTGGGGAGAGCTGATGTTTTTTAGCTCTCATCAGCTAGCCATACCCTTACTTGGATTCGAACTTGGGCTGCCTGCATGTTAGGCAGTTGTATTAACCTCTGAGCCACAAGTTCTTCTCCCTTCATCAGCTTGAGCCAGGGGAGAGATTAAGTGTTTTTCTATTGAGACACCTGGTCTACCCCTAAATAGATCTATACTAGTCTCCCTTTATTTCTTTATCAGCGAAATATAAATTTGGTATAAAATGGTTTGTCGTGAATGCGACTGCTTGAAGGCTCCTGGATTGGAGCTGAAAGGCAAAAGGGACTCAGTATGCTCCCTCCAACATGCTGGGGTAGACCAGGTGTCTCGATAGAAAAACACTTTATATAGTATGTATGTATGTATGTATGTATGTATGTATGTATGTTTTTTTTCAAAGCAGTGCAACATCACCAATAGGGTCAGAATGATTCATAAGATCTGATGGTCAATATCCAATGGCCAATTATTCAAAGGGCAAGAAAGTAATAAAACTATATGCATGTGAAGCATGCACCACCTGTGACTGCAGGCTAAAAAAAAAGGTCTGAAAGTTACCCTATGATGTTGTCCTTCTGAGTATATAAATAAATTAAAAACAACCAGTGGAAGTTGGCCTGCTATAGAGAGTTATATGCATTTCCAGAAACAGAAAGTTGTGTTTCTAGTGGAGTACATTTAAACATTTAAACCAAAAGTCCAATAAAGTTATGAAACCAAAGATCTAAATATTTCATAAAATGATTAATAGAATATTCCGAGATAACTTTCCCCCTGCCCATCCTTTGGTATCCTTCCAGAGGATTTGCACTGACAACATTCCCCAGGAGAAATGAACAAGGTGTTTACCCAGCTCAGGTGAGATTTCATCTTCCGATTCCTCTTCCTTCACCTGAACTGGGATGACTTGGATCTCGCCAAAAGCATCATGAGTCTCTGCCTGGGTGTAGCTGAATTCATCGGTCCCTTGGCTTTCCGAGGCAGCAGTCTGGGACAGCCAATGCCCAGAGGCCTGGGACGCCCAACGCTCAGAGATGCTGGATTGGGTCCCCCAGGGCTCAGAGATGGAGAGGCCTTCCTGTCTGTCTGCAGTGACACTGGGCCCTTCGCCAGCCTCAGAGGGAAAACCAGGCCTGCAGTTTATATACTGTGTCATTATCTGGTCAATTTCATCATAGAAGGGACATTTGATAGGTGGCCGCCCCACGGAGTTATTTTCCTTAGCCTTGCGGTAAGCCACTTTCAATCCTTTCATTTTTTCGCGGCATTGGTCCCCAGTCCGATAAATGCCCATTTCGGCAAGACGCTGAGAAATGCCATCATAGACTGCACGGTTCCTCCCGTGGGAGCTAAGGTCATGAGTGACCGCTGCCTCGGTCCAGAGGGCAAGGAGCACCTTGATATGCTCTGCTGGCCAGCTAGCTGCCCGTTCTTGTGGTCTATCCCGCCTCATTTCTACCAAGGAAAACCTGAAATGTCTCGTTGGCAGGTTACGCAGCAGAGATCAGGCCCACCGAAGTCCAAACGCAAGCAACACAGATACAAGGAAGGACATGTAAAAGGTCTGAATTTCAGAATTCCCAATTTCTGTGCTGGAATGGCCTTGTAGACGATCTTTGATTCTCCTCCATATGTCATTTATGCAGAGAGTGTAAATCTGGGAATCTAAACGCTGAACAGCCACAATAGCTACATCTTCCCACTTGTATCGGGTGCAGAGGTATTAAGACAGAGTAAGTTACAGCTCACGAAAGAAGGCAGAATACTGCATCTCCTGTGGAAGAAAAGTCAGGTTTCAAAAGCCAATGTTTAATTCAGAAAATATTGGATCTTTTATACCGTATAAAACTTCTCTTTTTAACTAACTTTAGTTATCTCCTCTGTTTATTGAAGGAGACGGTTTGGTCAAGTCTGGAAAAATCCTGGAAGTTCGTGCCAAAAAAAAGTGACTAAATATTTATATCACACATTTCTCCCAAGCACCCCAGTCCAAGTTTAATGTTTTCTCCACTTGCCTCATGTCAGTTCTGTGAAGCAAGCCAGGTCGAAAGAAAAGTGATCAAGATACAAGCAAGCTCAACAGACGAACTACAGAGTAGTTCCGTCTCAGCTTGTCATACAATATTGTAGCATTTGAACAGTAACCGCAGGGAACCTCCAAAATCAATTAATTGCAAACCTGCAGGTAATTGCAAACCTGCAAAATTAATTGATTAAATTAATCCATTTCTATTTCTATTTCTTGCAGAGATCTGAGATGACCATTCCAAGAATAAGTGATGTTTTTTTCCAGGCATGTCTACTTCCATTTTCAGCTTGTGTGATGCACAAGGCTTGCATTTGGTTAGAAAAATAAGTAATTCTTTGTATACAAGTCCCCCTCAATATAACAGAACTAAAGCTGCTTCCATAACAGGAGATTACTTGTTTTTATTCTAGAACATCATAACAGATGAACAGGTGAACAGATTAGAAAACACACAATCCAGCAGATCATGAGTAAAAAAAGTCAGTAGGCACTAGATTATTTATTACTTTTAAAAAATGAATTATTTTATCTTCTGTTCTAAAATATTGTCTCCTAGCCCAATACTATAAATAGATTCTACTTTTAATCAGCTTTATCTCTGTGGACATCTGCATAGAATGACAGTATGATCCTACTGCCTGTTTGCTTAACTGTGACATAAAATTTATTATAAATTTGGAACTGGGCTGTTAAAATGCACATTCATTCCTCAAATGTGCATTTTAACAGCCCAGTTCCAAACTTAAGCTATTTCAGTCCTCTTGCATATTTTCATGAAAACAAATTCAGATTTGTCCCACAAAATATATTCTCAGATATATAGCAGCACTATTGTTTTTATCACAATCAGAAAAAGAAAGTGAAATATACTGTTCACCGAGTGAATTGCTATTTCGCACCCTAACCAATCTAAGAGTGGTATTGTGAAGTTAACACTGGCTTGAGTATACAACACACTTAACCCTAATTACTGAAACAACTCTTTTGTTGATTCTTAAAGTACTAAAGGCAAAGGATCCCTCATGCACAACACTTGCTGAATATATTGTCTGCAGCAATGCAGAAGTGATTTGTCATTTTATTTTATTTTTTCTCCTCAAGTCTGCAAAATTGAATTACAGTCAGCTTTTTCCCAAATCACCAGGTGGCAGCACCTGGATGTTGTTATCTGGAATCAAAAACTAAATGATTTCCAGGAATACAGTCTGGACAAGAATAAAAGAAATACAAACTACTTCACTTGCAAAGAACATTGCATGGATATGCTCACGTAATTCACTAGAAATCCAGCTGCACTTGAGGGCATTGCTTACAAGGTGGGATAGAGGATTTACCCAATGCATTAAAGCATAAACTGACCTAACTAGGGTTCACTGATGTGCAAAGAATGAAGATTAAACCTAAGCATTACATGTTGTGGAAACGAACTAGCAAGTTTATAACTAATCAGGTTAAGCATATTGCATTCATTTTAAAGGCATATCTATATAGGGATATAAGGGACGCGGTGGTTCAGTGGCTAAGACGCTGTGCTTGTCAATCGAAAGGTTGGCAGTTCAGCGGTTCGAATCTCTAGTGCCGCGTAACGGGGTGAGCTCCCGTTACTTGCCCCAGCTTCTGCCAACCTAACAGTTCGAAAGCACGTAAAAAATGCAAGTAGAAAAACAGGGACCACCTTTGGTGGGAATGTAACAGCGTTCCATGCGCCTTTGGCATTTAGTCATGCCGGCCACATGACTACGGAGGCATCTTCAGACAGCACTGGCTCCTTGGCTTTGAAATGGAGATGAGCACCGCCCCCTAGAGTCAGGAACGACTAGCACAGATGTGCAAGGGGAACCTTTACCTTTACTTTATATATGGATATACCCAATACATGATTGATCTCTCTAGAATAAAATTAACATAACATATTAAGATAGTAAATAAACACATGGAAGGAACCTTTTAAGCAGCAGAACAGGAATCCAAATGATATCCAATCTATTCTCTACTTGGACACACAATGTTTGCCTTATAGATAACCCTTTTATAGTTTGACCCTCAGTGATTGTTTATATGTATCTGTAGTGTATATCCAGCCAATTTTTGACATAGTCACCCTTTTAACAGTTTAACTTGCAATGACTACGCAATGTATAGCTATGCATATGACAGAGAAAGATGGGGGGAGGAGTTTTTGACTTGGCTATTGTATCCTTTCCAGAGGATTTGATTTAGTTATTCTTGTGATTGCTTGCAGTGATTGTATCTATGTGCGCTCACACACATACACAAATAGAGGTAACATATGTATAGCCAATTTTTGACTTAGTTACTTTAACAGATAACTATGTATCTGTTACATGGATTCATGTACACAAAAACATACAATACCTAAAGAGCCAAATTTCTATTTAGTTTCAGCAATTTGGATTTAGTATAATTTGTGTACACACAGACAGGCCTATGTCCATGCATATATAATAAGTATAGCTAGGTTTTGATTTAGTTATTAATAGTTAATGTAAGGTAAAAACCAACAGTTGACAGCTATCATTTTATGCTTAGCCTAAAGCGATTTGAAGTTTGTGTGTGTGTGTGTGTGTGTGTGTGTGTATACATACACATAAAGATATACATAAATACTGGATAGACAGAAAGATATATAAGGATAGATGGATGAATGGATAGATAGATCAAGCACACGACATATATTATTGCATATACCCTGGATAGATAGATAGATAGATAGATAGATAGATAGATAGATAGATAGATAGATAGATAAGATAGATACATCACACAATATATTATTGTATATACCCTGGATAGATAGATAGATAATACATAGATACCATAGGTAGTCAGTCAGTCAGACAGACAGACAGATGATAGATAGAAACCATAGATAGGTACCATAGATGATAGATTGATCTTAGGTAGGTAGATAGAATGGATAGATAGATAGGTAGATAGGTAGATCAAGCACACAATATATTATTGTATATACCCTGGATAGATAGATAACTAGATAGCTAGATAGCTAGATATAGACAGATAGATGATAGATAGAAACTATAGATAGATAGGTATCATAGATGATAGATTGATGATAGGTAGGTAGATAGAATGGATAGATAGATAGAATGAATGGATAGATAGACAGACAGACAGACAAATAGACAAATAGATAGATCAAGCACACGACATTATATTATTGTATATACCCTGGATAGATAGATAGATAGATAGATAGATAGATAGATATAGACAGACAGATGATAGATAGAAACTATAGATAGATAGGTACCATAGATGATAGATTGATGATAGGTAGGTAGATAGAATGAATAGATAGAATGAATGGATAGATAGATAGATAGATAGACAGACAGACAAACAGACAAATAGATAGATCAAGCACATGACATTATATTATTGTATATACCCTAGATAGATAGATAGATAGATAGATAGATAGATAAATATAGACAGACAGATGATAGATAGAAACTATAGAAAGATAGGTACCATAGATGATAGATTGATGATAGGTAGGTAGATAGAATGGATAGATAGATAGATAGATAGACAAACAGACAAATAGATAGATCAAGCACACGACATTATATTATTGTATATACCCTGGAGCACATACACCACACATCAATGCCATAAATCAAGAACCACCTCCGGGAGCTAAACTTGCAGGCGGGACCGAGGCGCTCTGGGGTTTAGATCCCGCCCGGGGGCAGCTCCGATCCCTGCAGACAAAACCCCGGAGAAGCCCACCAGGTGGGTTTTTCATCGGCCCCTTCCTTTCCTCGGGCTCCCTCATCCCCTTCCCCGCTTACGGGGGTCTCTCCGGGCGTTACACCCCCGGCCCTCCGGGAAAGCAGCCGAGATGCTCTTGGAAGAAGGGCAAAGCCAAGACACCGAGCCGCTTAAGGCCAAGCAGCGGTCCCTCCATCCCCATCCGGACCCGCCGCCCTCGCCCTCTTCTCTGGGGGTAAGAATGGCCTCTCATGATGATGATGATGATGGATGGGGGGGGTTTGCTCTTCCCTACCTGCTTTGGGGCACCCCAAACCGCCTACCTGCGCTTAAAAGAACCAAGAAAAAGCGAAGGCGGCGCTTCGGCCCAGAACTCGCCCCGAGGGAGCCAATAGGAAAGCCGGGAGATCCCGACCGGGAGAAGACCATTGCTTCTTTCACCCGTCAATCATCCTGGAAGGCAGGGCTCTAGCGGTGGCGTTCTCCCCGCCCCCCGCCCCCCCCCCTCCAGGCTACCTATATTCTAATCGTGCGGCAGCCACGACGGGAGAGGTGCCCATCAAAGAGACGTAAGCCAAAAGGCCGGACTACAACTCCCGTGAGCCTCTCTCTTTCTCTCTGTGTCCCCGGCCGGGGAGCGTAACCGGAAGCGGGATCCTCCAGCCGGGTTTCCGGTCGAGGGGGAATTAAAAATGGAGGAGATCGGCATCTCGGTGGAGAAAACTCAGGTACGGGGGGAAGGGAGGGAGAGCGAGCTGTGAGGGAGGAGGCGGAGAGGCGAAGTCGTGGGGAGAGCGGCGGCGTGGCCGGCCGTTTGGCTTCTTCTTTCCCGCTTCCGAGGCTTGGGAAGGAGGCGGAGGAGCGCTAGGAGCCCCAGGGACGAAGACGAGGGAGGTGAAGATGCAGAGTCACCGCTTGGTAGGCCTAGCAGTGAGAGTGGGGTGGGGGTGGGGAGCAGGCCGCGGCTGCCGGCAGGTTCCCTCCTCCTCCTCCTCCTCCTCCTCGGCCGTGTCTTGAGGCGTGTTTTGATTTATGGAACTTGTTAAGGGAATATGCGCCGAGTAACCCTTGAGTAGCAAGGTTGTGCACGTGAGAAACGGCTGAGGGTGATTGTGAATAAGCGCTGTCAATACACAGACACACCTAAAATTTACTCCTCAATTGTTTCTATTGGGTATAACTACAGACTGTACAGTTTCAGAGACTAAATTGATTTTGAACTTAATATCAGCAGCTAGGCTGCTGGTAGCTCAATATTGGAAGAAAGACTCTTTGCCTACTATTGAAGAGAGGACATTGAAAGTAACCAACCTAGCAGAAATGGCGAAAATCTCAGCTGTACTTGAAGGACCACACGCAAGAAAGATATGTATGGGAATGGAGAAGATGGATTGATTATATTCAAAATAAGTATCAGACAAGAAAATATCAAACAGCTTATGAATAACTGTTAGTATTAGAAGTATTTGGTTATCGATAGTGGAGTTAAGGTTTCAGTGGGGGAGGTAGTACCTTGAGGATAAGTAGATTAATCTAGTTTATGTTTGATTAAATGAAATACCTTGTATTTTGCTCTGGGAAGTGGGGGGGGGGAGGGTGGGGGGAAGTGGGGGAAATTTTCTCTTTTTTGTAAAACTTTTCAATTAAAAAAAAAATACACAGACACACCGAGTTCTGATATTCTTTTACTTTTAGGAAAAAAGTAAAGCAAAGTCCAATAAACAATCCAGGTCATACACAGATAAAGATAGTTAAATTGTCAATCCAGGGATATTCCAAGAACAAAGTCTTCTTACCAGTTGTTGTAGTCATATGCAATAAAACAGTTCTTTTTGGAGTTGCAAACAGGAACAAGTACAGCAGTAAAACAATCAGTAAAACAGTAGAAAAACAACAAGTAGCAATGATCAATCAGTGATCAGGCAGAGAGAACAGGCAGAGAGGAGCAGAGGTAGCAATAATAATGTAATAAGAAAAAATAAGCCATGATTCAAGCTTCCTCTTAAATACCTTGGCTACAGAGCTAGCCAATCAGAATACAGTATGATGCAATACAGCATTAAAGCTATACATTACATTTTGACTGCAAACATGCATTGATGGTTTATATATATTGCCAACCCAACCAGTTAGGCAATAGCGATTCCCTAACAGAACTGCGAGCTGATTAATTTATGTTTTGATTGCAGTAATTACTACTACTCTTCTCATCGTTCCTATTACCCATCTCCTCCCACTTATGACTGTAACCTTGTTGCTGGTATCCTTAACATTCATATTGACTGTTCCTAATTTGATTGGTTATTTGTTCCCTATGACTCATTAAGTGTTGTAGCTTATGGTTCTTGATGAATGTATTTTATTCTCCTTATGTACACTGAGAGCATATGCACCAAAGACAAATTCCTTGTGTGTCCAATCACACTTGGCCAATAAATAATTCTATTCTAATTCTCCGTACGCTTTGAGGGGGGTTCACATAGAAATAGATGGGGTTACTGTATCGTGGGTTGCCCTCTCCCCTCTTTGGAAGAGCTTTATAGCTCCTGCTGCCTTAAGAAAGTTTAAAACATTCTTAAAAATCCATCTTATCCTGGCCACCCTTTTTTTTTAACTATTACCATCTGGCAGACAGTACAGGATAATATGCATTACTATTACTATTAGTTTTCTCATTGTTCCTATCACCCATCTCCTCCCACTTATGATACAACTTTGTTGCTTGTATCCTTATGATTTAAACTGATTGTTTCCTAGTATGATTTGATTGCTTATTTGTACCCTATGACTATCATTGTTGTACCTTATGATTCTTAAAGAATTTGATTCTATTTTTTATTCTATTCTATTCTGTTTTCTATTCTTTTCTATTTTCTATTCTATTCTCTATTCCTATTCTATTAAAAACAAGGACAAATAGGCTGAAAAACAGCTTCTATCCCAGGGCAGTAACGATATTAAATTCTACTGCATAGTGCAATATTAATGCAATATCAGGGATTTTCAGTTCAATAGTATAGAATGTGAAGGATGTGTGTTTGTGTTTTATTTTTATAGTTATAATGTACACAGAAGATGGCATTGAATTTCGTTGCACGAGGTGCAATGACAAAGTAAACTAAACTAAACTAATTCTACCTTTTTTCCATATGACTCAAGACAGTGAAGATACCTAAGACAGGTAGTCCTTGACTTACAACAGTTCATTTAGTGACACGGGCACGGGGAAAAAAAGGGACTTATGACCGTTTCTCACACTTATGACGGTTGCCTCATCCCCATGGTCACGTGATTTACATTTGGATGCTTGACAACGGGTTTCATATTTATGATGGTCACAGCATCCCGGGGACATGAGATCCCCTTTTGCGACCTACTGGCAAGCAAAATCAACGGGGAAGCCAGATTTGCTTAACAACCGTGTGACTAATTTAACAGCGGCAGTGATTCGCTTAACAAATGTGGCAAGAAAAGTCGTAAAATGGTGGGAAAACTCAACAAATTTCTCACTTAGCAACATTGTGGTCGTAACTTGAGAACTACCTGTATTCCTGCCTTCTGTTTTCACCACAACAACACTTGAGTTGGGCTTTACTGAGAGAGGGGGACTGGACCAAATCCCCCCCAACCCCCCAAGCTAGCTTTTGTTCCTAAGGAAGGATTAGAACTAGAGTTTACTGGTTTCCAGGCCTGCACCAACTACTTTATCCTATTTTTCACCATCTTCTGCAAAAATATTCTCTTTTTCACTGAAGCTTACGCCAATATCATATTGAGACTTCAGAAAGCCATCTATTGGGTGATAAATAAGGATTGTACTATACGTAGGGATAAGAGCAAACTTAATACAAGTGCTAAATACTTTATCTGTTGGAGTTTATGTCCAAGTAGGTGTCAGGGTTTAAAGGAATTCCAAGGATGTTGCTTTGGGTACATCTAGTTAGTTGGTGTTGCCAGTGTTGCACTCAATTCTTCTGGCATGTATCCTAATGTTTGACAAAGGTTGAAGTTGGTTACATGTCTGTTTGTTTGTGCAAAAATTTGAACTAAGTCTTAATCAGCAAAATAAACATAAGCCTGAGGCTTTGGAGTTTGTGGCTAATGTAAGGAGAGAAATAAAGTGTGCCATGTATTTCTAACATGGTATGTGTCCTTCAAAATAAGCAGTAAATGTCAGTTGACTAAATGTTAGAAATACATGGCAAACTTTATATGTGGCATGCTTTATTTTTCCCCTTACATTAGCCACAAACTACATAAGCCTTAGGCCTATATTCATGATTAAACCTTACTGCAACATTTTGCACAAATGAATGGGCATGTAACCAATCTTTTGAAATGTTTGCTTTTTTTTTTTTTGCAACAGCTGTTACTGTTTTCCTCAAAACTGATAAGTAGCAAAGCCACAACTCCCTGTCGTTTAATAGAGATTGACATTGGATGTTAAAGTGTTGCTCAAAACAGATGGTTGAACCTTTCGGTTATCCCTATCCTAAATAAAAAGTTGCTTAGTAAACCATGTGCTACATATTAATTCTGATGTGTTCACCTTAGCAGCTTTAAGAAATTTAAATGAACTACACATTCTGTTTAAGTGCATACAACGGACCTCAATAAGTCAGATAAAGATCAAATATGTATATGTTAAACTTGTTTTTTGCTTCTATTTTGGTTTCCTTTTTTGGGATTTTTTGGCCTCAGAATGTTGTGCAAATCCAGGACTTAATCATTCATACTATGTGAAACATAGAAAACAGGGATATTCTATATCCAAGTTATTTATATCTAATCTGTGTTTTAATTTATAGGATGAGCTTCCTGCTCTCTCTATTTCCAGACCTCAGACCGGCCTCTCCTTCCTAGCTCCTGAAGCTGAAGATGTCGAGGATCTATATAGCCGATATAAAGTGAGCTGATCTTCAGTCACATGCTACTACTTAGCAGCGCTGAAGAGCGTTATTGTTTCTAATTTGCATTTTGTATTTGTCAGTCTACAACGCGGGTGTCAAACTCGTGGCATCGCGTTGCCATCACGTAACGTATCGCAATGTTTTTGCCCTTGGCAGAGCTGGGGTGGGCGTGGCCTGTGTGTGACGCATCCACCCCGCGGGCCGCCAGTTTGACACCCCTGGTCTACAACTGTCTGTGTTCAAAAGGCATTGGACGCGTAGAACAGAAGGTGTCGAAGAAAGTAAATTATTTATTAACTTTGTATCCTGCATTTATTTTGTGCAACTCTCAAAGCAGTCTACATCGTGCTTTTTCTGTCTGTTTTCCCCATAACAGCATCCCAATCAAGTGGGTTGGACTGAGAGAGAATGACTAGCCCGACGTCACCCAACTAACTTGTAGCCTCCTGGTTTCTAGTACAGTATGGTTGATAAAGTGTAGCAAACTGGGTGTCACAAGTATATAAAAGAATAGATCTCTGTAGAATTTTATTCAAGTGTCTCACTTCAGTTCCTTCTTCATGTCTGCTATCTTTTCTTCGGGTGGCTCTAGTTGTTGCTATTAGCTTTCCGGAACAATGGGGTACTGAGTTTGTTGCTCTCTTTCCCTGCCAAGAAAAGCATTATGGGAGGAAATAACTGTTTTCTCACCGTATCCCTCCCCCCCCCATTAAAAGTGTACTGCCAGAAAGTACGCTTTAACTAGTACTTTCGTTTGTTTTTCCTGCTCTTTCCTTCCAACTTTTTAGTTTTGTCTCATGTTCTGTTTTGTTTTTTTTTAGATTACAACATAAAGCTCCACTCTTAGTTGTGAATGGCCATGAATTTTAAAAATAAATATAACCACTGTTTCAAAAATAATGAATACAATTAGGTTATTTCAAAATGTACATTTCCCATACTTTCCTGGTATTTGAGATTCCCATACTACTCAGTAGAGGGAGTATACTACTTGGTACACATACTCAGCAGGAAGTCACGATGTGGTTGCTTACCTCTCTTGTCCTTTCTTCATTTTATAAGCGGGAATTTTGCAGGCGCAACAAAAGCCGCACTTCTCTTTGTCTTTTTGTAGAAACTCCAGCAAGAGCTGGAATTCCTAGAGGTCCAGGAAGAATACATCAAGGATGAGCAGAAAAATCTGAAGAAAGAATTTCTGCATGCTCAGGAGGAGGTGAAACGTATCCAGAGCATCCCGTTGGTCATTGGCCAGTTCCTAGAGGCGGTGGATCAGAATACAGCCATTGTTGGTTCTACCACAGGTGCAGTGCTCATCCTTTTTTTTTTTTTTTATTTGATTTATATGCCGCCCTTCTCCGAAGACTCAGGGCGGCTTACAATGCGTTAAGCAATAGCCTTCATCCTTTTTGTATATTTATACAAAGTCAGCTTATTGCCCCCACAAACTGGGTCCTCATTTCACCTACCTTTGAAAGGATGGAAGGCTGAGTCAACCTTGAGCCTTGGCGAGATTCGAACCCTGCAGTAATTGCAGGCAGCTGGTCTTAATAACCAGCTTAATAACAGGGTGCCTTAAACCCCTGTACTACCAAGGCTCTTTTTGCTGGCTCTTGATTTGTGGAAAGTTGAGAGGAAAGAACTTCTCTTTTCTTGAATTGCCTCCCTGATAGCTCACAGGCCCATTTTGATTTCTGTTAGATGGTTTAAGGCAGGGATGTCAAACTTGATCCCATCATGTGCTGTATCAGGATTTTGTTTGCCCTTGGAGGGCTGGACTGGGCGTGGCCGGGGTGGGCTGGAGATGCGGTGGCATGTGCCTGTCCCTTACCGTTTCCCAATCTGCCCTGCGTGTTTGACACCCCTGGTCTAAGGGTTGCCATTTCAACACCCCCAAATGCCTCAAAGCAGCATTCTAAGACATGAAGTTGCAGCTAGACTTGATGGTTCCTGCTGTTCAGAGAGAAGGGAGGGACACAGCCCTGTATCAGCGATAGGACTAACTAAGTAATCTTCCGTACTCCCCATTCCTTGGAAGTAGAACTAGGATCCTGTCTAATCTTGTGAATGTTTCCAATGCAGGCTCTAACTACTACGTCCGAATCTTGAGCACCATTGACCGTGAATTGCTGAAGCCCAATGCTTCTGTGGCCCTACACAAACACAGTAATGCGTTGGTGGATGTGTTGCCTCCCGAGGCTGATAGCAGTATTATGATGCTGACTTCAGGTGATGTTCATCTATTTTTCTTAACCAGAGATGCAAACTCTGCTCTGTGCCTGCAGGGAGTGTATGTGTTTGTTTGCCAGATTGTCGTAATTTCAGATAAATATTTATTTATTTATTTTATTAAATTTGTATACCGCCCTTCTCCTAGTGGACTCAGGGCGGTGCACAGCCAAAATAAAAACATCCCAATACAAAATATGAGACTGAATGGGCTAATAAACTCTTCATTGCCTCTGCTCATCAGATAGTTGCTGAGCACATGAAGCGCGCTCATGTGGCCGTGGGGGAGATGGCTATTGGAACTGGGTCATAAGTATCCCTGGGAGGTCTGTTGCAACTTTGAAAAGTTGCTAAGTGAACGGTTGTAAGTCGAGGATTTCTTGAATTGAGAGCAAATAAACCATAGAATCGGGTTGTTTGCAAAGATGGGTAGTTATTGGAATGAACGCTTATCAGTGTCTATTTGTTTCAAATAGATCAGAAACCAGATGTGATGTATGCTGACATTGGTGGGATGGATATTCAGAAGCAGGAAGTTCGAGAAGCTGTGGAGCTGCCCCTCACTCACTTTGAACTTTACAAACAGGTATTCTAAATTTCAGGGCTCAAAGTCCGCAAACAGTAGTGGACACAAATAGTCCTTTTATTATGGTTATATCTCATTTCTGTTTTTCAAAACTTCTTCAAAACTCATATAAGGCATTTCTCTCCTCCCAATTAGCTCAAGCATAATGACTTCTGAATTGATTTGTTCAGGTTATGAAGAGATGGACAAGCATATTTCACACATTACCTATCTCCTAGAACGTAACATTTTCAAGTGTCAAGTTATGTGTTTTTTTAAGCTGAGGTATTAGCAGTTATGTGACAGGAAGAAATATATGTCAAAAGAAGCATGCAGTCTTGATGATATAGTAGTTGACTGAACTAGCTAAGTCTTGCCCTTTGTCCTAGGCCGTGAAGTTCTCTTGGCTTTGCGCAGTGTGTGTACCTAGCCATTATGAGTTAATGGCTTAGTAGGACAGTCATTATTTAGAGCTAGATGCAATAAAACCAGAAAGCTCACTGGATGCACCAACAATGAAAACAATGCTTAAATACGGTAGGCATGTAATGCTAAGTTACATGGTTCTCTTAATGTATAACTACCATTATAGTTTTGGCTATTTGTTGCCAGGCAAAATAGGGCAGTAGGGTTAATAATTGACTGGATTCAGAGGTTTAATCTTAGCGCTGACAGAGAGCTATGTAATATTGAAGCACTGATGTCCATACTTCAGCCAATTGAGACTGAGGGCATCTTTATTAAATCTGGGGAAAAAGTAAACCATGATGGCCTCACAAATTAATTCTTTCATTGCTTGTTGCTTCCTTGTGTGGCTCTTTTATAGATTGGTATAGATCCTCCACGGGGCGTGTTAATGTATGGGCCCCCTGGCTGTGGAAAGACTATGCTAGCCAAAGCTGTGGCCCATCACACCACAGGTAAGTATGGTTTTGGTTATATTACCATGTGTCGTGTATAGATTCCTCCCCTGTTGGGTATTTTTCCCCTCTTCTATCTGAGCTATTTTAATGTTTTATTGCCAATCTTTTTGGTACTTGTTAGTGCCTGAAGCTGAAAATGGGCACGGTTTAAGTGTTGTACTTTTAAGAAGCCAACATGGACGGGAAAACAGTTGCTAACCAATAAGGACAACTGGACGTTGCACCTGGAGGCATCTTAGAATGTGTATTATCCTCTTCCTCTGTAGAGAAGAATAGGCTACCTCTCTGAAACCTTTTTAGTCTTCTTCGTAATAGCACACAGATCAACTGATGAAAGTACACATTTGGTTACTCTGGAAACCATCTACAAGCTTGACCTCAAATGTATATCGCTTCATAAATATACACAGACTCCTGCACAGTCCTATGCATAACCCAGAATCATGATGTCTTTCCAGCTGCTTTCATTCGGGTCGTGGGGTCTGAATTCGTGCAGAAGTACCTGGGTGAAGGGCCACGCATGGTCCGGGATGTTTTCCGACTGGCCAAAGAGAATGCACCGGCCATTATCTTCATCGATGAAATTGATGCCATTGCCACCAAGCGTTTTGATGCCCAGACTGGAGGTGAGTTGGCAAGCAGAAAGCAGCTGAATTTTGAAGGGCAGCTCTGATTATTTGGGTAGAAGATGGAGGATGTTTGAAGAATGGGAATGTCCACTTGGCCGTGGTGCCTGGATATTTTCAGGCAGTTACAGAGATGTCTATGTGGGAGGGTTCTGGAGAGGTGGAAATTGTGTGCCATGGAAATTAACTTACCTTTTTGCCCTAGTGGTGTCCCCACTGATTCAGCAGCTGAATTATGTTTCTGCTGTCATTAACTGGAACTTGTGATTATTTTATCTATCTGCATTATACAAGCCACTCCACAAAGGCTTTAATCTTATAAATCAATACTGAAGCTAAGCCAAAATAAAAGAAGGGAAAACATTGCTGTGTTTACACAACACACTTAATCATGTTATTTAAAGACTGTATGGCTGAATTTATATAACTGACTGAGTTTGATCAGCCTTCATGCTCCTGTTTAACATTACCTGCTTTTGTTATGGGTGTGTGTGTGTTGTGAAAACCTTGCTTTTTGATGCTGATGATTCATGTGTTGTGTGAATCCTGAAACTTGAGTTATTCGGTAACAAAACCTGAACCAACTCTAGTTTCGTTTCTTCCTTATTCGAGCCCAGCACTTCTGTGTGCAGCATTCTTTCCCCTCTCTTCCTGATTTGCATTAGGGACTAAATGGGTTTGACATTATTTCTTTAGCGATATAAATCTCTAGTACCTGTCCAGTTCTTAGCTGCTGAGAATCGCATGGTCCTGGTTACAATATGTGGGCACTGCTCTTTCCCTGCCATGTCACAGTGTGTTGGAACTCTTGAGTTTGCAAAGTTCTTTATCTGTTGAGCACAGTGTCTTTGTGTTGGGTTGATCTATGAAAGCCAGAGGAGAATCTCTCTCTAGGTGGGTTTGTGCTTCTGTGTTTGTGAATTGCAACTTCTAATAGCTACAGCAAGAGTGCCTAACGGTGAAAGATGTGGGGTTTATATTTAAACAATATCTGCAAGGCCATAAATTTTCTGTTTTCTCAGGGTTAGGCCTGGACTTGTTACAGATGCCCTCCTTTCTCAGCATTCAGTAAATTAAGCCCTCGTTACTATCTTTGTGCAGATTTGTTCAATGATGTGAGATTTTAAATTAGGTTTGGGAAGGTATAGGACAAGGGCGTCAAACTCAAGGCCCGGGGCCCGGATCTGGCCCATGGAGCCACCCTGGAAACAGCGAAGGACTGGCCCGCAGTGCCTCTGCCAGTGAAAATGAAGCTCCATATTTGCTGGCAGAGGGTTTCAGAAGGCTGGCGCAGCCGAAAATGGAGCTTGCAAGGGCTCCATGCCACTCTCCCAAGCTCTGTTTTTGCTGGCAGGGGGTTGCAGGAGGCTGTTGCAGTTGAAAATGGAGCTCAGGAGCCCGTTTTCCCTGGCAGAACACTTGGGCCACCATAGGCGCCCCTGATACAAGTGGTATCAAGCTGGCCATGCCCACCCTAGCCATGCTCTACCCCCACCCCCCACTCCGGTCAAACACAGCCCTGATGCTGCCCTCAATGAAATTGAGTTTGACACCCCTGGATAACAAGTGAGGATTTAAGAAAGGGGAGGTTAGAAATCCTGGCAGCTCTTAATTGTATGAAATAGTAAACTGATTAACCAAATCCTACCGTTCTATAGAATTCATTTTGGAAGAGAAGAATTTCAACATTTAAAAAACATCTAAATTGGGGAAAACCTTAAGAGGATAGATTGCAAAACTTCTTACTTCATTTATCTATTTTTGAAAGTTTCACGAGATTCTGGTTCCTCTTCAGTATTTTGTCCATAATTTTATAATAAGTTTTGAAACTTGGGAGCATGAATAAAAATTAGAGTTCTTTGATTTTGAGTTGCTTCCCAGAGGGAGCACAAGCTGGTGTGATGTCCTTTAAAGTCTGTGGAATGAAGGATGAATGAAGACTAAAAATATGGAGGAATGCATGGATTTTTTTCTCTTAGCTGGCCATCCTCTGATAGTTTTGTCAATCTCTCCACAGCGGACAGGGAGGTTCAGCGGATTCTCTTGGAGCTTCTCAACCAGATGGATGGCTTTGACCAGAATGTTAATGTCAAGGTGTGTTGGGGCTTAAAGATGACTTTAATGATCTAGGGTGGCAACGATCTCCTTCCACTTTTCTTCATTTTGCACTGCACAAATACGATGCTTAATACAATGTGCCTGTGTATGTAAGGGAGAAGAAGAAAACTCATCCCAAATCCCAGGAAAATAACCAAAATTAATATATTGCAATCAATAAAATTTTAGCCCACAGTTCATAATGGCTGATAATCTACTGAGGCACTTGCCATGTCAAAAAAAAGTTATGCAGCTTCCTTGCCCATCTAGGTCAGGGTTTTTTTGGCACGTACCTAAAATAATAAGTAATTTTTTCCAAGCATGTTTCATCTTTGATGGGCTGAGGTTAGAAAAATTCCAGTAATGGAACTATTTCCTATTTACAGTCAATTCTTTGTAGGTTGATTTTTTTTTCTTCTACTAATAGTATTCCCATGATCCAACAAGGCAAGAAGCTTACAGGGAGTTGATGGTTTTCAGAATCCTTGTTAGTCATGAACCGACCATAACAATCCCAAGCTTTTTGGAGTTGCTAAAGTGAGGAAAATTTCAGATTGGGGAAAGATTTTCTCACTTTACTTATTAAACTTCAGTTCACTATCTGCCTTAGTCAGCTGTGTTTAAGAGTACCCAAGCTATGAATATAGCTTTGGGCTGAGATGACACTTTAAAATTCAGGATTGATGTGGTTTCTTCGTCTCTTGTTCTTTTGACCACAGGTGATAATGGCTACAAACCGAGCAGACACCCTGGATCCTGCTTTGCTCCGACCGGGCCGTCTAGATCGTAAAATCGAGTTTCCTCTGCCAGATAGACGCCAGAAACGCTTAATTTTCTCTACCATCACCAGCAAGATGAATCTATCTGAGGAGGTGGATCTGGAAGATTGTATCCTTGACAAGAATTTAGACAATAGAAGTGACACTTTTTTGGAGAGAGAGGGTGTGCCTTATTGAAGGGACATTGTTACATTTATCTATAGCAGGGCTCTCCAAACTTGGCAACTTTTAAGATTTGTGGACTTCAACTCCCAGAATTCCTCAGCTCTGACTAGGGAATTCTGGGGGTTGAAGTCCCCAAGTTTTAAAAGTTGCCAAATTTGGAGTCCCCTGGTCTATAGAGCAGAATGTTTGAGGTGTGTTTTGGTGTGGTGTTTTTTTTGGAAATTCTTTCCAACCTAATATTATTGTAAAGAAATTACTGTATTTTTTGGAGTATAAGACGCACCTCTTCCCCACCCCAAAGGGGGGTGAAAAATTAGGTGCGTCTTATATACCGAATGTAGCACCGCCCACCCTTTGGCCTCTGCCTCCCAGCAGTTTACCTCCTTGCAGCAAGCAGCAAGAAGAAACAGCTGATTTCTGCTTCAGCACAGCCTAATTAGCACAAGTTGATTGGATTGGCCTCCCGATTTTCAGCTGTTTTGCTCTCAGCTGTTTTGCGCAGGCCTCTGCTGCTTGCTGCAAGGAGGTACATTGCTGGGAGCAGGTTTTTTTTTCTTGTGCTAATCAAGCTATGCTGAAAACGAAAATGAAAGTAAAGCAGGCTATTTGCTGTTTGCTGCAATGAGGCAAAATTGCTGGGAGGCAGAGGCAGATTTCTTTTTCTTGTTTTCCTCACCAAAAATGGTAGGTGCGTCTTATAGTCCAGAGCGTCTTATACTCTGAAAAATAAGTTACGTAAAGTTGCCCTGGACTCCCCCTGTGGGATAGATTACAGCTTCCATTTCAGGCAGCAGGTTGGGGGAGACAAAGGTTTTGTGTCTAGTGCATCTTATTGGGGCAAAGTATTCAAGTTCCAGCAACTCATAATTGTATGATTTCATTATATGTTTTTGTTGTATCCTCCCTTTTTTCTGTTAATTCAAGGTTGTGTATATAGACACCTCTCTCTATTTTTTCCTTCCAAGAACAACTCTTATGAAGTAGGCTTTGCCGAGAGCGGGTATCAGACTTAAGAGTCACCCAGCGACCTATAAATTCAAGTGAGGACTTGCACTTGAGTCTCCCTAATCCACTGTTGGAATGCTGATTAAAGTGTTGGAGAAAAGAGACCCAAATTCTAGTCTACCCTTATCTGTAGAAATGTGCAGTGTAACTTGGGCCAATCATGCATTCTTAGTCCAATGTATCTCCATGGGTCATTATTGAGGGGGAAAATAAAAAGGAACAGTGCTGTGTGCAGTACCTTGAGCTTCTGAATCAAGGGCAGGGTAAACATTTAGTAGATAAAAACACTTCAGTCAGTGCTTAAGATGCATACGTTTCAGCTGCTTTCCTGGGGCCATTCACGCCCCCAATTGTTGCGTTGCAAGAGCTGCTTCTTGCCCAGCAGATCCCTCCCTTCTCCAGGAACAAATTAGAGGCAGCTACTGTGGGAGGGAGCATTCATGCTATAATAGTTTCTCCTGACTGGTTAGAGCTGTTTTCTGTTTAGCCTTGAAAACAAAGCAGGCGGGTTGGGCATTTGTTGTGTTCTTGCCTAATCTGCCAGTGCCCTTTGTTACGAAATGGGATATCAACCAAGTTCCACTTTGTGTTGTTGCCAGATTCCTCCCAATTCATCTGGCCCATTCTTCAGAGGGAAAGGGGATTCCAAACTTTATGAAGCTTCATGTAAGCCAAGGTGGCGCAGTGGTTAGAGTGCAGCCTTGCAGGCTACTTCAGCAGTTTAGATCTCACTGGCTCAAGGTTGATTCAGCCTTCCCTCCTTCTGAGGTCAGTAAAATGAGGACCCAGATTGTTGGGGGTAATACGCTGATTCTGTAAACCGCTTAGGTAAAGGTAAGGTAAAGGTTCCTGTTGCACGCATGTTCTAGTTATTCCTGACTCTAGGGGGCAGTGCTCATCTGTTTCAAAGCTGAAGAGCCAGCGCTGTCCGAAGACGTCTCCGTGGTCATGTGGCCAGCGTGACTAAATGCCAAAGGCGCACGGAACGCTTTTACCTTCCCACCAAAGGTGGTCCCTGTTTTTCTACTTGCATTTTTTACGTGCTTTTGAACTGTTAGGTTAGCAGAAGCTGGGACAAGCAACGGGAGCTCACCCCGTTACGTGGCACTAGGGATTTGAACCGTTGAACTTGCCAACCTTTTGATCAACAAGCTCAGCGTCTTAGCCACTGAGCCACCACGTCCGTTCAACTGCTTAGAGAGGGCTGTAAAAGCACTATGAAGGGGTATACTGTATAAGTCTAAGTGCTATTGCTGTTGCTATTGACTGGGAGAATCTGTACCTTTTCCAACGAAGTGATTACTAGTTATTTCAATCATTGGTTCCCAATCGGTTGGTTTTCCTGTAACGTTTCACTGGGTCAAATGGAAAGGTGACCACTTAGAAGAGAAATGTCCCGATTGCAGAAGGTCAACTAGCTAAAATTGTGGGAATGGTCAGGTTGGGCCTTTTCTCCCTATCTCTTTTCCTTCACTCCTCCTAGATGTGGCACGACCTGATAAGATCTCCGGAGCTGACATCAACTCCATTTGCCAGGAGGTTCGTATGCTCTTGTTCATCGTTCCCAAAAAGAAGATGGCCATCGGTCTTCAGCCCCGCTTCCTCTTTATTCTTGTCTAGCAATCTTAACAATTTAGGGAAATGAGAGAAATCTTCAGAGGAGGGGGGGAAAAATAGGCATGAAAATGTTAGGCTGTGAATCATGCTTCTCTTGGGTCAACTTCTGTGAGAGAACGTGTGTAGGCTGGTTGCCAGGAATTTAAACTGTGAGCTGAGAGTCATGAGTCTGGATCTTGCCTCTATAGCAAACTCTGTAGGAGGACTAAGGTTCTTTGCCAGTGTTACATCTGATAATCTTGCCCATCTCACTGGGTTTTATTCTCCTGGTGGTGGATTTTAGCAGACATTCCCCCCTCCCCAACCATCCGTGGCATTTCCACTTACGTGGGATAAAAGAGAAGGCAAAACAAAGCATTATACATGGAAGTGAATGGAAAGATTGCTGGTTGAGATTCAGCAAACAGCAATATTAGTTTTGGTTTCTAACCAGTTGAGAACTGGGAATTAAAGTAGGGACCCTCTAAATAAATGGATTTATATGTTACCTGAATGTGTGTATATTTGCAGTGGCTGTAGTTGGCTCGGGAGTGCAAACATACTTCAGTTTCAATGCAGGAATCCAAATTTTAACATACTCTGCAGTCTGTTGACATCCATTGAAGGGAGGCTACTGCTTCCTTGGGCAATTTCATTGGGCTGCAGTTCCCAGAACGTTTTGCCCAGATGGTGTGAATTATAAATCTGAACGAAAACATGCCTTTGAGCAGGGGTGAAATCCAGCAGGTTCTAACAGGTTCTGGAGAACCGATAGCAGAAATTCTGAGCAATTCAGAGAACTGGTAGGAAACTTTTGAGTAGTTCAGAGAACTGGCAAATACCACATCTGGCTGGCCCCAGAGTGGTGTGGGAATGGGGATTTTGCAGTATCCTTCCCCTGGAATGGGGTGAGAATAGAGATTTTGCAGTATCCTTCCCCTGCCACGCCCACCAAGCCACACCATACCCACCAAGCCACGCCCACAGAACCGGTAGTAAAAAAAAAAATGGATTTCACCACTGCCTTTGAGTATTGCTACGCGATGTCTTTCTCACCTCTCTTCTTTTATTGTGAGCGCTCCCTTTCCTTTGCAGTTGGTGTTTGAAACATTTCCCCTTCTTCCCAGCCTCCTTATCTTCTCACTCTTCCTTTTAGGCTGGGATGCTGGCAGTACGGGAGAACCGTTACATTGTCCTCGCCAAGGACTTTGAAAAAGCCTACAAAACGGTCATCAAGAAAGACGAACAGGAACATGAGTTCTACAAATAAAGACGGGAGCAGCAGGACCGAGGCTTGGTTTGGTCGTCTCAGTCCTTGCGGTGGAAAGACGGGCTGTGGGTTTTTTTGTGTGTGTGTTTCTGGTAGGTTACGTTTATCCTGTTTGTTTTTTTTTTCTTTTCTAAAAAAAGAAAAGCTATCCAGAAATGCCACTGTTCCCTTCATCGATGGAAATAGGAGATGAGGGTGTCTTTATCTCATCCCCTCCATTCCTGTACGTTCTTGATCTGCCTATATTGTTTTTTTATTCTCAGGCCCTATAGGGAATAAGATTTGAATTGGATTAACACTTGCTCCCTTGAGGGAAGGGGAGCGTGGGTAGGAACAGACCTGCCGGTTATTGTTACACCACAGTTCCGTCATATCTGAAATTCGGTCACAAGGTTGTGGTTGATAGTTGAAAGCAACAGTTGGCCTGTAAAGTGTGTGGGTTCATATTGCATGTTAAACGTTAGATCAAAATCAGTCAAACCCTTTTTCTAGGATGGTGTAATGCCCGTGTGAAGTTTTCACAGCTTTCCTAAGTTGGGCTGTACGTTACACTTGGCTAACTTTTATTAAACATGATTTGAAGAAATCTCAGTTTAGACCTATGAATCCCCACCAAGCCACATTGTGACTTAATAATACATTGTATGATGGTTTGTTAGCAAATTATAATACATGGAATTTATTCTTATGGTCCAGAAAATAAAAGACTTTGGAGATACATTTTTGCAAGTGTTGGTGCTGCTGTGGAAGAACCAGGTTTCTTGGAAAGCTTTTTGTGTCGGGGGCAAAAGACCAGGATCACACATGAAGTTCCGTTGCCATTCTATTGCTCATGCCAGGAATCTACTCAACTAACAGTGCTATTTTGGTGCTAGAGAAGGGTTGATAGAATTCAAGGAGAGAGGGAGTTGGACTTAGTCCGTTTGAGGCTATGTAGAGATTCTAGACTCATTCCTTTTTTGGCTCCTCCTCCCAGATTATGCCTTTCGTTCTACATCTTGAGAATGGCTGTATCAGAATTGTTCACATTCTTTGCAACAATGTCTGACCCATTAAAGAACATGTATTATGTTAATTCAGTGTTGAAAACGACGAGGGCCTTTTTTAGAAGCAATAGAATTATCCTACAGAAAGTATCTCATCTTTCCAAGAGATCACCTTGCACAAAAGCTGGGTTATGTAACACAGTAAGCACAAGCTGTTATAGTCCCAAACTATGCTGTGCTGAAACCAACCATATTTTAATCTGATAGGTCAGGGGTCGGCAACCTTAAACACTCAAAGAGCCATTTGGACCCGTTTCCCACAGAAAACACCGGGAGCCACAAATCCTTCCCGTGCCTGACTATTTCTTGAGCGGCCACAAAACTAGCATATGTAGTTGAATTAAACGTTCTGTTTTCTTCTGAAACTTTTCTTTTCTTGGATTTATCCATGATTGGCCTACCGGGGGGCGAAAAGCTCAATAAACAGCGTGCCGGCAGGTGTCGCACATTGGCGATTGTGACGCCTATTTTGAGTGACAGGGAGCCACGGGAGAGGGATGAAAGAGCCACATGCGGCTCCAGAGCTGCAGGTTGCTGACCCGTGTTAGGTTCACGCACCATGCTAAGAGAATGAATGAATTTGCACTTGCAAATCACAAGCTGTTAACTTCATTGTAGCTTTAACAAAAGTTTGTCTGCCTTTGTTCACCCTACAGACTAAATGATGTGGTTTGTTTGCTTGTAAATTGAGCCAGCCATGCTATATTTTTCTAATTCTTGTTGCCTCATAGAGGAAGTGACCACATTTGACACAAATGTCTCTTTCTCTGTCTCTTTCAGTTTGACACAAATAGCAACAAGGGGCAATTTTAATAATAGAAGTAGCAGGAGGAGGGTAAAAGAAACAAGTATTTCTCCTTTAGCGGTTGGCTTAGTCATACACACACACACACACACACACACACACACACACACACACACACACACACCATGCGTTGTTGGCTCTTGCTAGAAGAATGCCAGACTGACATGGCTTTACAGTATGAGTGGCTTGATAAATCTCGACCCTTGTTTGCTTTTAGTTTTATTGTCTTGCAAAGCAAACAAAAGCTCCTACTTCACATTCTCAGGAGCCTGGAACGTGCCAAGCCAAACGGAAGCAGAACATGCTTTTGCCCTTTTGCTTTACTGGTTGAACTCTTTCCCCCGCCCCCCATCCTCCAAATTTTGAATGATTTGGCTGCAGTTAAAAATTGCAGTATGTGGGCAGGAAGTGGCACTAGGTCAAAAGTAATTGCTCTGTTTAAACTGGAAGTTCTCTACTGTATGTTATGGCTGTCAGTTGGCATAGTAGCTTTGGTAAGACATCTGCCATTAAAACAGTTTGGGTGACATGAGAATCAGTGTTAACCTCAGTAAGCGTCAGTTGGCATAAAATAACGGCTGCATTTAAAGCTGGGAGTTAAGTTATCCTTCCCCCTTATTTTTCCTCCCCATCAACAGTCCCTGTTTTATTTTTAAAAAAAGACATAATTTAAAGATGAAGTCCTTAATTTAATTTCCTGCCCATATTTTGTATGCATGGCAGGCTCCATGCAGAGGAGGTATTCAGCCGGTTCGGACTAATTTGCCCGAACCGGTAGCGGAGATTGTGGGTGGGCCAGTCCATCCACCCTGGGTCCAAGTCATGCTGTTTAGGCACGTTTTTGAGGCTGGGCACACGCACGGGAGGCACTCGAGCAAGCAAAGCGCATGCGCAGAAGGCCAAATGCATGTGTGGACAGCGCGTGCAGTGAGCGAGCATGAGTGCGCGCAGCGAACCAGTGATAAAGGTAAGTGAAACCCACTCCTGGCTCCATGTTTTTTTTTTTTAAATCTGCACAGAATAATAATGGAACATTATCTTCAATAATGCAATCGACTCCCATCATTGAAACAGAGCTTCCATAGCACACCATTCATGTGACAGTTAATGATTATGAAATTGAACAGTAATTAGAGGTGTTGGAGAGATCATACTTTCTGGGTGGAGTATTAATTGGGTCAAATGCTTTTCTCTGAAAGCACATTGGGATGTCTTTGCGTCTGCTGTTGCCCTCTGGTAGATGAAATGGTCAACTTCGCTTTCTCACGTTTTTTAATCTCTGTTCCACCCAATTTGTAAAATCAGAACGTTTTGCTAAATTCTTATCAAATACTAGTACCAAAAATTTGCAATGCAAACCAATGCAAAAATTTGCACTGTGGACATTCAAGAGGAACCACAGTATTCAAGAACACATTTTTTTGTACCTGCTTGCATTAACTCTTTGAAAACACATGAGCTTGTCAGACACAAAACAAGATCTTCATTCGATTCTACGAAATAATCCTACCAAGATTCATATCCAGATATTTTTACAAGCTGTGTTTGCCTGGGTGGATGAATCTTTTTAAAATACCTTAGAATTAGTTTTTGTGCGTTGAGAAAATTCCTGATTTTGTATGTATGTTTCTTATTAAAAATCGACCCTCTTCCCCCAAAAGGATGAAAATCCCATCCTATCCTTCAGATCCCCACATTCACTTTTTGTCAGTTCAACGACCCTGTGCAGTGCATCTATCTTAGTTTAAGAGTAATAGGATTGACAGTCCTCCAAACTGGATTTTTGCCAATACTTGAAATGAGCTAATTCTGCACTTCTGATTCTGAATTAACTTAAAATTCTTGAATGTGATCCTTTCCAAGATGAAGTATTAATTTTTTGAGAAGGGGGGGGGGGTATCATACTTTTTAATGGTTAGCCATCAAAACTATTGGTGAGCCTACATAAAAGCTTTTATTTTTTCCAAGAGGGCAGCAGTGGGTTGGATTCAGGATTGAGTTGCCATGGGCGAATAGGCAATATAAATTTAATAAATAAACATACATACACACATATATACATACACATATATACATACGCATATATATACATACACACACACACACACACACACATATATATATAATTTTAGAACCAATCTCCTGAAATTCAGAGGGCGCCGAATGAGTCAGACTTGATGCATGGCTCACCAAGTTGAAAACATACATAACATTGAAGCCTGGAATCCAGTCCCACTGACTGTGTATCCCACCTCCAAACCTCCCCCCTCACCCACAAACAGACGATCTGTCTCTTTCCGCAACTCCGGATCCCCTAGAAAGGAGCGCTTTCTCCTGCTGGGAACAAGAGAAGCCGCGTCCCAATGTTGGGGCGCCCATCGGAAGCGCTTCCTCCTACCCATCCTCTGCTACCACACGTGCGCCCGTGGGTGGGTGGCTGGGTGAGCGCGAGAAAAGAGGAGAGGAGGAGGAGGAGGCACCTCGTGCCCGAGCGGGGTACGTGCCTAGACAGGCGAGGCGTCCTTCTGATTCGCTTGAAGTGGCCCCGGGGCGACTCGTAAGGCTCAGCCGCAGCCCGGTCCCCGTGCAACCCCGGAATTGGCCCGGGAGGTTCGACCCCTTCTGCGGGAAAGGAAACGGGCGAAGCCGAATCGGGGCATCGCAACCAGCCAGGCCTGGGTATCCTCCTCTTCCCCCCCCCACTCCTCGTGTCGTCCCCCCCCCAACCTCCGCTTTACACGAGAGCGGAAAGGTCTCCGCGCGCCCGCTGGCTCCTCCCGCCGCCTCCCGCCTGCTTCTGGCCCCGCCCTTTCGCTGGGCTGCGCGGCTGGGCGGCTGGGGGGGGGGAGCCGCCGAGGGGCTGCGTGCGACAAAAAGGGGCGGCCGCCGTCGAAGGAGGCCGGGAGGCAGGAGGGCGGGCGGCAGAGAACGGCCTGCCTCTTCCTCCGCGCGGCACAACGGGGGCCGCCGGCCGGGACCCTCGCTCGCCTCTCCATCCCGGCCGGGCGGGGGAGGGGGGGGCGTCCGCCCGCCCCCCGCCCCGCATTTGCCCGCGCCGGGCTATGTTCGAGTAAGGAGCCGCGCTGCAGGGAAAGGGGGGAGGCGGAGGGGAAGGGAGGGGAGGGGAGGGGGATGCCGGGCTGGCGGAGGGAACGGATGGCGTGGAGCTGCCGCGCGGTCCCGTCGGGCAGGGAGGAGGAGGAGGAGGAGGAGGAGGAGGAGGAGGAGGCTGCGGTGGTCCGGACGCCAGGCAAAGAGGGTGGGGGGTGGGGGTGGTGGCGGGGTGGGGTGGGCTCCGCTGCGGCTGAGGGAGGTGGTAGAAGGGGAGTGTGTGTGTGTGTGGGGGGGGGGGAAGTGAGATCCGGGCGGGAAGAGGGCATCGGCGTCCGCCCGGCTTTAGGCTTCGCGTGTGGGGTTGTTCGCTTGTCAGCTGGCAGATGGAGGGAGGAAGAGATGGAGGGACAAAAGAGTTGCCGGGAGAGAGGGAGAGGGAGGGAGGGAGAGAAGGAGAGAGAAGAGGGAGGGAGAGAGAGGAGAGAGGGAAGGAGAAGGAGGGAGGGGGAGAGAGAGAAGGAGGGAGGGAGGGAGAAGGCGGGAGGGAGAGAGGGAAGGAGGGAGGGAAGGAGGAGAGAGGGAAGGAGGAGGGAGGGGGAGAGAGAGAAGGAGGGAGAGGGAGAAGGAAGGAGGGAGGGAGAGAAGGAGGGGAGAGAGGGAAGGAGGGAGGGAGGGAGAAGGAGGGAGAGAGAAGGAAGGAGGGAGGGAGAGAAGGAGGGAGGGAGGAAGAGAGAAGGAGAGAGAAAAGGAGGGAGGGAGGGATAGAGGAGAGGGAAGGAGAAGGAGGGAGGGGGAGAGAGGGAGGGAGGGAGAGAAGGAAGGAGGGAGGGAGGGAGAGAAGGAGGGGGGAGAGAGGGAGGGAGAGGAGTGGGAGAGAGGGAAGGAGGGAGAGAGGGAGAGAGAGAAGGAGGGAGCGAACGTGGGCTGGTGGAAGGGAGTGCGTGGCATCCCTGCGAACGGCGGCGGTTGTTTTGGAGGGCTGCCCCTTCTCCTCTTCCTCTTTCCTCCCGGTCTCCCCCCTCCCCCCACGGGTTTCGATCCAGCCGCTCGTCCTTTCCCCTCCGGGGGCATCGGCGATTCGCTGCCGGTCGCCCTTTGGATCGTGGTGTGTGTTGCCCCTTTGTTGCGGGGGTGCGTGCAGATCTCCGCTCCCGGGTGGGTTGGCTGTCGGGCGCGCGCACGCAGGACCCCCCGCGGACGGTCCTTTTCCAGTCGTGATGTTATCGGGCCAGGCTGCCCATCTTCTCTAGCCTGCAGGACCAACCAGCTGAAGGGATGATGGACCTCAATGTCTGGACAGCGCCAGAATGGCAGGCTTCACATTATAAAGATTAGTCTGTAACAAACCCCTCTGTGTGTGTGTGTGTGTGTGTGTGTGCATTCACACAACTTGCTAGTCTTGGCTTTTGTTTTTTAAACCTGGTTGGCTTTTGGTGGTTTCACATCTTGTGTGAGGCCAGGATGTTTGGTTGGTTTTGGGGTTCCCTATATTTTGTGAAAGTGAATTATAGCTTTTGTGTATTGGGTAAATGCATCTCTCTCTCTCTCTCTCTCTCTCTCTCTCTCTCTCTCTCTCTCTCTCTCTCTCCCCCTCCCTCCCTCCCTCCCTCCCTCTCTCTTTCTCTCTCTCTCCCCCCTTCCTCCTTCCCTCCCTCCCCCTCCCTCTTCCAGCTTTTGAACTGGTTTTTTTTTTCTTCTGTTCAATATTGCACAGGCTACTGATGTTCCCTGTGGCTCACTCCTCATCCCCAACCCCCACATAGACAGAGGTTGCAACAGGAAGAATGCCATCTAGTTCTTGGATTATCTTTGTTGACTTGTGTGTCAGCTAATGTATGAACAAACAGATACCATGTGCTTTTGAGCAGATGTGCAGTACAGTATGTGATTTATTTTTTCCGTGGGCTGAAATTGAGGTCTCCTTAAATCAGGACTCGGGAGAATCCTTTCTTAGTCTGGAGTAGCATGGCCAAGCATCTTTGGCAAAGCAGCCAATTTGTGAGGATCTTGAAACATATTTTTAGCAACTGAAGAAGTTGAATATATAATTGCACAGTGAAGAGACTTTCCAGAAGCATTTAGGTTTGTTTTCCCAAGCGTCTAATGTCCTTCCATTATATATATGTGGGAGATGAAGATGTTCCAAAGCCCTAAAAAGCAGTATGGGAGGATAAACAAAAAATTGTGATGTACCTTTAGAGAATGTTTAAGGTGCCACAAATATCTTCATTTTTTTTTTAAACCAGTGTGGATCGTTCTAAAAGTTCGGAGATCCTTATTCAAAACTTTGCAGGCCAGTCACATGATTTTGAATGTATAAAGGTCTTAGGACCATGGGGATGCCAGAAAATCACTAGTTAAGATTCACACAGCTGTTTAAGGATGTGAGTTTACAAACTTAGCAGCTGTAGCTGCATACAGTACATACAGAAATGCCAGGGCTTCTTTTTTTCTTTTTCTTTTGTTCTTGCTTAATTATTTTGTGGTTTGGTATGTTGTGTAAGCTTAGGCCATTTGGTTAATGGACAGATCATTGTATTCTGAAATTCCCCAAATAGATTTATTAACAACTAGGTGATGCGTGTTGTGTGAATACACAACTGTGCATTCGTATCTTTGGCCCTATGGCCATGATGGTGAACCTATGGCATGTGTGCCAGAGGTGGCATGCAGAGCCCTTTCTGGTGGCACATGCACCATCACCCCAGCTCAGCTCTCCGTGGTGTGTTTCTTTCGTGAACTTCTGTTTCTTTGCAAATGACAAAACAGAAGTTCATGAAAGAAAAAGATCTTACCACTTGCCGTGCTGCTAGATGTTGATAGGTATGTTTGGGATGCAGGGAGTTCTTGAGTTGACAACCGTTCGTTTGGCAACTGCAAAAATGTGATTTACAGTTGGTCCTCAGACTTTCAACCTTTGCAGTGTTCCCGTGGTCATGTGATCAGAATTCAGACGCCTAGCAACCTCTGTGTATTTGCGATGGTTGCAGAGTTCTCAGCAGGGGTGAAATGCTACTGGTTCACACCAGTTCAGGCGAACCGGTAGTAATAAAAAAGATATCGGTTCATCCAAACCGGTATTTCCGACGATCAGCTGTGCCGCGTGATTTATATTCGCTAGAAAGCAGGAAATCCTGCTTTCTAGCAAATCTAAATCACGCGACACATCTGTTCCCCCCCTTCGCTGTTCTACTTACCTCCTTTTTCCGTGCGAAGCGCATATTTGGTGCGCACTGAGCATGCACGTGCACGCAGCATGCATTTGGCATGCACCGCGCATGTGCGGGCAGCGAACTGGTGGCAAACCATGGAGGATTTCACCACAGGTCCTCGGGTCATACGAGTGCCATTTGTGACCTTCCCAGACAGCTTCCAGCAAAGTCAATGGGAAAAGCGGAATTCACTTAATTCACTACTTCAGGGGTGTCAAACTTGATTTCATTGAGGGCTGCATCAGGGTTGTGTTTGACCTCATGGGGCCTGGGTGGGTGTGGCCTGGGTGGGCATGGCCAATTCGATGTCACTCATGTCGGGGACACTTTCTTTTAAAATTTGATTTATATGCTGCCCTTCCCCGGAGACTCAGGGCGGCTTACAATGCGTTAAGCAATAGCCTTCATTCTTTTGTATATTTTATACAAAGTCAGCTTATTGCCCCCACAAACTGGGTCCTCAATTTACCTACCTTAGAAAGGATGGAAGGCTGAGTCAACCTTGAGCCTTGGAGAGATTCGAACCAGCAGAAATTGCAGGCAGCTGTGTTAATAACAGGGTGCTTAGACCACTGTGCTACCAAGGCCACTTGTGGTGGCTCAAGCACTTTGCGAGAGAAAATGGGCTCCCAAGCTCCGTTTTCAGCTGCTATGGCCCCCTGCAACCCTCTGCCAGTGAAAACACAGTTCGGGAGAGCCGCCTGCGACCCTCCCGAGCTCCGTTTTCACTGACAGAGGTATCGCAGGCCAATCCTTCACTTTTTCCAGGGCAGCCTCGTGGGCCAGATCTAAGCACCCCCCCGGGCCGGATCTGCCCCCCCCAGGCTTTGAGTTTGACACCCATGCACTACCTGATTCACCTGACCACTATGGCGATTGAGCAAAAATAAAAGATCATCAAATTGGGCACCTCTCACTTAGTAACGACTCTGGTTAGCGACAGAATTTCTGATCCTAATGTACGCAGAGAGCTACCTGTAGATGCAGCCTCCTTATCTATGAGTAGCTTCTGTGGTTCCCAGGAAAAAAATGTTTCAGTAACTCAGCAGCAAGGGCGATGTTACACAAAGGTCAGCACAGGAAGTGAAGGTCAACAGTCTTTTAACATGCTGCCAGCGCAGGCAATTATGATTGCAGTGAATATGGGAAGATGGACAATAGGTCAGTTCCCTCTTCCTTCCTCCCTAGTTCCAGTGAAGGCAACCTCATCTGTGTTGGTCAACTTCTGCAAGTAATTTTGTGTTCTTCTGTTTGTGATTTCTCTGCAGCAGAGGTCCCCAAACTTGACAGCTTTAAGACTTGAGGACTTCAACTCTGAAAATTCTCCAGCCAGCATAGCTGGCTGGAGAATTCTGGGAGTTGAAGTCCTCAAGTCTTAAAGCTGCCAAATTTGGGGACCATTGCTCTGCAGTCTTATAGTTCTTAGAAAGGAAGTCTGTGGAAGGTGTAGGACTTTCTCTCTCTCTCCCACTCTCTCTCTCTGTTTGCAGGTCTAGAGTCAGAAGGATAATGCTTCAACAATCGGAACAGACAGGGTCAAATTTAGTTTGGCAGGAGAAAGGAGAACTATGAGAAGAAGAAGATTGATTTATTATAACGTGCATGGTATCCAACTCCCAGCAATTATCAAATGATCCAGATCTAGTCAGAGGCTATAGAGAAAAAAAAAGAGATTCCCACTGCAGAAGATCCTTGGGGGCGCAGTGGTTAGAATGCAGTATTGCATTCTGACTGCCAGCTGCCAGCAGTTTGGCAGTTCGAGTCCCACCAGCTCAAGGTTGACTCAGCCTTCCATCCCTCCGAGGTGGGTAAAATGAGGATCCAGATAGTTGGAGGGCAATAGGCTGACTCTGTAAACCACTTAGAGAGGGCTGTAAAGCACTGTGAAGCGATATATAAGTCTAAGTGCTATTGCTATGCGGTGGAGGGGGGACAGCCCAGAATGTTGCTGGAGACTCCATTCATAAGGCCTTCACCTTCCTTCTCCCTGGCCATGTGACTCAGAGGCAACCCATCCTGTGCTTCACATAGACACAGACACAACATAGTGAAGAACAGAAGCCGCCTTGAGAACAAGACTTGTGGCTAACAGAGGACACAAGGGGATGTGATGGCTCAGTGGCTAAGAGGCTGAGCTTGTCGATCGAAAGGTCGGCAGTTCAGCGGTTCGAATCCCTAGTGCCGCATAACGGGGTGAGCTCCCGTTCCTAGTCCCAGCTTCTGCCAACCTAGCAGTTCGAAAGCACGTAAAAATGCAAGTAGAAAAATAGGGACCACCTTTGGTGGGAAGGTAACAGCGTTCCGTGCGCCTTTGGCATTGAGTCATGCTGGCCACATGACCGTGGAGACGTCTTTGGACAGCGCTGGCTCTTCGGCTTGGAAATGGAGATGAGCACTGCCCCCTAGAGTCGGGAATGACTAGCACATATATGCGAGGGGAACCTTTACCTTAACAGAGGCCATATCTGTATTACCCCCAATATTATATCCATATTCCTTGATTTCTCCTGGAAGACAAGTGTATGTGTATGCGCACACATGCGCATTCTTGGTGTGTTTTGTCACAAAGAAGAAAATACAGATGCCATCTTACCTGATTTCTAGCTCTGCGTTTAAATATTTTCAGGGAGGGCTTATTTTCAGGGGTTAGGCTTATTTTAGTGCATGTGCTCAAAAGCCCAATTGGGCTTATTATCAGGGCATGTCTTATTTTTGGGGAAACATGGTATTTGGAGGCAGTGTTTCACAGCATCCTTTCCCATTACATTTGCAGCTACACCAAATTCAATGAGCTTTACTTTTACTTATTTAAAAGGTTGAACAACTTGTTTGCAAATTGTTCCAACTTTGGCCACGTGGTTAGTTTGCGGCTCAGTGCATTCTGCATACCTAGAAAACAGATTAAATTGGTTGGGAAGGAAGGAAGGAAGAAGGAAGGAAGGAAAGGAAGGAAGGAAGGAAGGAAGGAAGGAAGGAAGGAGAAAGAAAGAAAGAAAGATTCACAACCACCCAGAATCACTTGGATAGTGAGATTGGCAGCATATAAATTTAAATAATAAATAAATCTGTCACTGGTAATTCATTCCCTATCAATATAAATGTGAAGTTAAGTTTAGTAGATCGTGAAAAATGTCTTTCAACCTAAGTGTAAAGTAATGTCTGCCTCCCAGACATTACTTTACACTTAGATTGAAAGACATTTCACATCTTACTACATGGTTCTCCCAACTTGCAGAGACCCTACAGAGTTCCTTGTAATGCCTTCTTTAAAAAAAACAACCCCACCCATAATGATGTGTGGTCATCACTGTCTTCAGGATCTCCTTCCAGTGGTGGGTTGCTCTCGGTTCGGCCCGGTTCGGCCGAGCCGGTAGTGGTGACGCTATTACATCATCGAACCGGTTCTCTTTGGAAACTGGGCCCTCCTGCCTGCCCCCGCGTTATTCCGACTTTATATTTCTTCTTTTTTCGCCCAGCTGAGAGGTGCGGCACAGCGGATTGCTGCACCTCAGCTGGGCAGATTCGCAACGCGCTTGAGCAAAGCGCAAGTTTGGCGCACAACATGAAGCTACTTTAAAAGCACTGGGATTGGTTGATCGCTGGGGAAGCTGAAATGTTTTGGCATCTTGCAGTTCTTGGTCTGATTCACCTGAGACATATCCAGTGATTATAACTCTTGTGATTTTCAAGCATTTTTCAGATTTCAACACCCACATGGATAGTGGACTGACCAGGACATGCAATAATTATGCCAGACTTGGGAGCTGCAGAAGGCACAGGCAAGCAGGAAGGGTGTGTAACTGAATAACAATTATTGCTCACTTATCTAAGTTAATATAGAAGCATAATGTAAACATAAATCGTGTTTACTTTTATATTGTACATTGTAATTGCAACAATCTCTACAGATACATAGAAAACATTTGAATAATTTCTATGCCACTTCTTGCTACCGCAAATCACAAAGCCATATATGGTAGCCAAAGTATTATTCCAGAAGCAAACTGCAGAAGCGTATCTAAAAAAGAAATTAAAACAGAGCATTTGTGAAATAAGATACGTACTAGATGAAAGCAAAATAAAACAGGAGAAAAATGTTTTTTCCAACAATTATTCTGGGAGGAGTTTATTTGCGTATCTTTTTGTCACATTTGTACAGCTGCCATTTCATGTAGTGACTGGGTGCTGTACATAATAAAATGAGATATGTAAAAATCACTGAAAGCAACCAAATTAAATTAAAATGATTAAAAACATTTTTTTAAAGAAGAAATGTCAGAAAAAACATGCAAAAGAGTACATTCATTTAACTTATCTGCTAGCCATCTGCCAGGCTCCAGATATTTGGCAGTATCATGTTTTAAAGGTAGAGCCACATTAATGGCTGCGGAAGAGATATGTAAAAAGATACATTTTTAAAGGAATGCTTTCTGCATGCCAGTTTGGTAGCTTGGCAGAATATCGCTCTCTGACCAGCAGATCCAGGTTTCTACAAAAATCTTAAGCAAATTGGTTGATCTTGAGCGAATTCCCATTTTTTTCAACCACGTTAACTTACCGTTATGAAGATAATGTAATGTCATTTTCTTTGATCAGGAATAAGCAAGCTAAAGTTAGGAACACACTTAGTATATGGGATACAGGCAGGGGGTGAAATGCTACTGGTTCGGACCGGTTCGGGTGAACCAGTAGCGGATATTGAGGCTGGTTCGCCGAACCGGTAGCAATTGCTGGTTGGCCATGCCCCCAAACTGGTCCGCGGCCTGCAGTCCTGGCATGCTTCCCAGCCTTCCATGCTGCCTTCCCGGCATCCCTGTGGCCAGCTTCTGAAGGCAGGCAAGTGGAAGGCCGTGTGGAAGGCAGGCAAGCATGGCAGGGCTGCGGGAAAGAGAGTAGGCTGCTAGCTCGCTTCCCCGCAGCCCTGCTCTGCTTACCTGCCTTCCACGCTGCCTTCCCGGTGGTTCCCCACGCCCGCTTGTCTTCCAAGGTCGGCATCTGGCCCGGCCCAGCCAGTGGGTGGGCAGCCAGTCCTTGGTGGAGATGCCGCCGCTGCACTGCCAGGGGACATGTGCAGCAGCCCCAGGGCCAGGACATCTGCCTGCCCTCCTGGAGCACCACCGCGGTGCTCCCACCCCTTTCAGCCCCGGAGCAGCGGCTGCATCTCCACCAAGGGCCGCCTGCTGTCAGCCTTACCAATGCGCTGGCTCCATTGGGCATGCTGAATATGCCGGTGGAGGATCTAGAAGGTAAGGCCAATGCCTTACCTGGGGGGGAGAGGGAGACTTGCTGCTCTCAACTCCTCGCAGGGACATGACGAGGCTCGCTCACCTTTTGGGCCTGGCGTGCTTGGCTTCCACGGTGCCTTTGGCCGACTGCCACCCGCTTGCCATCCCCTCTGCCTCTGGTCTTGCCTGCTCTCCCGGAGCACCGCTCCGGTGCCACCGTTCACTTTCTTCCTTCTCCCCCCGCGAAACAAAAGCAAACGGCGGCAGGGTTGCTTCGGGAGGTTGCTTCGGGAAAGCGGATATCTGCCACCAGGTGGGGAGGGAGGCCAGCGAAAACGGCAGCGGCAGGCCAGAGAGTGCCATGATGAAGGGCTACCTGCACTGGCCCTCCTGGGTAAGCGCCGCCACCCAGGCCGAAGGGAAAGCGCTGCTGGCTCTGTGGTGGCGCGGCCTAGCTGTCTCCCCACGCGCGGGGTGTGTGTGTGCCGCCCCTCTTGCTCCGCTTCTTCGCCACCGGTGGCACAGCTCGGCCTCCTTCCCCCGTAGTGTTGGACTCCGCAGGCCGAGTTCCTGGAGTGGCACCGGCGGTCAAAGAGAGCAGGCAGGTGGCTGGGTGGGAATCCAGTGGGCTGCTTCAGAGCCCCAAACCCTGCAGAGGTGGCACGGGAGGCAAGGGGGGAAGGCGGCCTTTTCTGCAGCATCCCCCTCCCCTCTTTGGATCTCCCTGCAAGGGGGGGGCTCTGCCTTTGCAGAAATGGGACAGGCGGTTTGTATGGAGGATTGAGGGGGGGATGCATGGCCTTCTGGGATGGAGAGCGGGACAAGAGAAGGCTCCGAGATTCACTTGGGCAGTCAAGCCAGATGGCGGAGGGAAACTCAAAGCGTTGGGGGCTTCAGAAAGGCAGAATGTGCTTCAGAATGTGCAGCTCTTGACTCTAACAGTGAGTGACATATGTGACGTCAAGTTGGCCACACCCACCCGGTCACATGACCACGAAGCCACACCCACCAAGCCATGCCCACAAAACCGGTAGCAACAATTTTTAGATTTCACCACTGGATACAGGGCTGCAAAGGAAGAAAAAGCTTGCCTCTCAGTGGAAAGTTTTGGGAGATCTTTGTATTTTAATAGCAGCATTTAGTTTTAGTTAATTTTAGTATTTACTTAGTATATTTTAATCTTTATTTTTTTGGTGGGAAACCATGCCTGTGGTTTTTAGCAATCAGGATCAGAAGAGGTTCTAAGAACCGGAAAGGGAAATAATATTAATGACAATACCTAGAAAACATTTCCATCCCTCAATTACAAAAGGCCACACTGCTTGGATCTGCATGTAATGCACCCTACATCAATACATTCTGACATTCTAAGTCATAATGCATCGAGTTTTTCCCAAGAACTTAGCATGTTGTAATGTATCGACACACTATGCATTACGTGCAGATCCAAGCAGAATGGTCCTTTGTGATTGACGGATGGAAATGTTGTCAACACACAGATTTTCTAGGTATCGTCATTATTATTCTTCCCAATTTCTGGTTCTTAGAACCTCTTCTGATCCTGATTATACCAGCCAAAGAACTGGCAGCTGTGATTTCACGTTGTTGTGTATTTGTGTATTTAATAGTTGTGCATTTAATAGTCGTCCCAATAACCAAAATCATCATAAGGCTGCTTGAGAAGAGGTTCTGTTGTTCCCATTTCCAATCCAAAGTTGTTGAGGGCCATCTATGAATGGATGGCGGAGAGGCTTACCAGGCCAGTCCGAGGAAATTAAGAGTAGTGGGCAGTGCCATCTTCATTCAGCTGGCCTAGTCTTGTTGGGTTCAGACCAGGGGTACTATTCAGCAGGTTCTGGAGAACCAGTAGCGGAAATTTTGAGTAGTTCAGAGAACCAACAAATACCACCTCTGGCTGGCCCCAGAGTGGGGTGGGAATGGAGATTCTGCAGTATCCTTCCACTGCCACGCCCACCAAGCCACACCACACCCACCAAGCCACGCCCACAGAACTGGTAGTAAAAAAAATTTGAATTCCACCACTGGTTCAGAGGTAGCTTGGATTGTGGCTTGGATTTGAGGAACCAGGAACCGAAATGCCATTCATGGAACCAAGCAATTCAGTGAAGGAGGCTTGCAGGATATGCCTTTTGGGACCAAAACCTTAGATCTCTCTCCCTTCCCTGCCCTTCCCTGCATCAGAAACTTGCTGGTTTTTCCTATCCAGGCATTGGGATCATAAGATCCCAGAAGATTCTTGGGGAGCAGCCCATGGAGACGGGCTTGGCCAAATTGATGTCCCGTGAAAAAGTAGAAGTGCAGTAGGATGAGCCATGATCCTTTAAAACAATCATTTGTGTGTGCCATGCTCCCCTCCTACCATATTCTAAAGCAGCTGTTCAGCGTAAAATAACCACCTGCTGTAAGCATTTGTCTGGGAAGGACAGGAAGGAGGGAAGCGAGAGCTAAACTCAGGGACTGATGCACACCCAGCCAAAGAGAAGAGCAGGTGGTCTCCAGCCTGCAGCAACCATTTGCTCCGTCTTCGTCTTTTCTCTCTTTCTTGAGCTACTCGCTCCGCAAGTATTCTGGCTTTCATGCATTTTCCTTCGCTCTCTTTTTTCCTCGCTCTCGTTTGTACCAGGGCGCCAGGCAGATCCCCAGGTGGCCGGTAAGTTCCCTGCCAGATTGGGTTTCGGGGGAAAGGGAAGGTGGGTGCATGAGCATGATGGAGAATGTGGGAATGTCCTTGCTTTCCCCCACTTGAAAGACCAGGTCCTAGAGAAAGGCTGGCCTCGCATGGGTTCCAAAAAAGTGGGCTGCCATCTTCATCTACCCCTTTCCATCACATCTGGTACTAAACGTGAAGTCCTAAACTCACTCGGTTGTCTGAACTGAAGTGACCTCAAGTCTGGATTCACAGAAGCTGGAATCCAGCCTAGGTGTCAAGATTGGATTTTTTTAAAAAAACCTAGATTAGTTCTCTTTTGGAGACCAGTATGTCAGAAGGGAAGATAGCAGGGCTGTTTTGAGGGAGAGTGAGACACCAAGCTAGTAGACATTGATAATCCTGTCCTTATATTTGTGTTGGAAATAATGACAACCCCAAAATAATAATTATCAAACCAGGCCACTGTACTTTAAAAAACTTTCTGGCGCCTTGATGGCTGGGGAAGAAAGAAATAAAAAAAGAGAGGAGGCTTCCATTCAGAAGTTTTCTTGCTTGTTTCATTAAAGGGTTATTTTTATACGTTAGCAAGCAAACAACTGTCTACCAGATTTATAATGTTTCTATTCTCTTTAGATTAAGCTCGTGGCAGCTGGAAAGAACTAAATAGATATTGGGCCTTGGCAGTTAATAGGTTATCCTTTTGTGACAAGGCTCAGTTATAGGTAGTCCTCGATTTACGACTACAGTTGGAACCAGAATTTCCTTTGCTAAACAAAGGCACTTGTTAAGTGAGACGCACTTAACAATTTTATGACCTTTTTTTTTTGCCAGAGTTGTTAAGCAAATCACATCAGTTGTTACATGAATCCCAGGGTGGTTAATTGAATCCAGTTTCTGTGATTGACTTTGTTTGGAAACCAGCTGGGAAGGTTGCAAATCACATAACCCCAGGATTCTGCAACCATCATAAATAGAGGCTGATTGGCAAGCATCACAATTTTGAACATGCGACCCTGGGGATGTTGCATTCATTGTAAGGTCGAGGACCGGTCGGAAGTAACTTTTGTCAGTGCTGTTGTAACTTCCCACCGCTACGAAACAAATGGTTGTAAATCAAGGACTGCCTATACTCAATATCTATTATTTTGGATTAGTTTTTACCTTCTAGCTCACTCTTCTTATGATTCCGAGAATGAATCAAGAGTGTTGAGGAGAGTTCAGAGGTGGGTTTTAGCAGGTTCTGACCAGTTCTGGAGAACTGGTAGCGGAAATTTTGAGTAGTTCAGAGAACCGGTAAATACCACCTCTGGCCCCGCCCCCATCTATTCTCTGCCTCCCGAGTCCCAGATGATTGGGAGGAAATGGGGATTTTGCAGTAACCTTCCCTGGAGTAGGATGGGAATGGAGATTTTACAGTATCCTTCCCCTGCCATGCCCACCAAGCCACGCCACGTCCACCAAGCCACGCCCTCAGAACCAGTAGTAAGATTTTTTGAAACCCACCACTGGGAGGGTCATAATGCATTTAACATTTGAACGATAGGACAAACGTCCATCGTTTTTAACCATTCAAACAACTTTCTTTTTTTTTTTTGCTTTAATTTTTATGCCGCTCTTCTCCGGAGACTCAGGGTGGCTTACAATGCGTTAAGCAATAACCTTCATACTTTTGTATATTTTATACAAAGTCAGCTTATTGCCCCCACAACTGGGTCCTCAATTTACCTACCTTAGAAAGGATGGAAGGCTGAGTCAACCTTGAGCCTGGTGAGATTTGAACTTTATAATCATGAAAATAGGAATGCTTTTTTAAAAAAAAAAATTGCCAAAAGATTTATATTTGAAAGGAGTAAGAAAGCAGGCTCTTCCTTTCTTATGATTTTTACACGCCATCCCAGAACTTCTTTGGGCAGCTTAGAATAAGCAAACAAAAAAGCAATTTCAGGCCAGGCTATAAAAATCCAAGCTTAGCGTTAAAGCAAACGAACAGAAAACAGAAAAGGTGGAATGTAGACCTGGATTCCCGAAGGGAATCCTTTGTTTCCTTTGTTAACATTTTCACATCCTGGTAGCCCTCAACCAAGGACTTTCCATGTTCTGGAGATCCCCCTTAGCAAAGTCAGCATCCCTTGTTGCCTAGAAAAATCCTACAGATGAAGGAGAACCTATAAGTCTCCCTACACTGGAGAAGTTACAAGTTTCTATATTTTGGTATAGGCCAGGGTTTTTTTTAGAGTGCAGGATATACCACAGAGCGCATGTGGAGCAGTGGTTAAGGAGTTTGGCTAGAAACCAGGAGACTTTGAATTCTAGTCCCTCCTTAACGGGTGGGCTCCAAAAATTTTAGCAAGGGTTTTCTGCCCGGTTGCTGGGTGGGCGTGGCTGTGATGGGCATGGCCTAGTTGGGCTCCTGCACCATAATGTGGGGGCATTTTTGCCCTCCCCGGGCTCCAGAGGCTTTCCTTGAGCCTCTGGGAGGACGAAAACTGCCTCCCCCGACTCTGGAGGCCAGAAATGGCCCTGTTTCCGGCCTTCCCAAACTTCCAGTAGGCCTGTTTTTCACCCTCCCCAAGCCTCCGTGTGCGCCCTGCACTTACCTGCATACAAAACAGGCTGCGTGGGGACTCTTGGGAGGGGCAGGGCACGGTGGGCAGGGCCAGCCAGGAGTGGGATTTGGGGGTTCTCCAAATGCACAGAACCTTAGCTAGAGGTTCTCCCGAACCCTTGTGAACCCCCAGCAGCCCCCCCCGCGCCAGTCTCTCTCAGCCCACTCCATCCCACATAGTGATTGTTGTGGAGAAAAATAGGAGGAGGAGAAGGAATGTTAGGTATGTTTGCTAACTTGAGTTACGTATAAAAATAATAAAGTAGGATATAAACAAACAAACAAATAAGGATCACTTTCACCATCTGCTCGCTTCCCGTCTTGGGAATCTCCGCTGCCTCCTAAGGTGACCCAAGCTTGGGATTCGGATCCTGTTTCACCCCTTGAGAAGGCACTTTCCTGTTTACATTCTTCTGCACCCAGAATAATTCCTTGGATGGGAAGCGGATCATCCTACTGATGTCATTATTTGGCTTAGCTTTACTCAGGCCCCCAAGGGAGTTTCTGCATCTTTAAAGAGTTCCACAGAAGGGAGAATATGAGAGGAAGAAAGTAGCGACGTTTCCAGATTTGGCGATCACAGTTTTCAGAGCTGACGAACGCATCTGTCAGGCTGAAACAAAACAGATTTGGCTTCAGGCAGGCATTACTGGCAGACCTGGTTAGCAGTGGCCAGGTTCCATAGCTTGTTGAACAGTGAGGATGAAGACACAGATCAGGCTGCAGAGAAATGCACCCAAAACTGTTCAGATACTCAAACGAACTCAAGTTTACAGTTCATGGAGTACAGGTAGTCCTTGACTTATGACCATAACTCAGCCTGCCCATCACGGTCGTAAGTTATGATGGTCATACAGTGGATCACCCACATATCCGAACCGATTTCATGACATTTTTTGCAGTGGTTGTTAAGCATAATAGTTCACTATGAGCCAAAAAAAAAAGTAAATGCCAGTTTGGAGCAAAACTGGCCCATAATGATTCGCTTAACAACCACAGCAAAAAAAGGTCCTAAAATCCTAGTCAGGTAACTGTGGGATGCTGCAAATGACTGTAAATCGAGGCCACTTGCTGAGCGCCCAAAAGGAAGTCATGTAACCAGGATGGCGGCCATAAGAACTTCAGAACTGGGTTGTAAGGGAGGTCTGTTGTAACTCTGAAAGATTGTTAAGTGACTGGTCATAAATTGAGGATTACCTATATCTTTTTTTTAAATATAAGAGCCTTGTGGCTCCTGTGGGATAAATATATATATAGGCATCCTTTCCTGGAATTTTCTGGGCAAAGGTTAATTTTTTATATTTAACAATCAGCTATCAGCTGGGATTGAAAGTATTCTCGCTTCTAATTTAGTTAGATTAATACTGCTCCTGCTGTACCAGCAGTGAGAATTTCTTTGTAATTTGCTTCCCTGCCTTCAATTCTGAATAGGTATATTGTAGGGGTCTTAAATTCAAAAGTATTCCCTGATGTTTGTGACCCAGGTTTATTTTTTCCACTCAACCTACCTCGCTGGGTTTGTCACAAGGGGAAAAAAGACAAACAGCATGCTGGCTGGGGAATTCTGGGAGTTAAAGTCCAAGACATCTTCAAGCTATCAAGGTTGAGAAACATCTCATCGAAGCAGCCTTGAGCATCTTCAATGGAGGGCAGGATATTAGCATCAGAAAAGAAAAAAAAAATCTGTGAAAAGAGGCTTGCACTGTCTGGATGTAGCTATTGAAATGCCGGGACTGTACAAGATTCTGTACCAGTATGATTGCATTCTCACAAAATACAAAATACGATGTTGATTAGGACTTTGGGGAGGCACTTAGCATGGTGAATGAATGAAGCCAAACTGCTAATGCAGAAAATCGGTGTAGTGTCTGGGCTCATCTGATGCAGAAAAGGCTGCTGGGTGGGAGCAAGATGGAGGAAGAGCTTCAAACTGGACAACCATCAGTTTGCAAGGCATATCTTGATTGATTTTGGCTCTTTGAGGTTGGTCCAGACAAGAACCAAAACAATGAATCCTAGCTCCACCTCTCCTGCAAGGTTGCCTTAAGGGAATCTTGCAAGACTGGAAGTATTTCTCTCCTCCTTTCCTTCTAGGAAAAGGTCCCTTCTGAAATACTTCCCGCAACCTTCCTCCCTCTGTGGACTGACTCATCTTTTGCATGACTATGATCAAATCTGCAGCTCTTCCTCCCCTCTCCAAGGTCATTCCCGCATCCCATTACAGACACAGCTTGACATAGGAGCCGATGCTTGAGTTGGGGCAAAATGCACAGCCTTGGCAGGATTTAGTCTTTGCAAGTGGGTCTCGGCTCACCATGTTCCTTTTCGGCTTTTCCCCCAACAGTGGCACCATCTCTCCCCGCACGACCCCCAGCAGCTCTCCGTCCTTGAGAAAGCGTCTCCTGCAACTGCCTGCCCGACCAGCTCCAGAGCAGCTTTCGGAGACCATGGTGGAAAAGGGCACTGATAACCCTGCCGAGCGGGGGCCTCTGACAGCCACCCCTCAAGGCAACCCCGTCAACTACCCGCTCAGTGGGCGCAGCTTTATCCGCAACAACAAGGTACAGTTGGGGGAAGATCCGGAGGCAGATAAAACGGTGTCTTTTTTCAAGATCTCACTGTTGAGCTGCTTAGCCAGTGCGGGTCCTTTTGATTTATTTATTTATATTTCATATTTCTAAACTTGCCCATCTCCTTCAAAGGGGGAGGGGGGCTCTGAGTGACGTACAATGTAATATAACCGATACATAAAACAACATAGAAAAATTAACTACTTCTTCTTGTGCCATATCCATCATGTTGACAGTGGTGATCATTTTGGCGATCCTATTTTTATCAGCAACCGCACGAAAAAGTGCTGTTGAGTTTTGTCCAAACTAATCCCATCGATTTTGAAGCCATGATGTTCTTCTTCTGCCTGGACCTCATTTGCCTTCAATCTTTCCCTGGAGAATTAAGTGAAGCGTGCCGTATTTTTCTGGGTGTTGCATCACACGTCTGAAATATTCTAACTTTCGCTTTTTCATGGTTTTGATGATTTCCCTTGGCTTTCCCAGGCGGCTTATCACCTCATTTGTGATTTTGTCAACCCAGCTTATACGTAACAGCCGCCTGTAAATCCACATTTCAAATGCTTCTAGTCTCTTCAAGTGGCTTTCTGTCAGAGACCAACCCTCTGTTCCGTAGAGCATAATAGAAAAGATGTAACGTCTGACAAGCCTGATTTTCAATCTTAGGCTTATGTCGTGACTGCAGAAGAACTTTTTCATTTTGAAGAACGCTGTTCGAGCTTTCTCTATCCTTGTCTTCACTTCAGTGGTCATGTCCTCCTAGCTTTAAAAATTAACTGTAAACTTTTTTTAAAAAATTATGCACTTCTCATCACCTGGCAGCCCTTTGAAATAGGCAGAGGCTCTGCAAGAAATGGCGAAAGTCTCGTATTGATTTATAAGCTATAATAACAGAATCCTGAAAGGCAGACAGCATTTCCCTCTCTCTCTTATACAGTGTGCTGCCCCGGTCCCCTCACATACACACAGCAGTACAACAAGAGGTCACCTGTAGATCCCTCCAAACAGGTCCTTGGAAAGAGCCTCTGTTGTGCAGGTCCGGATTCCAAGCTCAGTATAGCAAGAGTCACTGAGTAACTGAGTCCAATATACACACACGAAGTCCAGGAAGGCAGTCCAGGAATCCGAACAGGCACGGCACGAACAAACACGAACTGGACATGTTGTTCCAGCAACACTCAAGTCCTGGGGGCAAGGTTAAGTAGGCAATGCCGGTGCAGCCCTTCATGAGAAGCGAAGTTGCCTCCTCATGAGTAATCTATTTCCTGACAGAACAATCAGTGGAACAACTTGCCTCCAGAAGTGATTGCTCCATCACTGGAAGTTTTTAAGTAGAGACCGGCTAACCCTTTGTCTGAAATGGTATAGGGCAATGATGACTAACCTTTTTGCCATCATGTGCCAAAAGCGGGTGGAGTGCAGGGGGGTCAAACACGCACATGCCACACCCAACATGCATGCGCGCGTGATCCCCCCATGCTTCCCCCGCTTTTGGCACATCATGGCACAGTGGGCCTGGTAGACCCGGTTTTCACTCTTCCCCAGGCTCCAGAGCCTTTCTAGGAGCCTGGGGAGGGCGAAAACAGCCTTCCCCCCCCCAGAGGCCCTCTGGAGGCTGGAAATGGCCCGTTTGCTGACTGGTAGGCCCAGAAGGCCCGAAAATCAGCACGCTGGAGCTGAGCTCACGTGCCCACCGATATGGCTCCTTGTGCCACCTGTGGCACGCGTGCCATAGGTTCGCCATCACGGGTATAGAGCTTTGATGGTGAACCTATGGCACATGTGCCTAAAGTGGCACGCGTAGCCATGTCGCCCGGCACGCGCGGCCTTGCCTGTTTGCCTTCCAGGTTTCTGCCGTACATGCGCGCACAACAATCAGGTGTCCTTCACGCATACGGCAGTGCCAAAAATCAGCCTGCGCATGCGTGCTGGCCAGCTGATTGTTGGCTGCGCATGCACGCTAGAAGCCAGAAGTTTGCCTTTTTCCAGAGCACAATCCCTTTGCGCACGCAGCAGTGCCGAAAAGCGGCCTGTGCATGTGTGCCAGCCAGCTGATCATCGGGCGCACATACGCGCTAGAATCCAGAAGTTTGGCTTTTCCAAATTGCAGCCCCGATGAGCGCGCCTGCACGCGCATGATGCTTTTGCGCGACCTTTTCGGTTCGCCATCACTGGTATAGAGTTTCCTGCCTGAGTGGGGATGGGGGTGGTTGGACTAGAAGACCTCCAAGGTCCCTTCCAACTATATTATTCTATGTTCTGAGTGGAATTCAGCTCCTGGTAATAGCATAGTTCTATGCAGTTTTCCTGGCTACCATGGAGAAATGTTTGCCCATTCTCTTCTTCTGAGTTACTTTTTCAATTTCCCACCAATCTTTGCTGATCATCTCTCAGCCACGATCCAACATTTTCACTGATTTGGAGGCCACCAAATGCTGCTACTACCCGACTGGACATTTAAACATATATTACTCTGTTATTTTTTTGGCTCTTAGCTGACCGGCGTTGTGCCTGTCTCCTCTCTGCTCTACGTGTCCTTGGATCAGGAGGAGGTGTGGACTCCACCTCCTTCTCATTGCTAACAGGCGGTAGCTACTCCTGGTTCTTGCCTGGAGCCTCCTGGCCAATTTGGTACAGCTGGGGCTTGCCTCCCTCAATCTCAGCCTGTTGCTCATCTGATGACCCAGCTAGCATTCTCTGAGCCCTGAATCTGACCAATTCTTGGCTCTACGCTTTCCTTTGCAGACTCACCCTCCTCCTCTTAATTGCATCTGGAGAGGGGTCCATCAGGGGGCAGATCCATGACATAAGAAATAAGAGCCTTGGTGGCACAGCAGACTAAAGTGCTGTTAAATAGCACCAGCTGCCTGCAATTACTGCAAGTTCAAATCTCACCAGGCTCAAGGTTGACTCAGCCTTCCATCCTTTCGAGGTAGGTAAAATGAGGACCCGGATTGTGGGGGCAATAAGCTGACTTTGTATAAAAAAGAACACCGCTTGGGGGGCCTGAAAGCCCTACTAAGCAGGTATATACAAAAGTATGAAGGCTATTGCTTAACGCATTGTAAGCCGCCCTGAGAAGGGTGGCATATAAATTGAACAAACAAACAAACAAACAAACAAACAAATAAATAAATAAACATGCAGTGGTACCTCGATACTCATCCTTAATTGGTTCTGGGAGGTGCAATGAGTACCAAAAACGATGAGTACTGAACAAGTTTTTCCCCAGAAGGAATAATGTAGTGTAATGTAGTGAGTCACAAGGCAGCAGACCCTGACAAGTTCTAGCTTGTGCATTGAGTGCCAAAGAAACTACGAGAACCAGGGCAAAATTTTCACGTCAAAATGCGTTGAGTGCCAAATTCGATGCGTTTCAAAGCAGTCGAGTATCCAGGTACCATTATACTAAAGACCATCAAGGTAGGGCAGTCCTGAGTTTCCTTCTCATACATTCCTGTTTTCTCCGGCAACATTCATGTATTACCAAAAGTTGCTATGGACTGACTTTCCCCAAGATCTTCTCTGTACTTCTCTACACAACCAGTGATGGTTAATAGGGCCCAGAATGGTGGACTTCTTCCATTGGGGATTCCAGATTGCAAAAGGAACTCTCCCAAAAATTACATTGAGATCTTCATTGCTTGGGTTTTTTTTGCTTCAGTTATCTTGTTTGTTTGTTAAAGGCACGTCAAAGATGCTGGTTTAATTTGACTTTTTTTCCAGAGATACATTTTTCTGTTTTTTTCCCTACTTTTTAAAACAAGTGTTTATTATATATGCATAATCAATATAAAATATATTATTATATTACATA